>NC_058340.1:22919846-23261513 GCF_905475395.1 Chrysoperla carnea
AACGAGCTAAAAAAACACATACACACATATGAAGAAAGAATACAAAAGGTATGTAAATTTGGTCTTAACGCCTCGACAAACACCCGTTTTGTATACATTTTTGTACCTCTATATGTAGGCTTAATAGTGTTGTCTATCCGAAAATTCTATGAAAATTTATTTTTCGAAGGATTTTTTCGTGGATATGTTTACTGGATCCAAAAATATCTTCTTTTGTCGTAAACTTGCCAGTACGTGGTAAGATTTCTTCCAAACGAAAGGAATGATATCACGAACATATATATACCCAAGTATATAAAAATAAGCATGTTAAGTTTTGGAGTTTAACTTCAAAGTTTTTCGATTTTAAAAAATATCTCGATGATGGATTTTTAAGGGGGTTTAAGTTTGGCCGTTATGTGTGAGTGTGTCTATATGTCTGTGGCATTGTAGTGCCTAAAAGGTTGAACCGATTTTAATTTTGTTGGTTTCGTTTGAAAGTAATTTAATGGAGAGTGTTCCTATATATGTTTCAGGTACGAGTTTAGGATTCCATACCCGAAAAACTTGTCGGGGGTTTTTAAAATTTTGTAAATTTCACTTGTTATAGATGTACCTATCCATTTTTTCTTTCAAAGAACTTCATTTTCTTGTAAAGTTGTATAGTTCTTCATTCTCTTGTAAAGTTCTTTCGGGGTATAAATAGAGATAAACTTGTTTTTGAGTAATTAAAATAATTTGAACATATAGAGTGAAAAATTTGTGTGTGTGTATGATTTTTGGAAACGAATTTAAATATATAAATCGGCGATAAAACATAAGAAATTCTTAGTTTTAATTAAAAAAGCCATTTTTTCCCGAAGTATATTTTCATTGTTCGTATACAGAGGTTGTATGGCGCTCATATCAGATTTTTTTTGTTTTTCGTATTCTTTTTCGCCAAGGTTTGATTATTTTTATTATTCGGGGGCGGTAACACTGTATACTTTTCTCACAAGTGAGAATATTGGTTGAATTTTATGCGCATGTACCAACAATTGTTGTATATATTAATATTACACAGCAGAGAGTATATACAACCCCTATTAAAGGGGGCGGTTAAATTACCGCCGTTCAAGTTCGCTGGTACTCTGTGATATTCTGTACACATCCCTATGACTCGTCACCGCCGCCACGTATGCTCGTGTCATTTATGCTAAACATCATTCTTTCATTAAAAATTGTGAGAGGATTTTTCATTTTTTATTTTTTATTAAAAAAAAGAGAAAAAAAATGTTATGAGTTGCATATTAAAATCTATTGCCTTTTTTTTGTGCTTGAATATTAAATTTTTATTAAAGTATTTTCTCGTAGTATATTTATTAATATAGACTTTGTTGAAGTTATCTCTTTTTATTTAATGATGTTATCAATATATTCTACTCACTCTGACTATTATATCAAATTTGTAGGAAAAAGAGATAGAAAGATTGATTTCTATTTATTAAATATTAAAAAAAAAAGTTCTGTAATAAGTTTTTTTTTTCGATGTAGAAAAATAATGTAGTTAAATTACTTTTAAAAATTTAAATTATATAATATTCATTATTTCTGTCTAATCTTCGATTTTATATATATTTTTTCGTATCCATAAAAATTTTTTTTTATTTTGCTAAAATGAAACGTGAATTATTAAATAATATATTTATACGGTGGCTGCAAAATTTTTATTGCTTTCATCCTGTTTTCATTAGAATACTATTAATTGATATACAAAATGTCTCAAAAGTATATCCATAAAAGTGAACAGTGATAAAGAAGATAAATTTCTTAAAAAAGGTAACTTTTCAATTTTTGGACTCCATTTAACCATAATTTATAGCTCCATTAATGATCGAAATCTGATTTAAGTGTAACCAAAGTTGTAATAAATATAAATTCCTACAATTTATCTGGTTAAATTTTTTCTCCAAGCTTAATTGATATATAGATACTTACGTACAATGCCCTATCTAAATCTAGAAGATAAAATTAGAAATTTCACGAAAAAAGTAATTAAACGTCGTCAATTTTATCTCTCTAGAACTTGAAATCACAAATTTGACAGTTCAAATATATTTTTCAAATTATTCGCTTCCAACTTATCGTTCTATCGTGTTATATAACTTTCATAAAATACGGCTTGCTCAGAATTATTTGCTTCTACATACTTGAGAATAAGTTGAACTGTTCCTGAACGTCCGCTTCAAAATTTTCCATTCAATTAATTATTGATCTCTGTAATTGAATCTGGCCAATATTAGTAAGGCTGCTTAAGGATTGTGCAATTTTTAACATTATTATCTGATATGAACGAATCTTCTATTACTTAACTTGGCTGGGATCGACTCTGAGAATCCTCTACATCACTGAGCGGAACATCTACTTTTCTTTCAAAATTATCGCGTAAGAGAGAAGATTATAATGTTTTCAGAAATCTAAATAAAAAGATAAACCTTTTTAACGAAACGGGAAACACTTTTAAATTATACCCTAACAACAATAACAAGAAAATATTTTCTAGACAGAAAAAACAAAAGGCGTATAAGAAAAAAAAATTTAAATTACAAAATAGAAAAACAATTTAAACATTTGAAAAAAACAAATGACATTCGTTCGTTTGCCGAACAGAAGAAGAAAGTGGGTGATATTCCACATATAAGACTAAGATACGATATATGGTGATATGTTATATATCTTAAGTGTGGGTTGAAAAGTATCTGTATGGGAATGGGAGATATGGTTTGTTCAAAAAATATCACCCTTACATAAAAATCCATTTAAAGCCATCCATACACATACATACACAATCCACTTCCACATATATATATAAACCCATATTCAAATTTATATATGTCTGTCTGTTGAAGGAACAAAATTGGAATGTTTTAAATTCGTAACTTAAATGTTTTAGAGATATTCTCATTTATTTCTATCTTTGTCAGTCAGTCAGTCAGTCACTACCATCAAACCTTCTTTTGTATAGTCAAGAAAATTTCTTTTATCTTTCGTACGAAAATGTATATAATGTATAATAGCATTTGATAGCAACAACGGAAGACATACAGCATAAAAAACGGAGTGGTGATGCATGTGACCTGTCGAGATCTGGTTGTTCACTTTCTAATTTATCATTTTTCTTTATTTCAAAATTTGTTGTAAACTTATGTTTTTTGATGTTTTATTTATAATAAATAACTTTAGAGAGGTACAAATCTACCTATTTTAACAAAATGATGAAAGCATTGAGAAATTAAAGCCTGTATTATATTCACTTATTGAAATATTTGAGAATTAAATAATGCCTCACATTTGAGTTTTTCTAAACAAAATATCTTCGCGAGAATAGGAGTAAGTGGTGAAAGTATACGAACCCAATATTATAAATTATGTTTTGGGAAAATTTTCGACAGCAGTTGAAAGATAACAAAACATGAAAGTCTAAAGCGAATATAAATTTCAGTTAAGTTGGAAAACATGAAATTATGTTCTAATAAATTTTGAAACTATCGAATCAAGAAGAATAACTGTATCTGCAGCTCTAAGGTGAATATTCAGAATTATTATTTAGAATTATTTTAGACTTTTTGAGTACATTATGCAGTAGAAAATTATGTAGGCAAAGTTGGGCATTACAAGCTACTGTTTCTTCAAAAATTTATATTATCAAATGGTTAATTATAATAAAATTATTTATCTAGAACTGTTTTTAAGATTATTATTTCCATTTTATCACAATAAAACAAAGGATACAAAATTTTGTAAGCAAAAACAACTACCTACATGTATTTATTTTCGAAATAATTACAATTACTTTCTATCAGTAAGGAAAGATAAAAAACAATGAGGGTATGTGTGGAAAAAGGGCCTTCTACCTAATATATACATCATTCCAATTTCACCATCCTTTCTTCATTGATCCTCCATCGAATATCTTTTGTATGTTTAAATTCTATTTAGAATAAATAAACGCTCTAAAGTCAATCTTCTAGAACATTGATGGTGTAAAACAATTCAAATTATTACAGTTCTTTTGTTCAGATGACTATATATATTATATGGGTGATATTGTTTTAAGGGATGAAGGGGTGAGTTCGAGAGGTAGATGTGTATGTGTAATGTTTTGTCATTGATAGATTAGAATAATACGAATTTTTCTGATTGTGAATATATTTAAGGAAATAAAGCAATTTTCGAATAAACTGTATATGGTTACAATGAGACGAATAAAATAAATAAAAAATAGATGTGCCTACAGGGTGGTACAAGATATACAGGGCGTTCTGTTATTGACTGCAGATCGTTATCCTGCAGAATAAGCTCATAAAGACGAGGGAAAAAGTTATTTTCATTTTTTTTAAGTTTCGTTTTGGGAATATCGGCTAGTATATCCTTTTAAAACATCATTTTCTTGTATCTAAAAAGAACGCTTTCCCGGCTATAAATGTATTGAAAAATGATCATCTTAATATTATCTATTATTTGATTTAGTCCTACTATTATATCTTTGACCATCTTGTATAACAGATTTTATTTAAATTGAATTCATAGATACATGACATTAAATAATTGATTTTCAATAAAGAGAAGAAACAAATTATGCCCTACAGAAATTCAAGTAAAGATGCAAGTGTCACAAACAATGCAGTAGTCTAAAATGAATTATTTATTGAAATATCTTCAGCCAAAGGTATTCAAAAACTGTGCTCATCAATTCGAGAATTTCTTAAAAAATTATGCATGCAATTTTAAATTTCTAATTTCAAAATAAATACTATACTACTCTAATTTCTGTTGTTGCCAGTTACAAAACTTTCTTAGTTTCCTTAGTTCAATAATCTCTCTGAAATTCGTAAGATGATTTTTTCTTTTAGATAATGTATTCGCCCTTTTACTTTCAAATAAAGGAGAAACTTTTAGTACTACACAGAAATATTGTTCCAAAGCTTAGAATTTGTAAATAATGATTAATTCGTCAATGCCTTATTGTCTCTCTTCACTACTACTACAAGCTCCAATTTTTTACTGCGAATTGGAGATATTGTGTTTTAAGGATGTTCGTTTTCTATAAAACGGGCTCGACTAAAAGGTAAAAAGAACCCTAAATGGAAATGGGGACCATTCATCGGTAAAAAGAGTTATTGAAATTATTCCATTTTAGTTTTTGCAAAAGAAATTTTTTCTACAATCATTATTAAAGGAATTATTTGAAATCTTTTTCTTGTGTGCTATTTACAAAATGCTTAATTCAGTGGTCGATGTATTTTATTATTGCTAATAAGTAAAAATTACCATGTACAATTAGTGATTGAATTTTGAAGCTATAGTCAAATTGGTTTATTGTGACATTCAGACTAATTATGACTAAAACAATATTTTGATAATGTTTTTAACGATATTTTCGGTAAGTAATGTTTAATGTACATATTACGACAAGAGTAATACTTTTGCAACATGAATGACTGAGTAGATGTCAGTTTGTCTCAAGTCTGTCAGTTTGTGTACCTTTAGTGTATATATAGTGAGTGTTCTTATTATGTATTGTAAGATATTTTAGTGGTACACTAGGGAATTTAATTTTGTTACTACTTATTCTTTCTACATGGTACTCGAAACATTCATACTACTTATTCAGCTATGTCGACGACAACGATGACTTCTACTTGCGACTAACTTCATATTTATGTATTTGCTTAGTATTTGTATACTTATTGTTGTTATATTTGTCTTTTTTTATACTTATTTTAGGTTGATAATATGTGGTATGAAGGTGGATGTAATGTAAAACATACATTTTTATAAATTAATACTAATGGACAGGATGGTCCAAATGATATACTGGCAATTTACAGCAGAAAAATTTTAGTTTTAGAAAAATCTGTTTTAGAAGTTTTTTTTTTTGACAGCAGAACTACTGAGGTCATATTAGTCCCTTATTGAAGGCTTTTTATTGAAGTGGGATATTTGTTTTTTCAAATTTTTGCAAAAATCAAATATTTTCATGAAAGAATGTGAATGGGTCTAGGGATTTGACACTTCCAAAAGACAATTCTTGATTTCCCAAACAAACTTTAAACTCTTTAACTCCAAAAAGGCAAAAAAAAAAAAAAAAATGTTGTTTCGACATAAAAATGGAGAAGTTTTTTTGGTTAAACTTGTTTTCCATGGCTTGGTAAATTGAATAGACTACTTAAGACACCCACTTTGAGACCAAAGTGTTACCCTGAATGAATTTTATATCTATTTTCGTTAATTTTCCCAGCTTATGAAATATTTTGAGAGGCTGAGTATATCTACATCACGAATATGCTACACACTAGATTAAACTTTTTCCTAGGCGAGCGAGTACAGAGCACGGAATTCGTAACATTTAACCAACGGAGCCACTAGAATAAGCTTTTCATGATTAGCAAATAGGAACAGTATCTTGAACGAAACATAATTTTTGAAGAAAATCTTTTAAATTGAATAATAACAATTATTATTATGACAAAAATTGCATGTCATACAAAAATCCCTTAACCATCCCTTTTCCCATAGTACTGATAAAACAAAGTAGCATACTCATTGACAGATTTGTTTATTTGTGTTCCCATCATCTATCGTATTATGGGGTTTGGTAAAAATTGTTTATGAACCATTTCGTAATGTATTATAAATGTGATATTTGTATTCTTCTGGGGGTTCATACCTCGTCTAACGACTCCACATCCAACATATCCAACATATCCAAATAACAATATAATAATATCTACATTCATTTCTAATACTTGAATTCTATACACACAACTTGAACTTATGCTTGCTCTTAACTCTATGAAGAAAATGAAAGAAAATTCATGATTATTATATTAATATTACATTATAATGTGTTTCTAGGTAGATTCTTCTAGGTACCTATTGAAGAAGTAGAAATACATTACATTATATTATTAATGTAGTTATGTTATGGAGTACAATATGTAGTTTCATTTTGTTCACGCTCTCATAGAAAGTCATTGTATTGACCTCGGAAACCGAAAAAAAATTAACTATATATGTTTCCGTTTCGAGGTGTATCAATTGACATTTATACTCTTACATCCTTGTTTCTCTCTTACAGCCAATACAACTTCACAAACGGGATGATTTTAAGACGACTGTAAGACGTAATAATTAAGAATTTTAATAGTAGTATAATGTTATATATGATTTATATGCGCTCCCACCATTTCATGAAATATAAATTTTTGGTGCGAACCCTCAAAAACAGCTGTAGTGGACCGAATGGTAAGTCTAAATCATCATCGAATCTACTTGAACCCGCACACACAAAATTTCATCAAAATCGGTCCAGTATAGTAGTAGTACAGTGACTAACATCTACATACATGAAAGCCAGAAATTGGGTTGCTATACTAGCGTGCATCTTATGGTAGTTAACTTATGCGCTCTCAGGTGTCAGGCATAATTCATTCCTTATCCAAGTTTAATAAGGAAATAAATATGGAAGTTAACCTGTCTTAATTTACTAGTGAGTCATAAAATATTGATCTGATCTCTAAAGGTTATACCTAGAATGACTTGTTTTGTTGTTGTGTGCTAATACATTTTTCAGATTATTTTTTCCTGGAAAATTACATTAGACGATGTTGGAGCGTGTGTGCCAGCAACTGTATATGTATGTTTTTAATCTAACTATGTATGTATAATAGAACTATATGATTTTTTTTTCATCTAAGTGTGAGAAATTATATTTATTTTATGTGATATGGGTGGTACCGTTTTTCTCATAATTATCTTTATATGGTCGAATTTCCGAGTGTTGTTATGTATTGTGCGCATATAACTTAATAATCATAAATCTAATGAATTGTTTATGAGTTTCAGGGAAATTGTTATTGTATTTCATATCTTAATGAGTTTTATTATTACCTACGTCATACACAAGTTTCGTTTTTTTTTACGTACAGTGCCGAATTTATATTATAGAGTATCAGTTATGATTCTACACACAAATAACACAAATCATAGGCTCAAATAAGAAAAAAAGACATTGAAACTGGTCACTAAGATTGGGAGGTAGATAGCCACGGACAAGTAACACATTAAACGACAGATGCCATTGATTAAGATTTTCGATTGATCAGGCATATTTCTCCGTGAATTATCACCAATTCCAATATTCTAATCGTTAATTATTACAGCCTATTTCGTTAAAAAAATTAAAGCAAGTACTGAGAAGTAAGTAATAGAGAAAATCCGTTTTTGAGGCATTGTAGGGCAGGTATGGACAGAGTATATAACTTGGACTTTAACCGTGCTACGACTACTGCAGGAACTTTAAGGATAAGAAGACGTAGGAAACTGACGACTTCTTACAGACAAAATCGATCGACTTCAATTCTCTTCTGCTGTTCTTGAACTACTTTACAAGGATTAAAAGATTCACGTTTGGCGACCTGTTATAATAATAATAATAGATTTTAACCTCCTTTTTTCCGATATTCATCAATAACAGAGGCCACCCAGATCTTTATTTTAAATCTTTATGTTATTTTTAAACTAAATCATTATATTTAATGAACTTTATGATGTGGGAGGGGACGGTTTCTTCGTTCTTGCCCCCCCCCCCATTAATTATAATTATAATTGATCTGACTATCACTTCCTAGATTCGAGCCCGCAACCTCTCAGTCAGTAAATGCCAAACGAGTAAAGTTGGTTGCGCTTTAACTCGCACGTAATATCGGCTCTCCGTAGTAATATCGGCTACGGAGACCTGTTGGTTATTTCAAAGCAATATTCTAATATTTCTAGGTCGTCACGAGTCTTGTATTTTTGCTAGCTATATAAAACATTAGCATTTTTTGTTTGTTTTAAATACAAGAATTATTTGTTTCGAAATTCGTAAATATTTAACTACATGTACATTTATTCTCTGCAATTTGGGAAAACAACGACATTTTTCTAGTTAAAATACATATTTTATTTCACTAAAAATGCAATTTTCGTTTCGCCTTTCTCTTTTTTTTTGTTTCGTTTTTTCCGTCAATGTATTGTTCTTGTTGTTGTTGTTGTTGTTGTGTCAGAGAGTTTTTGACTATCAAGAATGTAGTTTTACATGACCCATGGGATATACTTTTATGTGCATATGGTGTACACATATCAAGAGAAGTATAGCATATAAATTACACCAAAAGATATTCTCCATGTTACAAGAACTACAACAAATATATCGTCTAAATTTTGTCCTGTAGATCGTCACCATATTTATTTGGATATTATTTTAAATAATTGAAAAGAAAATGAGTTTATTAAACCTTTCATTTTCTTGGAAGAAAAAAATTCTATAAATATTTCCAATTCTCTTTTTTATAAATAATGGAAGTGATATAGTTAAAGTGTTTCATAAAATTTTTAAACACAATTATAAAAACAACAAAAGTAAAATTCCATATTTTGGGAAACTTTCCGATACCGAGAATCATTTTACTTTAAATCAATTTCATATCTAGTAAACTGAAGTTCTGTTATCCGTTCCATTTTACAACTTTTAAAGTATGAATAAACGTAGATAGTGCCTGATTGAAGGATACATATTTTAAGCTTTATTATCGCTTAACCATTAATCCATTTACGGAATCGATTAGATTGTTGTGGTTCCTTAATTTTCTATCTACTTTTCACAACTCTCTTTCTACCTTAGAAATATGAATTGTACTTGTTTTTACGTAATCTAAAAACTAAGGAAAGACTACGTAAGGAATATCCTTCTCTTACCAGGAAATGATTTTCTGATCTTTCTGAAATTATTGATTAAGGATCTCGAAGAGCACTCCTAGGTAGTTAAATATTTTTATTTATGGAGTCCAAATTTCAACCCTGGCTTTCAGTACACGTCTTCTTCCAGTTATTTCTTCCCCTTAGTCTTTGTTGCTAAAATTGGCAAACAATTTTCATCTTCTTGAACAAAAAATGTTATTTAAACTTAATTGTAATTATATAGTATTATTTTGAGTAAATAACAAATATTGATGGCATTTACAAATTCAACTGCACAAAAGTTTTATTTTGAACTCCAGTTTGACCGCTAGGTGTGTGTGTCTATCTGTCTGTCTGTCTGTCTGTAGTATCGTAGCGTCTAAACGGATAAATCGTTGTTTGGTTTGAAAGGTAAATTAATGGATAGTGTTCTTAGCCATGTTTCAAGGGTGAGTTAAAGGTTCCTTCCCCGGAGCAACTGATCGTCAAAAACGGTTCAGTTTGGAAAAGGTCTAAGGAAGAAGGTAATTAATTTAATGTGGAGGATTCTTAGATTTGTTTCAAGTGCGATTTAAAGGTTCCGTAATCGAAAAATTTGTCGGGAGTTTTTAAATTTTGAAAATTTCACTTGTTGAGCATAATAAAACAAAAATTTGAGTATTTACACTGTCCTCATTATCTACACTTACGACATAAGAAGTGAATGTACTAAATTAAAACGAAAAATTAATTTGTCCAGACTTTTGGAGTAATTGTCGTTACTACTACTATTTTTTTTTTAATACTACGTTAACATTATATTTCAAAATGTATGTATCAGCTTCTCTTGTATCGTACCTAGGTACATAAATTCGCGTCGTACATAATCGTAATAGCAGCACAACAGTAGCATAAACAGTATATACTAGTAACTAACTAAAATAATAAAAATAAAATAACATAAACATACAATTTAAACATAAGATGAAGTAAAGAAGAGAAAAACACAACAAATAACTACCTTAGTAAGTAAGTAGAAAATTTTTATGTATAATATACGAAAAAATATCAAGTCACGTATTGTTAGAATTCACAATTTAGTGTATAGTGTAGTGTACGTAGTATAGTTGAACACAACAAACAAACAAAGCAACAAACAACAGGAATGACCAAATACTATGAATTGTTAATACGATTACATAGGGTGACATATTCTTTTATCTACCCAATGTGTACTTGTTAATTTTATGGTCCAATATTATGGGTTTCATCACGAAAATAATCAAATCCATGCTCGCCTTTCATTATACTCCCCCGGCAATGTCAAATTAATAAATCGTTAATAAATATTTAGCTTTGCGGGAGCCATTTACTAACGTCACGTAAATAAAGAAAGATATCCACTCTTAGATAGCCACACATTCATAACTGATATTTCTATATAATACATAACATAAAATTTTCTCTTAATTTTCTCCCTCGTGGGTAAACAGTGATGTTTACAAAAAATTTAAAATTACGAACTACTACGAATTTACAACTTAGCCTCATGTGCACGCTATAAAAATTTCATCTTGATATCTCTTATTGTTTTTGAGTTCTCGTGTCCACAGACAGACGGGCAGGCGGCTAAACGGACGGGCAACCGGAAATGGACTAATTAGGTGATTTTATAAACACCTATACCAATTTTTTGTTCGTAGAAATTTTTAATGTATGTCATAATAAATATCCTAATCAAACCAAATGTACGCAGTGTTATTGTAAATTACTACGATTCCTGCGTTAATTTTTTAATTCTTCTGTGGTCTTAAACGTTCCAAAATTAATGGTCTGGCATCTAAGAGTTCCAACCAGCAAAGCTTGTAATCTTAAATTGTGTATGTAGTTAGTTATACCTTCTCTTTTATCTTCTTGTATGAAGAAGGTAAACAACATACTCTCTGTACAATATTGGTGTACCTAAGTGGGTGTAGATACGTTAGGTGATGATAGTGAAGGTACGAGACAAACCCTTCTTATTGCTTTGGACTCTTAACCAAGAAAAAAATTGAATACATGTTTTATAATAAAATTATTCACTTAGAATTATTCTATATCCAGTTTGTTTGTGATTATCATTAAGTTATTACAAGCTATGTGTAACCCACACAATAAAGGTGCAATTGTTATTTTACTGTTTAAGGTATTTTTTTTAGCTAGTTTGGCATCTAAACGTGCCAATTTTACGTTCAAACATTGGTACGTAATTGCAAGGAAAAATAGGAATAGGACTTTTTTCTCGAAAATAGGAGGGCTACATTCAATTTAGAATCGTTAACACCTAGGTATATTTCCATTCAACGACTAATAATAAAGAAACTATATCATAACAGAATGTCCGTGTATGCCACACTCTGTATTTTTGTTAATTTTGCATTCTTAAAATTATTATTTTCTATTTTCTATACTACGTTGAACACATCATTCTTAATATCAATTTGAAACATTTATTTCACTTCAATTTGCACGATATTATTTTTTTATGGCTTCTAAAGTCTTAGCCATGGTATAAGCTTCACAACGTCAAGAAGAAGTTGATAAGACGGATGTATTTGGATATTTATTTGCTTATTGAAATTACGTAGATATTTGTGCCTCCCAAAGAAAAAATAGTCAGTCATGGGGACTGTCGACGGAAGTGTTATCTTAAAACTTTGAATTAACTGTTTTTATTTTTATTTTTTAAAATTATTTATAGTATAAATAATTAAAATTTCATAATTTGTAAGTTGAAATTATTAACGTGTGTATAAAAAACTATTATAAATAATAAAAAAAAAGCAACCACATAGTGTTTTCAAGCGGTCCCAGTCTAGAAGTAAGTGTGCTAAATGTAGCTTAACTTCAGTGATCGGGTACTTTTCATGTGCTGGAGCATGACGATAACGCGAGTTACATGATTTTTGTTTACTCAAAAAAGGGCCTAAAGTTTTCTTTATATCCGAAAATCAACTTACTTAAAATATACTCTCTTATATGTTATGAGCTCTCATACCAACATGGGATATCATGCAGAGGACGTTTACATTTTCTACCTTAAGCAAAAGAGCAAAAAAAAACGAAATCTTTTAAAATTAATGATTACTATTACATTAAATATTTTGAATAATAGGTATTATATCGTAGACATATAAATTAGCATCAAAACGATATAAGACAAAACATGACGCTTAAACAAGATTTTATAAATATATAAATTGTATATGTATGCAAATATTATTAAAATATAATAAATACGCATGTGCATAAACATAACATACCTCTATGCACTAAAACATTGTTGATCAACAAAAAAAAAAACCAAAATCCAAAAATAAAATAAAAAACAACAACAAAACAATGTATTAAATAAAAATTCCAAAACTTCAAACTGTCAATTTTACATGTCAAAAATCAATCAAGTCTCTTTCTTCTAGTGAACAAACTTTAAATGTATATACATTGTAACGGGCATAGAAGATTTCAACTATAGTGAGAATAGTTTACGGCTACATTAAATGTATTGTATTCTTTGATCTGGAATGATGATATGGAAAAATACGTTAGATAAATGGAGGTCCTGGAGAAGAAAAGCAATGGATGCACAGTAGTGAAAAAATATTATTTGGAACATTATGATTCTTCATGACCTGTAGCAAACAAGCACATCATATAGAATAATTGTAAATATAACTAATGCATATTTTTTTTTTTAATTGTTGAGGAAACTCAGGTAAAGCGAATTTAGACAGATAAGTGATACTAGATTTTGCACGTTGCTCATGAAACTGTAAAACTAGATCTAACAGTATGTAAAAAAATACTATTTATATCCCCTTTCTGGTCAATTGCTAGTTTTAAATGTCCATATTTTGCATATTTCTAAAAATTTTCAAAAACTATTACTTTTTACTTCAATTTTTTATATGTTGGTCAAAATTTAGCCATAATCTATATGGAAACAAATGTTGGAATTTAAATTTGTCTTTCTAAATTTCAATTTTTGCACCAAATTTAGATCAAGTTTTTGCATTATATAAATATGTAATTCTACTGCCATATAGTCATCTTCAGTATGATTAAGTTAATCGTCGCTAATTTGGTTTGCACACTTTCTTTTTGATTTTTTATTGCAATAGTATATATCAGGTAATTAAGCTTTCTGTCCGGCGATTCAATTTTATCTAGTGATACAATGTATATTGCATATCAACAGAACTTAAAAGCGAAAAAGTGTTAGTACGTCATTGAAGCCTTAAGCACGCTATGGAAGAGATTTTATTGAATTACACATGACAGAAACCGTTTGTTCTTACATTATTGTTGTTGTATGTTATATTATACATATAGTAATACGCCGCAAAATGTACAATCGTTATATATTGTTTTCACTGTAGATTGTGGTAAAGATACTGAGACTTCAGTAATAATCGTATAGACAATCGTTAACATTTTTATAAATTGATAAAATATAAAATATATTATTTTATCCATATTAAATAATATATATTTTGATTTTTATTTTGTTAACCATTTTACGTCTATGCTACATTTAGCATTTTCAATTCAATATAATGGTTTGTCATCATTTCTTTCCGAAAAAAAAAATGGACAGTATATTTAGGGCAACAAAAAAAAAATCTGGACAGTTTTGAAACAAAAGAATTACAGAAAATATTTAAGGAACAAGTCAGATTACAGCTTAAAATAGGCCCTTATTACAAATTTTGTAACTTTTCGTGTTTACATTTATAGAGCGTAGTTCTTTATTTATACAAACATTAAGAAAAAACGTAAAATTTGGAATTAAGAAAACTGAATCGTTCAAAATTTTTAGTAAAATAATATATAAATGATAGTACTCGAGAGTAAATAAGAGGTCTGTCTTGACTATTGAAGAGAAAACTCTTCAATAGCTTTTCTTATATAGATATCGATACTTGTATCCTGTCTAGGGTGGATATTTTAAAAGTCAAGTGTTTACTTTTTAACCAAACGAAATTTTGTTCTCCAAAAATTAAAAATTATTTCAAAGTTAAATACTTGGAGTTAAAAAGTTAATGAGAAATACACTTAATGCGAGTTACAAACCGATCTGTCATTTCCGGACCTTACCCAAACTGGTTTTGTGGTAATTTTTGACAATTTTTAATTATTTCAAAAAAGTAAAGTATAATATTAAACAATTTATAAACTTTGATTCAAGTTCTTAAAATGACATATAAATGTCAATAGTTCAAATAAAATTAATACTTTTTATCAAATTATAACCATTAAGAATTGTATTGTGATGATTTTAATCTATGCCATACAAAACACAAAACGAAAAAAAAAAAGAAATACGTTTATTTTTTAAAATGGAATTTGTGATTAGTACCTCTGCAGCCATATTTATTGTGACAATGGTTACATTAATAATAATTAATGATCACAGTATAAAAAACGACTGATTACACTCTGATAAATAATAAATATATTAAAAATAAGAAACGAAAAACCTGTTGAAAAGGTTTTCTTGTTATTTTAAATGTTGTAAACAAAATAGGAGTTTAATTTTTTAAGTCATAAATCACTATTTAGGGAGAAAAGGCACCTAGTCATATAAATTTTTGGAATTCGTCTGAAAAAAACTGTGTGCCTGTTTTCGTGCCATAATGGTAAGTTTTGTAATATAGTAAAGTGAGATTTCGATTTTCACGTTTCAGTTATTTGGTTTTTTTAAGATAACGGCATTCATTGTAAAATAGTTGAAATATACGAAAAACGAAACACAAAAATTGCAAAATATCCATAAATATGATAATTGAGCCATGAGCCATTCATTTATTTCCTATTTCGTCTAACTTCTTTATAACTAATCTTATTTTTGCCAGTCACTCAAATACTGAATAAAAAGAATCATAGTAGTTTCGCTTAATTATAGGCTCTGTTGTACAGAGGATGATCAATTCCACATACAGTTTTATTAAATATTATGATGAAATAAATCTATAATATAATCAAATTATATTATTCATATATTAATATTTAATTTATATACCGATGAATAATATTAAAATCAGAGAAAAATAAATTAGCGATCTACTATTTTAAAATTTAAATATTTTTATTATTAATAAATAGTTTAAAACTAGTTGAAAAATCTACCATTTTGTATAGAACCCCGATAACAGACTAAAACTGATTTTTAACAAACGTTGAATAAATAAATGGATATATAGAAACCATAGCAATTTACAACAATTCCGTTCAAATGTGTGAAAAACCATGGAATAAAAAATAGGTCACTATTTTATTGGTCTAGTTATTCCATAGATCAGTGCTTTTTTTTAAGATTAAAACCTACCTTTGAATGCGATATTCACTGCTTGACGTCATTAGTGAGTGATTTGTTCATTAAGCCTTTTTTTTAATTCTCTGACATTTCTTCACGAAGATTTAAAATTGGTGAAGAATTGTTACTTCACGTAAAACTGAATTTAGTTTTTGAAAATCTTTAAAAAAAAAATGTGAAGGTTTTTAAACTTCAAATTAAACAAAAAATGGTATATCACAAAAGTGACGTCACTTTTAAAGAATAATCATACAGACTTCATAAAACACTTTATTTCGCGCAAAAGAAACGGACAATTATCTTTATCATTATAATTAAAGAGAATTTAAAAATTAAACATAGACCAGGAATCGAACCCGGGTCTCTTGACATATTCAAGAGCCTCAACCAACTGAGCCATATTTACTCTAGGCATAATGTACAATTTTTTCAATTTAACGAATTTTTTATTTTTGTTAATTAGTCAACATTAAATTGATTAATTATTATTTTGTTTGCTAATGATCATTTTCAAATTTTGTTATGTCTTAAGTCTACTTTTATAATTTGATGTGTAACGTAAAAAAATGTTTATCGATCATTTCCCCAAATTTTCTGGCATTGTCTGGCATTTGGTAACAAAGACTGTTAAACATCGATGAAATGAAATAAAAATCTGCGACAATTATCGTAGCAAAAAAGAATATAAAAATAATGTTTGCTCTTCGATCCTCTTATAACGACATTTGCTTAAACTTATGAGCCTTCATGAGTACCCACTCAGAAACACACACACACACACACATATGCACACACTCTCATATATAGACCCAGATAAAACAAAAGAATGTTCCTTTTTTTCTTTGATATTCTTTTTGATTTAAATATTTAAATGTATACTCTAACCGATCAAAATACCCTTGAATTTGTAATTTTGGAAATGAATCACAAATGTTGATTTTTTTTTTTAAATATATTATATTCACTATCTATCTTTATTTCTCAATATCCAATATTGATTGTCTATCGATCGATCCTTTTCTAAAGTGTCCGTCACATAGGTATTTATATATAATTTAATATATAAGGTCTTTTTCGTCTTTTGCTATAGTTATGTCAGTCAACATATCGTTCTGACAACAACGTATTTTTCTTTTACCTCTCTTTGCTCTTTTCTGCATATTTTATAGACAGGGTGTCTAACGTTCGTTTCGATAAGCATGAAAACACACAACTGTAGGTACTATAAATTTTTCGATATACAATTTTTATTGAATTAAAGTTTAAATTAAGTTATTAAACTTAGGTTTCTTGAAAGGTAACTGTTTTTTTTTTTATTTAAACAAATAGAAAGAAGCTAAATGTTCTAAGTATCCAGTTTAAGCTCTTTGTCCCACTCAGTTACCTCGTTGCTATGAAGATAATTGTCTGGTCTCATGCTCTTTTATCCATCTTAATGGTGTATCGCTTTTATTTTCTTAATCCATAGTTTTTTAAGAGTTTCATAAAATTCCGAAACAAAAAGTTGCTTGTGCTAAAGAAAACTTCTAAGAAAATTTAATAAATCGACTAAATTTTTTTATTTTGGGTTTTTATAAAACTCAATACATAAGATAATTTTAACCCAAAAAATTAGATTTATTTGTTGATTCGATGTATAATTTCTGCGATATCGATCAAAATCACATCATTTCTTGGAAAACAATTATTTAATAGGTAAATAAACTGTATTTCAATTACTTTCGAGTTATAATTGCGATAGAAAATCCAAAAACAAAGACAAGTTTTTTTTAATTTTTAACGAAATTTTAAAATGCAAATTTACGTAAAAATGCGTATCTACCCAAATTTTATCGGACATACTGCTTATTAAATGTGATACGTCCCATTTTTGAACAAAATGATCGGATAAATAGTTTTTTGATGCCATCCGGTAATATCTAAAGAAATAATTTATATCAATGAATACTTGATTTGATACATTTTATATAAAAATTTGATCTTCACATATAATTAGTTCGAATTAACGAATTTCTTCGAATTTTTAAAAGAATTCACAAACAAAAAACCCTTAAGGGGCATTTAAAAACTAGACACAAATATTAAAAAATTAGAATATATTATAATTTTTGTGTGTGTATATAATCTTAAAAATTGATGTGCAAAATATTTTAATTTTTAATTTTGGCGCCCATTTACGGGAAGGTCACTTACGTAATTTATCATAGAAACAAAACAGAACATTTGACAAATTGTGACAATTATGTTTTTCAAGGATTTTAATTTGATTAAATTTTGTATTCAATATGATTTTCTATTATGTTAAACTCAAAACGGACGTCTATATGGTAAATACACCTTTGAACATTAGAACACTAGAACCTTCATTAAAAAATTAATATAATAAGGTTTCTAATCTTTGAATCAGATATGCGATTTCAGACGGTTCGTAAAGAAAAAAAAAGATAAAATATTTGTCCCATTGACTCCCAATTGACTCGGCAAGCAACCTACAGTATGGTTGTACATGTATTATAGTTTTCAAGTAAAATGAAAATGTATTTGTTAATGCAAAAAGAAATAAATTTTAATTTCCTTGATTATATAGTTAAAGGTGGACCTTTGGCTTTTATGATTTAAATCAAATTTTCTTATTTGTGAATATTTTGTAATGCTGTATTTCAGTTTTAAACATAATATTGAATTTTGAAGAGGTAAAGTTTGAGAAGAAGCTCATGTACCTACTTTGGAACTTAATCAACGTACTTACTGTACTTATGAGAATAGGAAGATACTTAATCTTACAATTTATTATTTTACCAACTTTTATTGGTGAGTATACGCGTATTTGCAGAACACAAATTGGAAAAAACAAAATCCAATTCACTCCTAATCAATAAAAAAAATTCTGTTGAATCTGAAACTGGACGCCCAGAGAAGAACGTGTCTGTCTATAAGATGTTTTTAAGTTTTTTATATCATACTATAAGATAAACTTTTAGATTTTTTTAAAGCTTATAGTGCGTAAAAGAAACTAGGATCCCGATTTTCTTGTGAAAATGACCTTTTGCAGCCCAAATACTTAAATTCAACACAACCTAGTTTAATAACATTAAAATATCGTTGCATCATATATCAATTGCCGACTAAAGCACTAGTTCTGCGGTGATTTTCAAGAAGTCAAATAATATTATTTTTTTTGGTAAATTATAATAAATTTTTTAATACAATTTTTAATTTTTTTATTTTGTAATTAAAAATGAGTAGGTATTGTGCGTCGGGCTAACATGGAAGTCACCGGAGTATTTTACACCATCTTTTTTTTTTAATTTAAAACAATTTATCATCAAAAAAATCACATTAATTCTATTATTTATTCTTCAATTGTAAATTTAAATATTTTTTTTACTTATTTATTTATTTCAAAACAACTGGACTGACTGACTGACTATCTTCATAAATATTTAATTATAATGCTTAAATAATATTATGTTTTGTTCTAGAATTGGATAAAAATCCACATATCATTATTCAAATTTGTTATTTTTGTGTGGTTTGATTGAAACAGAACACAAGAAATAAAAAATACTGCTTAGTAGCAAATCTTCTATCACTAAGGTCGTATTTCTCCCGCAATTAATGTTTTATTTTGTTAGATGCTTTGTATTGAAATAAAAATCGTAAAATCGAAATTAAAAAAAAAATGGTAAAGGAGAGCTGAATAGTTGATAGATGCTCCAAAAGGCATATACTATACACTCGCTAACCTTCAATCATCTAACTCAAATTGAAGCCGCTGTATCACGACACATATTTATAACACATCATCACCTCTCTTCACTGACCTTCTGATACAGTTAATAAGTCTATATTTTCGGCAAAAATATTAAAAATGCAAACCTACATACCGAATATCAGCTCATTTGAACAAAGTTGGAGAATCCTAATTTTTCGAGAAACAGAAAGAACGAGAGGTGGCGTGGGACACTCGGTAGGAAGTATGTTCTTCTCGTTATAAATTATATAATACTGACTAGTAAAAACAATAAAGGAAATGGCAATAAAATTGTATTTCATTTTTTGTTTCAAGTTTTCGTTTATCAAGTTATTATTTATATCTATATATTGACATACATAATTGCCTTCCAACACAGTACATAAGTTTATATTTTCGGGGAAACCATGACTAAAAAATTAAACAAAAATAAAAACAAAACGTTTTGTTACTGTTAGTTTTTAAGATTGTCAAATATAAACAATCAAATAATATCAAAAACACTGCACACAATCAAAAATAAAAACACAAAAAAACTAAAAAAAAAAAACAAAACCAAATTATTTTTGCTGTGGTTTTTATATAATATATACATTATATTGTAGTTTTTGGCCAATGTCGAGATCGATTGTCATCGTTCAAAATACATATGGCTGTGTGGTTGTGGACTGTAATCAAAATACATCCCATAAATAACTCTCTTTTTAATCGAACTTATTGTCATTTGAATTAATGTTTGACTTTTTTTTTATTAGTATGTTCTAAATCAGGGCTGTAATTGTCTTTTGAAGAAATATTTAATTTCGGAACTAAGTGATGTATACCTCGTATTGAACGAAAATAATAGGCACACAATCAAAGGTGTAACTTTTTGGAAATTTTTAAGAAGCAGTGTTTTCGAATCCAAAATAGCATAATCACAATAGAAAGCCAGTTAATAGAAAATTATTGTAAGAATATTTGCCTCTACAGTTTCAATTGTTGAAGGACAAGAACTCTTCGAAATTGATAAAATTAAACGTAAGGTAAAGAAAATTAAAAACACTTTTTAGGGACCAGCTTTTATTGACTAAGAAGTAGAAATTAATTGTTATTGTGAATGATTCATATACGACTATTTGTAAAAACTTGAGACGCTCCGTTTTGTGTTTGAGCTCGTCCACCTTTTACAAAATGTCATTTGAGTGATTCATAAGAAAAATAATTTTCTACTTTTTGGTACAATGAAAGCTTCTGTAAGAAAATGTTTATTTTTTTAAACATATTGTTTTAAAAACGAATATTAAAACAGCAGGGGATATGATTTTGGTGAAAAAGGTGGGAAATCTTATACGCAATGATACTTAAGTGTTTGATATTGAGCAGAAAATAACATAAAATTTACTATCGAAATATTTGTAGCAAAGCCCAAAGCCTAAATACTCAACAAAAAATTAAAGTAGCTAATTCTTATAGGTAGAGGAATAAAAATCCAAATTCATTCGCATTTAATACTATTTAAATTTTGCTGACAAATTTCCAATGTGTTATCTTTTATTTATAACCGTAAATTTTTCTCCGTGTAGTTATAAAATATATTACTATAAATTGTGCAGATTTGTCAACCCTGTTATTACACCCATTTAAAAAAGTAGTCATGTCTTTGTAAAACTGTTACTTTTAAATACAAAGCCAAAGGGTTTTTCGCTACATAAAATATATCTTGGCTAACCAAACTATCATCTGCAATAGTACTTAAGTTCTTATTTGAAAAAAAAAAAAAAACGATGATACACTTTGTCGTTTTTTTTAAGTAAGTAATAATAATCAACTGTTCTTCTTTCTCCATGACGATTACTTAACATTTCTGATCATACTTTATTAAGGTTATTCAATCATACCAATGCATAGAAATAATTCAAATCGAAACCGTTAGGTTATATTGAAAGAAAGAATATTGGTCAATATCAAGTAGGTGACGTTAAAAATTTGTAGACTCCTGTGGTTAGAAAGAACGACTCCGTAAATTGAAAATACAAATGCTCCCCCCCCCCTTGTGGAAAGACTAGCTAAGGACCATATTAAATAATTTGCAAAAATTCCTATAACTTACACAAGAAGAAATTTGTCGGTATCGGTGTGAACGTCATACTGTGTACTGTATTGAGAGAATAGTAACATTAGCAATAGTTATGGCGGACGAATCAATGCAGTATGGGCGTCAGTACCATACTGATTGGCGATATCCACAATACTTCTGGAGGATTGCCCTTTCCAATACTTAAACACTACTTATGGTAACATAGATACTATGGTATCTGACTCTGTACCATACCAGCATTGTAGTAAATGCCACGCATTTCTTACTGTGATATTTACAGCTAATCTAAAAATATCAGATTTACATTGAATAACCTTAAGAGATGAAACCGATTAATATTGGCTTCAGATTGCCTCTTGCTAGTAGTCTAGGTACGATACAACTCCTTACACACACAAATATATTATTGTAAGTGTATAGGTAGTCGGTAAAGTAGACATCTGACAGACAACAAATATATATATAAATATAATATAATATATAAAACTCCACTCTCGATCTTAACCAATAGCTATGCGTAATACGGTAGCTATAGTAACCAAAACTCGTTTTAATAAGTACCATATACATATATGAATAATTTTAGTAAAAAAAACACAAACTTACGACCATGCTATACACATAGAATTATTTTTATTTAATATAAAGATCTATACACATGATACTTGAAGAAATAAAAATAAAAAAAACAAACTGAAAAGACTCCGCCCTTGTGTATACTGAGCAAACATGTATTTTATTATTATTTGAAGAAAAAACAACAAAATCAAATCAAACTTAGTGAGTCTCTCAATTATGCATAATAGCCGTCTCGCCCAATATGCAAAATAATAACAACTGTTGTAGCATATTACTTTTTTAAGGATGTACGAGCGCCAGGGCAATTTTTGATAAAAGGCTTGATTTTTATAAGAAATAACAATTGTAATACAAAAAAAACAATTTTATGAAAAACTTTTCAATTCATTGTTCTAAACTGTACGGTTTGCAAAATAAGGTTTCGTACAAAAAATGTTACTTTTTTAATAAATAACAACTTTCTAATTTAAAGTGCTCATCTATCGATTACCAGTTATGAAGTAAAGAGCACACTCAATAGTTTTCACTTAAAGTATTTTTATCGATAAAATTGTTCGAGTTTCAAATATATGTCAACTTAAAAAAGATCCTGTATTTTCTAAAAAGCACTGGAATATGTTTAATAAAAAGTAATTATGCACCGGTTCATACAAGTCAGGTACCTCTGAATCACAAGGATTGATTCAAACTAAGAATACAGTGGTAAGAAAAACTATTTTCTTGAAAACTCCCTGCTATTGTTTAAAAAATTACTCAATGAATTTTTGAAATAGATACATTCAAGCAAACAATAGTTACTGAGTTCAATGCTACAAACCTACATTAAAGGCCATTAAATTGAGGTGTTTCCAAATTGAAAAATTTTGCCAAAGCATTGGAACTAAGCATTGGAACATTTTGGTAGTAGACACTAAGCTACATGGATTCGCACTATGAAAACAATCGTAGGAAAACTTTTTCTTGAAAACTACCTACTATTTTTTTTTATAAACTGGATTTATCAACTAGATACGTTCAAGCAAACAACATTTATTTAAAATAAGTGCTACAAAGGTACATTGCGTGCTCCAATAAACCAAAAATTTGTCATTTTTTTAAATTTTGTATTACGTATTAAGAAAAACAAAGAGTACTGAAATATTTTTTATGTATAAAAAAATAATTATCCATCCTCTGTTTCGGACAAACCAGGCTGAAGAAAGTCGTAAGAAAACCTATTTTCTTGAAAATTGCTCAATTAATTATTATAATAGGTTAGTTCAAGTAATATTTACTTATTTTAGTGCTACAAACATACACTGCGTACTCGAGTACACCAAATATATATATTTTTTTAAAAAGGTGTAGTACTAAAAGAAAAAAGACGAAGTTCTTTTTTTTTAGCTTTTTTTTTTTGAATTTATAATAAGATTGGAATGTTTATTTACATTGTAAATATGTAACATGCTGTGATTTTTTTATTGTAATAATATTAAATTTTTATCATTGTAGGTAAAGTGCATATATATATAGGCTTTAAGTTTAAACTTTAATAATAATAGTAGGAGATTAATATTTTTTTGTTGTAAGTTGTGGCTCTGAACGAGGGTGTGTATACGATCATAATCATTAATATGTTTTTAGTGCATCTTAGAATGTGTATGGATTATAAAAAATCATTGTTCATTTTTTAACTTACAAAATCGTTTTGGAACAAAAATATTAAAACTTTTAAATCATTTACAGAGTGGGACGGAGAAGTGTGAGGTTTTAAAACGCTGCAAAACAAAAAAAACTATATTTTTTTTCAAATTATTCCAACTATTTTCCTTATTGCACGATACTTATTTGCTGGCTGGGGGTAAAAACCAAACAAACTGCCACAGACATGAAGAACCGACATCTAAGTTACCAAGGAAACTTAAACTTTTACAATCGATATCGGTTGCTATGAATTAAATATGAGAAAATGCAAAAATCTTTTTATAACTGTCTATTTGTATTGTTCAAAATTTTATGTTTTATCATTGAGTTGTGACAGTTATCAAAAAAATTGAGTTGCGACAGTTATCAGAAGTTAAAGAATGTCATAATAACTATTCTAATCAAACAAAACGTAATGTACTCACATATTTGGTTGACTACTACATAAGAAGTATGTCTTTTTTAAACTAATACTACAATTATTTCATACAGTAAAAACTAAAAGTAGCTATAAAATTAAATTCTTTAAACTTGAATAAAACAAGGATTTTACTTCTAAAATTAATACCTTAAATTTTCAGAAATGAAAAAAAGTAGTAGCGCTACATTTATAAAGTACCAAGGTACGAAAGGAATATAACTCCTACTGAGTGTCGCATGACATATCTCGAGATCATATAATAGATAAACAGTTTCGTTATTTTTATTGAATTTGCTTTAAATAAAAAAAAAATTAAAATTATGTTATCAACAAAAAATTAAATTAAAATTCTCAATAATTTTAATTAGGTATACAAAATTGATTCTAAATAATTCGCAGACTGATTTAATAACCTTAATTCATTTGAAATAAAATTTTCTATTAACCAACAAATATCCAGACATGTAAATTAAATCTATCCACATGAATTCTTAGATGTTAAAATAAAAAGTATAATTTAATTTTAGTAACGCTTCTGTGGAGACAATAAAATTTGTTTGTTTTTTTAGAAATAAAAAAAAATTCATTAAATTATAACCAATAAATCTAGGATTATAATTTATAGATAAGGCTACTTCTAAGCGACTAATAAAAACTTTTATGGAATTTTAAAATGAAAAACATAAAAAATTATATGCCATACAAATTGGTATCGTATTCCAAGTCAAATTAATTTAATGAATCAGATTTTTGTTTCAAAATAAATGCCCGTGTCAGATCCTGAAAATCGGATAGAAGAATGGCAATTTTCCCTATACGTAGTACACTAAATTACATTTTGAGTTCGTAAAAAAAACTTAAAACTATGAACACATTCATGATTCATGTAATAAAAACTCAACTACAGTCAAACCTGGATAAGCGAGAGTTCAAGGAAGCACAATCTCATTCTCACTTATGGAGGTTTCTCACTAACCCGAGTTTCTCCCTAATGCAGGTACATGGGTAGCGTTTCTCTCTTATAGAGGTACGCAGCAGTAACAAGTCACAGAATGTAGTAAATATGTAATATAATAAAATATAGTTCCTCCTAAATAATATAAATAAATAAAGCTCGACTGTCGCTTATAGACGTATAGATAAGTAGCAGTCTCACTTACGGAGGTCCATGAGGGAAAAACGGCTCTCTCTTACAGAGGTTTCTGTTTCTCCCTAATAGAGGTTTTGGGAGCTTAAAATGACGGGTCATGGCTATTACTTTCACTTATAGAGTTTTCTCACTTACCCAGGTTTGACTGTATATTCAAACTAAATCTGTGTAGAAGAGCCCTCATACTGTGTTTTATAATACAAAACCATACATATAAAGGTATTTTTAAGCATAAAAAAGCACCTTAAAATGACATTAAAAATGAAATGAACAATTTAAATTCGACAGTAATATTAAAAATATACTTCACCTTCGAATCGTTTCTGAACAATATGAAAAATAATGAAACAAACAAAGATAAACTTATACGATTGTGTTTAATATTAAAATGAGATGAAAATATTAGAATTTTTGTTTTGTTTTGTATATTACATAAATAATATCTACTAAAAATGTGTTATAAATAAGTATAAACCAACTAAGGTTATGAATACATTTATTGAAATACAAATATTATGAATATTTTGGTGAACACTTTAAAAGATTTGTATTTTTATTTTTTGGAATCCAAAATTTTCGGGAATGGTTTATGATATTTTATAAACATTTGATATTTGTAAAGTTGAATTTCCCGCTAATATACTTTATTTCGTTAACTACTATATACACCAGTAGATGTCAGGAAGTCATATTTTGCAGATTGTTTCAGTTTTTTCCCGAAAACACGGATAAAACGAAATTTTCTAAAAAGAAAACCATTTGGAGCCGTTTCCCAGATTGCTGATATATATATATAATATGACTTCCTGACATCTACTGGTGTATATAGTAGTTAACGAAATAAAGTATATTAACGGGACATTCAAATTGGTATTTGTGTGGACAAATTTTAAAAGGTTCGTATATTAGCGATAAAATTTGTGTCTTTTCAACTCAAAAAATACCGAGCAAAGCTCGGTCATCCAGGTACTATGTTCTTAATATGGAAGTTAATAAATATTTCCTTGGTTCAAGACAATATTTACTTTGTATGCTTTAATTTCAAAGCATTCAAATACTTATTTTCTTGAAAAAATCATTGACTTTACTTGTTTTAGGAACAGCCAAGCAAATACGTTTATTATGCGGAATGCGAAGCTTTATGCAGTCGTATATAGTCTTTATTCAGGAAAATTTATATTGTAAAGTTATTAGGTAACATACAATTTGTATTCGAACCATTTTTCCGTAAAGTTTTAAAATCGACAGCACAATGTTTCAAT
Source organism: Chrysoperla carnea (assembly GCF_905475395.1). Lineage (NCBI taxonomy): Eukaryota > Metazoa > Arthropoda > Insecta > Neuroptera > Chrysopidae > Chrysoperla > Chrysoperla carnea. The sequence continues at coordinate 22,946,851 of NC_058340.1, forward strand.
TATGAAATTTCTCCGTGTTAAGAAGTGCAGCTTTCTCATTCTCATACATTGTATCGAAGTGTTTAATGATCAATGTATCACAAACTTGAAGTTATTTTGAAAAAACCAATCACGTTCTATAATAAAAATTTTTGTAAACGAACACAAATTAAAATTCAACGAAACATCAACAAAAAAATTCAAAAAACGATTAACAAAACTCACTCCTAAACCAAATGTGAGAGTGTCAAAAAAAAATTATATTAAAAAAAGACTCAATTACAATTATTTATTTCAAAACATTTTTTTACAAGTTTAATAAATTAAAATATTGTTATTTTCGAAGGTGGTAAAGTTATTCTTCTTATATTATTATTGAGTTTAGTATTGTATGTATAGTAGATAGGTTATATAGGTATAGTGATTACAACGCATATAAATACTGTTAAATTTACACATAAAAATCACCTCGTTCGAATTATACAAAATTTACGACTTCCAGACTATAAAAACAGCTATATATGTTATACACATATCGATGTGTAGTGTATACAACTCATATACAAATTAAAAATAACGGTCAATACACGAAGAAATACCGATCACTTGTGTATTTATATAAAGCAACGAAGTATATTACCAGTCTTTTAAAATGTTGACTGTCCTCATAAATTGTTCTTGATTTCATCCAATTTCTGTCATTTGAGATTGAAAATTTAAATTTTTAATATTTGGTGGTAATTTCATCGCTAGATTTCAGACAGCGATGCACTAATCTTAGATTTTCTGCCTTAAAAATGATGCCAGAAATACGTACTCGACCAAGAAATAAAGAAAAATGCTTATTTCCTCTATAAACGCTTTTTAGCGCTATAAGTAGTTGATTTTTATTCTATAACTAGAGTGATACCCTCCCGCTTCGCTGGGTTTAAAAGTAAAGATTGATAAAGATTGCTCTCGCTTATCCCCTTTACGATTGTTTACACAGGTAAAATATATGTATGGTTTTCTGTATTTTTAAATGTATAATAGTAATTATTCATTGAGTATATCAGAGAAGATGGCCGTGAAATAATTTATATTGACTATTTTTTACAGAAATCTGTAATTTATGGTAATGTCAAATTAAATTAATTTTTATTTATTTATTTTTTTTATAAATATATCTTTATAAATTATATCTCATGTGTTATTCTGATATATCAGCTATATTGCTGTACAGTTTCATGAAAAAACATTGGCTAGTTTTAGCATGAAAGCGTAACAAACAAACAAACAAACATGCTTACTTTGGTATTTATAATGTATAGAGATTTTCTTTGTTGTTTATTTAATATTATACCAAAACATGTTTATTGCATTTTTTCTACGGATCACAACAAAAGTAAAAATATTTTTTTACGTGAATGAATTAGTAGAAAAAGGACTTAAGAACAGGTATACAGATAATACATTTAATATTATGCATATGAATTAAACGAGGTTATAAATTATAAACAAATAGTTTGTATATATATACTCAAATGTGTTTTGAGTTGTGTTATGTTTACTGATACTACCGCGTGTGTTCTTAGTTGAGACTCTTGTGACAAATAAAAAAAAAGACCCAATCGCACTTCAAAAGTAACGTCTAATTGTCTGTTCCTAGCTAGATAATTTGTAAATTCATCCTAAAATGAAACATTGAATTTAAATATGGTGGGAGCGCAAACAACATATATTGGATAATGGTAATTAATACAATGTATGGACTTCATTGCGTTTCCACCATTTATTAACAGCTTTTTGAGAGTATGTTAAAAATGGATGGTTTTTTTAAGGGAATAGACTTTAAATTGATATGATATTGGGCTGAAAGGAAAGCTAATTTTATACCATTGTGCTTAATAATGAGTAAAACTCCAACAGCACCGACTACTTGGTCCAATGAAGTAATCGAAAATAATAATAAGCGACATTCAATATTATCGGCATTTTTATCGAGCAGTTAAGACCATATGCCAACATTATCAAGATTTTGCGTCAATCCAGCGACTTTCCACATCCCAACAGAAAATAATATATTGCTTAAGATCTCAAAAATGCAATTTAACACATTTTTGGCATATTATTCTTTCGTTTGATTATTTACCGTGAAATAACGAAACATATTGAACACAAATCATTTCAGCTATCAACCAAAAATAGAGTCCCACAAGGAATAATGTGTGCCCAATATCGTGACGATTTTGTTTTTACGTCTTTAATTTTCATTTAAACTTTATTTCTTTTAATAAAAATACCTTTTAGAAAGTTTTCTTCTAGGAAGATTCTCGAATGATATTATATTGATGTTTTTAAAGGATAAATAAATTTATTGATAAACAATCTGCAGTAAGAAACCTTATTATCAGTTATACAACCAGTACTCATTGAACAGAGGTATTTTTCTTGGGTGTTAAAGAAATAAAAGAATATCTATGGGTACTCTTTAATGTTAGAAAATATATGCCTTGGTGTGAACGAATGTAATTAAATTGTCAATCAAATGACACAAATCATCTGAGATATTTTAGGTTTTCCAAAATTTAAAAAAATTTACAAGGCTTCCATAAAGTTTTATATCACCTGAATTCTTCATGCTCGTTAAAGCGGAGAAATAGGTTGCGAAGATAATCTTAAAAGTACTTTTTGAAACCCAAACTATCTCCGACAAGACAGAAGTTTATTAAAAGTTGGTAAAAAAAGTTATACCTTGGTAAGCTCATTCTACAATTAAAGACAATCTTGATATCCTGTATTTTTACTATCATCTACTGCTATATGCTAACTTTCTTGAACGTGGAACCGTTGTTGAGTAATAAATCAACTAATAAAAAGTTACAGCATTTTTTTAAGATAAAATAATTAATCAAATATATTTCCAACGATTTTATGACATAGAAGCGTGTTTAATAAAAAAAAAATACCATCTGTTGTTCACTTAACAATTACAAACTAATTATTCATATTGACTACATATCAGAATGGTAAAAGAGTTGGCAACACTTTCAAAAGTTTGTTTAAAAACGGCTAAATTTGGCATACTCCTTTCGCTTTTATTTCTTTTAATGGTTTAAAACAGCTTTTATTTTTTTAATGGTGTATGTGGTGAAAGCTTTTTCTATCTTCATATAATTTTATTTATTTTCGAATTACGAATTTTCAGATTTTTTCAACCTATATCATCAACCTTCAGAAATTGTGAGAATTTCTTTCAGAACGACAGTAAAAGTATAAGCAAAAAAGAGTTACTTCGGAAATTGTCGGAACTATTTCGTGTACTTTTGTATGTTTAACATAATTTGTACTCAGTAAATAAAAAACTCAACTCGTAAATTATTTTGATACTTTTTGTTTTATATTGTCAAGTTATAACATAATTCACCATAAAAATTGAAAATATAATTTTTTTTTAAAATTTGTGTCCCCACTACCGTGCTTATATATACTTAATTAGTCGGGCACAACGGGATTTTTTCTTTTCAATAATTTATAAAGGATTTAACTTTAACATTGAATAGCTTTTTCTAATTTTCATCCTCTAGTTTTCGAGCAATCTATGAAAACATATAATCCATCTACCGTTTTCACACAAGACCAATGTTAAATATGCATACTTTTGAAATCATTATTTATTTAAATAATCGGGCAACCCCCTCTAAAATTTTTCTCCCTAAAACTGTCAAGCAATCATAATTTATATTGAATATAGCTTTTTCGGGAACGCGAATTAATAAACTCAGTGTAAGTGTACGCAATCTCTTTCAATTTTCAAATGAGCTTCATCCTTACCACATTTCACTAAAGAACAAGAAAATATCCAAAGTTTTTTGTGACGTTGCTAGCTCTTATACCAAAAAAAAAAAAATTAAATCATAACATATATCATCTTCACTAAAAAAATTCTATTTAGTATGAAGAAGATCTCTAGGTTGGTACCTCCAACTTGTGGTATGTGTTAGTTTTTACACACATTTCATCAAAATTAATGTGGGGGAGTAAGTATATTGTTATAGGCATATATGAAACACAACATGTATCTCTCTCTACTATAACCAATATTTATACATACAAACAATATAATAGGTATTGTACATATTTATAAAATATTATTAAGAGTTGTTTTCTGGTTTGTTGTTGGAGGTCGTGGGTCAGCAGCCCCGAGGTCGTGTCTGTCCATTGCTAATTGCCCGGAACGCGTTCATTCCGTCTAACTAAAGTCTTGTTATCAACATCAATATATATTTTTTACTTATAAACATATAGCTAATATTATATCTATATACAGGGTGGAACATCGAATCCAATTTAAACGGATACGATCGTCGTCATGATATTTCAAAGAAAAATATGATATCTACGATACTAAATCTCAAGCCTTTTTTGAAAATCATCTCATTTTTACGTAATTTTGTAAAAAAAATGATTAAAGGTAGTTTTTCTAAAATTTTTAAAGAATAGCCTGTTTTTCTGGTAATTTAAATAGTTAAGCACCGGGCATGAAACGCATAACAGCACCAGAAAGTAAATTTTAATTCTTTGACCAGAAAAGTAATTTTCCCACATTTTTTATTTATTGCTCGGTAACCATTTAAAATAGGTTTTCTGGCGTGAAAACGCTACTTAAACGACGCTATGGTTTAATAATTTCTGAAAAAGGCGTATGCACTTCGTACTATAGGCGTGTGCACTTCGCATTCCCGGACAACAATGGTTGCTCGTCCAAATTCACAAATTGATATTGCGAAACAGTAAAGAATTATTATATCCCAGTGCTTCCCTACTCAAAGTTTAAAAATTTAAAAAACCTGGCACAAACATGTTTTCTTGTATATTGGAGATTTTGTAATTTGACAAATTTCAATTCTTAAGTTTTATTTCAAAAAGAAAAGTTCTGGATTTTAATTTTTAAATACCCAATTTTTTTTACAAATGAAGATTCAAATAAAAATCTCTTTTTCTCTTTCTTCATTTTGGATAGAGTGACATACTGTTCAAAATCTTTCTTGTAACTATATTTAATAATAATAAAAGGTAATAGACTTATAATATGGTACAAAATGGCTCAAAATGAACTTCCTACAAATTAATTTCCATTCATTAACTTCGTAAGGCTCTTTAATTGATCCCCAAAAAATATTTGCTTTTAATAAATTTGTGTTAAAAAATTGATGTACAGAATCCAATCGTACTATTCGGGCAAGGTAGTTTCAGGTAATAGAGTTTAAGCATGAAATTTTTTTTCGGTATTTCTGAATAAAATATGAAAATATCGTAAAAGAGATGACAAAAAAACGTGAAATTAAAAATAAAATCGGCCAAAAAATGCGAATGATATATGCATTTTAAACTACTTCTTCGACAGAACGGACACAGTATTTGACGTCATACACTGTGTTTATCATTCTATTTCCTGTTTTGCTAGAAAGAGATACAAACAAATCTTTGATGACTTTTATCTTGAAGTTTTTTTATGGTTATTCATAAAATGATTTTTTTATGCTGTTTGTTAATTCTGTATTCCGAAGTTTTTTGTTTTACACTCGTTTGTTTAAACTTCAAGCATAACTTACTTAGTTTTGCAATTTTAACAATATTTCTGCAATATTTCAGCAATATTTCAACAATTGTCTACAAAACTTTTATAGAAAAATGGTATTTGATTGTATTCTAGGCTATATTTTCAATTAAACTATATCTGCAATTCAATTAAACATATCTGCTCAATTCTCTGCAACGTAGTTGTGTACATTTTCTTCACATATCTATTTTTCTAGGTAAATAATTTTCAAACCACTTTGTAAGAAAATATTTCATAAAAAAAGATACACTTCGTATGGTGCTTGCTGTTGGTGGTGTATTTGTTTGTTCATATTATTATTTACGTAAATAGTGATTATTATTATTGGAATCTCACTCCCAATGAGTAAGTTATAATAATTCTTTCTGATCTTTATTTAAAAACTCTTTGGTTTTAACACACACATACATACATACATACATACATACATACATATATACCAACCTTACAATAATAAAAAAAAAAAATTATCCAATCGTGTAATATTATTTTTTTATAATGTTAATAAGTATATGTTGTTGTAGTATAATCATCCGCATGTAAGTAATTATTGATTGTAATTAATTCATTTGAAATTATATATTAATTAAAGTTGAGATTTTATAACATATATAAAATTCCTTTTTTATACAAGATAACCTTTGATTATACATTTATATGTACAAGCTATAATGGTGGAGATGGCGTTTAGAAGCAGCACTAATACATTTCTGATTAAAAATGTAGGGTAGATCGAAACAAAAGAGTTTTCCCATTACATCCTGCTCGATACAAATTTTTATATAAAAATGTTGGATTTACTTTTAATAGATTGTGGATACTGAAATTTTACTGTATTAAATATTACGATAAATTAAAAGGGGAGAATACATAAATTATTGTTAAAACTAGAATTTTTATTGCAACAAATCAGCAAAAAAGCACCCTGAGCAAATCGATCTTTTATAAAAGTCGAAAAATATTTCGCTACGGAATTCACTTCAACATGACACAAATGAAATTAACAAAATTTAAAAAACCGTATACAAATTATTCGCTAAGAACACTTTCCATCAAATTACCTTTCGAACAAAACAATCGGTTCATCCGTTAAGACGCTACAATGCTACAGACAGACACACACACACACACACACACATGGCGGTCAAACTAATAACAACCCTTGTTCAGTTAGGGGGGTTAAAATAAAGAACGGCTGTTACAGTATGGCTCATGCTTTTCTGTGTCTTACTAAATTAATTATTACCAAAATTATAAAAAAATCTCTCTGTCATTTCTAATTAAGTTTCTTTTTTTTTTTTATTTACTTACTTTATAGGTAAAATAATTTTTTAAACCTATTTTGAATACAATTTTTGAGATAGAAACAATAACTTTCTTTCAGAAAGCTAATAAATATATATAAAATTAACAACAACTTTTTAAAAGTCGACATTATGAAATGATTTATTGATATAAATGTTTAATAATTATTAATGCAGCTCAGTTCGAAACTCAACTATCTATCCTCAAGTGTATGCGTGATATTTGTAAATTAATTGGAGTTCTTGTATACAATATGTAAGAATTTATATCTGTATCTGGGAGTAATTAGTTTAATAATAATATAGGTATAAAATGTTTTTCAATTCGTGTCAAATATTGAAGGGGATGAATTCGCGTTTTGCGTGAACTAAACGAAAAAAAATATTTAAATTTTTCATGATTCGAAAATATAAAACGCATCAATCAAGGTTTTATGGGTCAAAAATTACAATGTTTCTAAGGATGGACAAATCTTATTAAGTAACCTTCACATACGAAAAACCACATTGGAATCGATATCTCCGTTTGAGAGGAAACGTCATTATCAGCGTTTTTATTAACGATAAAGAATTCAAATGAATACAAAATTGATAAACAAAATTTTTCACAATTTTCCGGAATAAGCGAGAATTGTTTTTAAAGGCAATCCAACAATTAGTACAAAGGCGCCCAGATCATGCTCTCGACTCATTTTCCGGTAAAATACTAGTTTAAATTTGTGAAAAAACTGGAATGTTTTGAGAGATAAGAAAATCAGAGTTAGATTATTAAATTTTGAACTATGTCCAATTATATTATTTGGATGTATATTTCGAACTTTGGTTATACAAATATTCGTCCACCTACTAATGAACTAAAAGGCTTATATTTCAAAAATTAACCCTTGAACAGTTCCATTTACTTTTTTTTGTGTTGTTATTTTTAATATTTTATGATTAAATAATAAAACACATTTTTATAATATTTTAAATTAAAATTTATCTAAGATTTTGTTTCTAAAAAAAAAATAACTAAACGTTTTTTTATGTTATTAAAAGTTTTTAAAAGGTGTCATTTTTCGTGTCATTTTATGATAATCCTTAAAAATTTACCTGAATATTGTTCATAGTATTTTTATTCTTTTTTATTTATTTTTTTTCAAAATGAAACGAACCACTAATTTAAACTAAATAAATTACGATTTTAACACAATAGAAACGACACAACATCTCACCTGAAGAGAACAACACACCATGTACCAAAAGCCATATCAGAGATCCAGTATAAAGAATTTTAAATGGTGTAGTGTTCTTTATATTTTATTTATTTTTTTAATACAAATTTTTAAATAGTTTTTTTTTTATGTTTAGAAAATTTCTTCAATGAGATTATGAGTTTTTTTTACATCACAAGCAGTGTAAGATTTTAAAATGTTTAAAGCCTATCTTACAAAGTCAATACTTTCTAAGAAGCAAATTTTAAATTCTCTAAAAAATATTCCGCTAGAAATCAATCAAAAAATATAGCCTGCAAAGATGGTAAGTTTAAAATTTCGGTGTAAGAACTATTTGTCCTTGTCCGGTGTAAGATCTGTTTGTCCAAAATAAAATGGATCTAATTTTTTTTAAAACTAACAGCACACGCTTTACTAATTTTTAGACTATGAGGTACAAAATAATTTTAGTTGTAGTGTAAAATTCAATGTGCCTATCTCTCTACTTTCATTCTAATATATTATCTTTGTAAGAAATATCGCCAACCTCACGTTTTCCAGGTGTAAATAAAGCTTGTGTTTTTTTAGCGTATTTTCTTTCGATTAAATGCAATAATGACATATTTTTAAGCCGTATTTCCTCCGAAAGCCGACAATTTTCGAAAAAATGGTATAGATGAAAAATGTTAGATTTTTATGAGGATCAACTTTCTAATTTCAAGTGTTGTTATATCTCTTACCGTTCAGGATCTAAATTGGTTATTAAAGAACCCCGAAGAACTAGGCCCAATCTGATGTTAGAACACGATTTTTGCTTAAGTTAGTTTTTCATTGGATAACTACAAAAAGAGCAATTTAGCCATCATAGGTTAAAATGGCCCATCCAGTGTATCTTCCCATAATCTCAGCCGTTCTAATTCCTATTCGGTTCTAATCGAATCGCCTAAAACTCTTAGCATGATACTAGTGTAGTGTTATCAAAAATTCTTAAGTGGGCGAAAATTGAATTGAAGAATTTCATTACCATTGATACACAGATGCATTACCATTGATATTTTGCTACAGCTTCGTAATTTTGATCGTGTTAGGCAGGCTTAAGAATTAAAGGTTTCTTTTTAAATTTTGTAAACAATATAACATGTGTGTGTTCGTATTTATGTGACATTTTTTATTTATAACGAATTTTGGGGGGCGTACTTATAATTAATAAATAAATATTTTGTTCAGCCAACTGTCGGAAATCGAATTAATGTAGTTTACTTTTGTATATAATCACTGTTGCAAATCTACCCCTTAAAAATATATAATTATTTTATTCAATGTTTCAAAAAAATCATATCATTTTCAATAAAACTTTTTTGGAACTTTCATTACTTACGGTCTTATTTTATGGTGGTCCTTACAGAATCGTATATTCCAGTTTCTCGGTAGAAAATGAAAGAACAAAACTGTGTGAATTTACATTAATAAGTAATTATTAAAATTCAAAAGGAATGTCTCTCCCCAAAGTATCTCCAGACAAAAACGTTAAAATCCGTCCAATGTATATAAAAAAAAGGCAGTAGGTAATTCTCTGGCATTTAATAATCTGGTTTTTGTTTAAAAAAAATATATATTTAATGGTCAATTTAAATAAATTTTTGTATTAAAACTTGTTACATTTTACTCTCCTCCTCAACCAGAGAGCTTCATTTCTCGTTCCGTACACTAAAATGCATACAAACAATAGATGAACTTAAACAAAGGAATGTTTAAAATGTATTTAAATTTTTTTTTTTTTTTGAAATCTCGTTCTTGAAAATAAATAAACCGTCGTAGTCTTTAATTGTGATTTATTTCAAACAATGTAATTTTTGACAATTATATGATAAAATCTATAACAATTTACATTCCAATAAATCTTTTATGATATACGTGAAGGGTCTTTTTTTTCATTTTGAGAAAAGACTCTTTTTTTTTTACACCTGGACAGACATACTCACTAGCAACATAACACGTATATCATATACATGTGTATATGTAGAATGGGTGCCATATTGTCTAACGATGACGAAACAAAATAACTGTTTTTGAAATTAAAGTCTATATTTAAGTTTTTGAATTCAATCAGTTTTGAATTCATTTTGAAATGAAAAATATTTTGAAATATTCAGTAATTCAACAGTATGTCAATAAATCTCGCAAACTTTTTATGTAAGTAATCACCGCATCGAATAACAGATTTAGGAAACATGTTGGAAATTCTTCGTTATGGGATAATCCTACTAAGGAAGATTCTATCTACCGATTTTAATTGAAATCTTTATATAGGTTACTTTATAGGCATAGAATATTATAAAGATGCACGGCTTCGCCATAATTATAATTGTTAATTATTGTTGAACACATTGAAACTAAAGTAACAAATATTTATAAGAAAAACACACAACAAGATAAAATACAAAATTTGTCTGAACAGTATCCGAATACACAAAATAGTAATATCAAAAGTATTTAAAAACACGCAAAAGTCAAGAAAAGCAATATTTTTAAATAACAAAAGGAATCACCTGTCAAAACTCAAAAGCACGCTTTAAACACAAGAATAAACACAATTTCTACAAAATAAATAAATTTATCAACGCATTCTATAATCTTTTTATTAAATGAAAATGGTCAGCTGGGTGACCTAATGAAAATTTCAATTTTGGACTATCTGAGATAACTGAGATCTTACAAATATACTCGAATAAAAATGACTTTGTTACTAAAATTTTATGTTTCGAATTATATATTTAACTAACCCGAGTTTCTCGCTAATGCACGTACATGGGTAGCGTTTCTCTCTTAGCAATGAGGTACGCAGCAATAACAAGTCACGGTAAGTACGAATGTAGTAAATATGAAATATGATAAAATGACTGTCGCTTATAGAGGTATAAAATGACTGTCGCTTTTAGAGGTATGAAATGAATGTCGCTTTTAGAGGCCCGATTGTCGCTTATAGAGGTATAGATAAGTAGCAGTCTCACTTACTCAGATCCATGAGGAAAAACTACTCTCTCTTACAGAGGATTCTGTTTCTCGCTAATAGAGGTTTTGGGAGCTTAAAATGACGAGTCTTGGTATTACTCTCACTTATAGAGTTTTCTCACTTATCCAGTTTTCGCTTACCCAGGTTTGACTGTATTTATCCCAATATGCTCCGTTAAACATGGAGCATATTTATAGCACCCTCAAGATCTTGTATTCACTCAAAGTCTGTTTGATATTTAGAACTTCGTTTAGATGGAATATCAAATAATAATTTTTATAGGGAATTTTATCCATTAAAATCTTTTTTATTTTTTTCAACGGGGCTAACGTCAACTTTAAATTTATTCAATATCATCTTTACTGTTATTTAAAGATTTACTTTTGTCAATATATTCCAAAATTTTATTCCAAGTTCATTTTTACACTTTTAGTCTAGTAAGAGTGAATTTTATAATCTCTATGATATATCTGAAGTTTCAATTTTGTTTTAACTTCAAAGTTTAAATATTTCTTTTACTGCTGCTGTTATTTTCTATTTGTTCCTTGACAAGACACAACCCACCTCATTAATATTAATACTCCAAATTAAAAGTTAAAAATTGTTAAAATAAATGCTAATAATCTTTAAGTAAATGAATTACACTTTAAAAAGGATTAAAATTTAGTATTACTTAAAATCTATCTACGCTCGTTTTTAATGTTATAAAAGGCTTATTAATAATGCTCACCTATTCTACATATCAATAATTCAATAAACATTTTAGAAAAAACCATTCTTGTAGCAGTAGTTTATTTAAAAGGATTAAAACATTTGATATAATACGTAAATTTTAATAAACATCCTTGCCTCAGGATTTATTTAAAAAAATATTTTTTTTTTCAGTAGAAATCATTAGTAATTCATTCGTTGGAATAAAAAGTAGCTCTCAGTGTTAACCCTGTAGCAATGCCTTATAGAATTATTGTAATTTGGTTTTTTATTATCTAATTCTAAGATAATCCTATTCTGATCATTTACAGAGCTTTTATAAAAAATATATACACCTACCCAGCTTTATCCAAATAACAGAGGATAAGATAAATATGGAAAATTTTTGATAAACCCTGATGTAAAACGCGTGTTTTTATTATGGAAGCGCAGGAATATAATTCATTTTGCTATTACCTATTATTAATAACTTCAAACGTATGAAGTAAATACTCCCAATCAAGCTCAGAATAACTTCTAATCAAATCAGTTCCTTTAAATAATATAAAACTTTGATATCGATCCAACTGTTTGAGGTTTTGTATTATAATAACGTATTTCGAGCCCAAAGTAGTCATCATCAGTATGCATTAGATATTTGTTAATATTTATCTTGAGAGTTAGAATTCCTCGTCGCTAATTTTTTATTTTCACTTTTACTTGCAGTACTTTTTAGTAATCAAATAGTTATTTTCTAGAATTGAGTATTGAGATCGTTGACTCAAGGAATGTTTACTTGTTATAAGAAAAATATATCAAGTAAATGCGTTTTCTCCAATCCAGTAATTTACTTTAATTTTTATTCGTCAATATAGTTTGAGCTTTGGAAAAATGTTTTTACATTACTATAACAATACTACAAACTGTGCCCAGAAACGGGTAACGATCTATAAAAGCATTATCTAAAACACATAGGCTTATGCATTGTTGCCTCCGAACCCCTTTTTCATTCTAGTCTTAATGAATTTTTTGATTCAATAGCAATAACTCATTAAAATTTTGCCAATACATATCTAACGATCTGTCGCGATTGATTGAATTTTATTCACAATCAAAAATATTAATCAATTTTAATGTCTAGTAACACATGCGCCTACATTTTGCCATTTGCAAAATACAAAAAATTATTGCTTAAATAAATTATTAATCCCTATAGATATTTGATACCATTAACAATTCGCAATTATTTTTTTTGCAATATAATAAAGCATCATAAGAAAACCCTATTTTTTATACTTAGTAATGACGAAATACCCACCCCTTTTTTCTCACTATAAATACATATATAAGCCATTAATAAATCTAAAAAAAATAATGGATTTATTATTTTGCAATGGTTATTCGAATTTATCAATAATAAATGGCATTAACTATCGATGGCCCATGTGTATCGATGTGATTATTTTAATTATGCGACAACCCCGGCTGTTAATGTCGCTGTACACTAAAAAAATATAAAAATTACTTAATTGCATTTGCACATACAGTGTAGCTTGGGGGGATTTTATTTGATCTAATGTAATTTTTTATGTACCCTTCGAATTTAAAATTCGCTATGCCTTAAAATTTTAGAATTTATAATTTTCTTTCGTATCGAAACAATAAAATATTTAAGTAGAAAGTGGATGCTTCAAACAAACAGTTGGTTAAATGGATGAGATGTCAATATTAATTCCCAATGATACACAAATCACATTTGTATTTTATAGACGTTACTTCTGAGTCGTTCTTATTTGGCAACAGTTTTAAAACATTGCAAACCTTGCAATGTTGAAATTCATTGCAATATAAACATTGCAATTTATTTTTAGATTTCATTAAAGAATATAAAAATGTTCAAATAAGTTTAATTATTTCAATTTTGTGACAATAAAATTAAAATGACAATTACTATTTGCTCATCAGCACGCAAATAAACACGTTATTTACGATTTTCAAACATAAGAAAATTGTTCCGTAAGCAAAGTTTAATAATTATTACCAATTCGCACCGTGCGTGAGTTTTATTGGAGGCATTTCCATGGTAACGATACACTACTTTAATTATAGAATTGTATGGCTGCATATATAATTGTATGGATTGAATTTATTACTTACAAATTTAAATAAATAATTATGATAATTTACATTTGAAAAATAATATTTGTGCAATTTGATGTTGTGGAAAACGAGTGAAATTCATTATCTCGAATAAATTCGATCTGTAGAAAAAATTGGAATAAATCACAATAAGGAATCTAAAACTTGAAATATTATAAAATTGAATTTTTCTGTCATTAAACTTCTAGCATTGGAAAAACCATATTTATATAATAAAATGCAAATTATTTAATGAAAAAAAAAAAAAAAAACTATTAAAATCATTTATGTGTATTTATAAAAAAAAAATGAAATAAAATAATTATTGAAAAAGTTCACTGACATAAAAATATCCGCCTGTCTGTAAAAAATCTGTATGTGTTTCTTTTTTTTTTATTCATTCATGTTGTTATGTATATAAAATTATTTGTAGCAATCACAGTTAACATTGAAAAGTTAAACAATATGGCTGCTTGTTCACTTCATTTGTTAATTTAATACGTTTTAACATGTACAACACTAACTAGATACAATTAACTAACATAAATTTTATATTATATTTAATATTATAAATACATTATCTGATTATAAATGTTATTTACGTCAAATATTATAGTTATTTTTACTATATGAGTATATGTATCTCCACTTCTAGTAGTAAAACTGAAGAAGGCTCTAAGAAACCAATGCAAGATTATGGGTTATGTCTATTAATTCAACTAATATCACAATTTATTGTTGATATCTTCGCAGGAATACAGGAATTACTTGAGCTTTTATTTAAATTAAAACACAGAATTTTTGAAGGTTATCAGAACACTACAGAATTGTTTCGAAGGTTAATCATTGAAAAAACCTCAAGAGCCGTTCTTGTGTAAACTTTCTAAGACGGGTAATACTTACAAAAGAATTTTTCCTTCGTTTTAAATTATTTCCACCGAAGGCAACATTTATTTAAATGAGAATAGAGGATCGGACTAAATTTTTTTTATCACTTCAGGTGGAGAATTTTCACTGGCTTTGCAGAAAAGTGAAGTTGATAATATTTACTAGTATGCAAGATATGAACGTTTAAAATTACAAATTAAACAAAGAGGAAGAAGATACTCACTAGTGGTGTATCGCCATAGAGATCACGTATAAAACTTTGTTTTTCAAAAAGGATATGGGAAACCTATGAATATAATTTTGATTGCTTATAACCTCTTCATTTTTTAATCAATTTTAATTTCCCTTTCAAATTTTGTCATAGTATCAAGTCTAGTTTTACATTTTTATGAGTAATTTGGCCGATTCAATTTCTATCCAACTGGAACAGCTATTTTGTTTATTTATTTGGTTATAAACAAAAATTAAGGGCTGGAATTGTTAGGTCAAGTAAACTTGAAAACTTCAGCAGAGGTATCTCAATCTTTGACAAGTGTTACTTGAAAAATATAAGAATCTCCAACGTAAAAGAACAAATTTTTTGCGTTTACTATTTTTTTTAAATATGGTGGAAGCGCAAGGAAGAGAATTGAGTAAATAAAAATTTGCTTATAAAACGGTTAATCAGATTTTCATCGAAAATAGCTTACAACTATTACGATTAAACCAGACAATGTCCTAGACTACTTGACACTATGAATTTATAACAGCTCTCATGTCAAATTTAATGAAACACTTCGACAAGGAGTAACTTACACGGAAAAGTAAAATTTTCTTCGTTTTTTTTTTAAAGATTATTCTTCACTCATTGATGTGAAAGACGTCTTGAATTAGATAATTATTAATTAAATATTAAAAATTATAACATACATCATACTACAAATAAAATATCAATTGTTTAGATTTTAATTTGTAATTTTTTCTATAAAAATTCTTTCTTTCTCTAATGATTATTCATTTTAAGATTAATTTTAACTAGATATTGTACAATTGTTATAAATTTTTTAAGTTAAAAAAATTGGTTTCTCATGAAACTTAAAACCAATTCCAAGTTTAACAAATTCTTTTTAATTTAGTTTTTTTTAATAAAAATTAGTCTAAACTAATTATTTACGTTGAATAGAATTCATTTTATATTTAAAAAAAAAATTTTTATTGTTAATCGTAATTAAATACATTTATGGTATTTTCATTGTGAATCGAAATCATTTTTGTAATGACATATTTTTTAAGTTACCAAAAATTTTTGTAAATTCTGAATTAATTTAATAGAAATTTGGTTATTGTTATTAGAAATTGTTATAAATGTGTTTCTGAGCACACGTGTTAAAGGACACGACATGAAATGAAATTTGAATATTCATGAAATTTAAATTTGGTTCAAATTTTTTTTTTCCGTAACTTTATTGGCTGGACATTCCAACTAAACCATTATTATTTTAGTAATTAATTACTTTTTAATAACTTAAAATTAATGAATAAAAGTACAAATTAAGTGAGAAAAATTCAAAATTTCTAAAACGGGAAATTCAAATTTTTAAACGGACGTGACATGATAGTGGTGGCTTGTCAAATTTGTTGACATACTATATGTATTAATTACTTACATTTTGCATGGTATTACCAAGTATTATATTGATTTCTATTATTCTACGACTTTTTATTAGAAAACTATATTTTATTAAAATAATAACGAGTGTAAATTCTCTGTTGTAAATTCATTCTTTTAAAGTGTAAATTATACATTGAACTGTCACCAATTGACAGATCACGTACTTAACGTCATCAACAGAGAGTGCCAAAAAAGTGCGTTTAAATATCTCAAAATTATAATGTTTGTTAAATATTTTTGTACACCTTATTACACCATTTTTCCCGGAATATTTGAAACGTTCCCGGATATTTGCAATATCATTTTCATATTACTTACTAAACATAGATTATTCAAACCGTTAGCTATATTTATTTTAGTGAATTTCTGAGGCAAATAATTGCTTCTTTTTTTTTTACCTTTAATTACAGCACGTTTTTACATTGAAAATGTGACTTTTTAAGTAAAAATGGTCTGATTTCAAGAATTTTTTAAGTAATTAGATTAATTTAAATTTAATTTCATGTTTAAAAAATTTTAGTGTGAATAGTGCTTGACCTCCATATATATAAAAGAATATTTAAATTGAATATTGAAATAATTTTTCAAATTCGTAATAGATAATATGTAACAATTTGTAGCTAAGTATTCGAATAAACATGGCGCTCGAATTATAGCTCGTTACCACATTTCTAAAGTGCCTGTAGTAGAAAATAAATGCGATCTTAATTGCAACAATTTTAGGTTAATATATTACAAATGCATTCTCTACATAATACTAGTGAGAGATAAACAAAATAAACAAAACATTGTGAGATTAGTATTAACCCTTAATTCCTCAATAACGAAAGATACGATGAAACTATTCTGAGACGATCCAAAGGCGTGTCAGAACCGTGATTGAATGGTCATGAGGGTCGTCGAATAAACGACTCTATACTTTGTATTCTATGTGGGCTCGATTATCACCAATTTTGTATTTATTTTTTCTGGATAGAAGCTTTTAGTGGTTATTCATTTGTTTTGCACATGGAGGTTAAAAAATTAATTAAACCAAAAAATGTGTAGTGTCATTATGAAGGTACTCAAACAAATTAAAAAAATGGAGTATGTAATATCTTCATTGCTTAAACATACATATAATATAAAAATATAAAAATTGAAATATATTATTAAAAACAACTATAATTATATAAATTAAAACTGTAAATTATTCGTAATTTATAAATTACTTATAATTGTCATTAACAAACCATATAAAAAATATAAAAAACGTTTTTAAAAAAAATTTATAGAAAGTATCCCAACTTATCGTTTACCTTTATTATTATTGAATATATATTTCTTCTAATTGCTCCACAAATATTATTAATAATAATACTTTATTTATTTATTTATTTATATTTTAAAATTCATGCTGTAGTGAATGTATTTATTATGAATTTCAATTAAAGCAGTTCAATCACGGTACGTATAAGAAATGCTTAGTCCTGATGCCTCTAAGTAACCTAAACAGAGAAATGAATACCCAAAACCAAAACAAGACTATATTTTGACTACTTTTATTTATGTTTTCGTAATAAGTTAATGGAAATTCTCACAAGTGAGGCGTTTTCTTTCACGTAATTCGGGAAAAGTTTTGATTGCCTAAACAAGAATAAAATTAATGAATATTAATATCAAAAAAGTAAAAATCAATTTGACCGACTCTGGATAAAAAAATATGTTCAATATTCGGCACTCTGAAAATTGAAATTCTCAAAGTATTAGTTATTCGCACCGTGCATGAGTTTTATTGGAGGCGTTTCCATTGTAACGATACACTACTATAATTATAGAATTGTATGGATGCATATATAATTATTAATTGTATGTATTGCATTTATGACTTACATTGAAAATTTAATATTATTGTCTCACAAATTAAAAAAAAAATTATGATAACTTACATTTGAAAAATAATATTTGTGCAATTTGATTTCTTATTTTCACAATTTTTGATGCATTAAGTTTAATTAATTAGTGTTTTTCAATAATTTTAATTGACATTCTCTATAACATTAACATGTAAAGAACTGCAAATTAGCCAAAACAGCGTCCTTTATCGCCAAAATTTCATACAAACCTAGATGCAACTTTTTGTCTCTATTGTAAGCAGTCTCTATTGTAAGTTTTTTTAAACGAATAAAAAGAAAGATTTCTAATCTTGACTAGTTAACATGATCATACCACCTTAATATTAAAAAATAATTTCAATTTATAATTATTATAATTGAATAACAAACGAATAAAACAATATTGAAACAAAGGAGTGTCTTACTAACTCATTCTTGTGTTAATAAACAAAATAGAATTTAAAAGATAACTTTTTTTATTTATAAATGTTAAACAATGTAACTTAAAATTGATATAAACAAATCAAAATTGTTACTTCAAATGATATATGTTTTAATATCAAACAAGTGAAAACAAACAATTGACTGAGTTAATTGTTGAAATATCATGTATAGAAAGTTACTCTGTCACATTAAACATCTCACACATATATAACTGATATTCCCATATAATACATATTATACAATTTGCGCATAATTTGCGCCCTCACAGTGATGTTTACGAAAAAAAGTTTCAAACAAAAGTTGTTTATTCTTGAAACATACCTATTGAAAAATACTTGTAGTAAAAATAATCAAAAACGATACTAGGAATCAAAAGAATTGAAATAATAATCAATTTAATTGAAGTGTATTAATAATTACTTGGATAATTATGATTGCTCTAAATATTTTTATTATTATAAAAAAAATTTAATTATAAATGCGGCAAAAATAGTTTATGATTTTACTGACTCAATCCTGGTACGAGGATTGGGGGAATATGGCAGGCATAACTAGGCTTAAATCTTTAAAAAAAGCAAGTGTGATCTATGGAATAACTGGTAGACGAAGAGTAGAGAAAATTACTATAGTTTTTTTATATCAATCTTACGCCTGATGAAATCCATAATTTAAGGAAAAATCAGAAAGATTAAGAAAAATATCCAACAAAAGTTTATACTTTCATAACAAGTAACAAACTGATTAATATCTTTAGCACCAATATTTTCTGGCAGATTTTATACAGCTACATTTAATAATAAAAGAAAAACAAAACCGAAAAATTTTTATTTAATAATAATTGTAAGCTTATTTTTTTTATTTAATAAATATAATATAATTTTTTTTTTTTGAATTTATATTATTTCAAAGCCATTCAATTGTTTTATGCTTGAATTCATCCAAATTTTTATCTTGTTAACACAAATAAAATTCAATTTCAATTACTACAACTAAACATAACACATTGGAAACAGAACACTAGTTTTCTAGTTTTGTAGTTGTGTCTTGTAAAATAAAATATAATAAATACAAAACACAATAATAATTAAATAAAATAGGATTTCCATTGAGAATTTCTGAACTTCATAAATAAATTATATGCGATATTATTCAATTTTTATTTTAAAAGAGTATTTTATGTCATATTGTGTTTACGTGTTGTCTAATTATAAACTTCCCAGAAGTTAATGTAATGGGGTCGATTTTGGAAATCTTCAGTTTTACATATTTCCGCGGTTTCAAGGCCGCAATATCCGAATCATACCTTTTCAATGTGATGTCTGTGTGTGTGTGTACGTATGTACTTATTTTCATTCGGATTGTTTCGACTCGATTATCTCGGGAACCAGTTATGACAATAACGCGTTACTGGGCATATTCGACGCGTATTTAAAAACTGAAAGAGCAGAATTTTCTTTTCAGCAGAATAAGTTGAGCCGTTTTTTAATGGTAATAAAAAAAACTGAATAAACAGAAAATGAAAAGTGGTTAAAACACATCATTTATCTATGGAGTTAATGATCGTTCCAGCATAAGCTGCAGTACATGTTCGAAGAAAAATCTCTGAAGGCTAACAAGATCTTTTTTAACTTCAGTACCACACCGATTATGTACTGCCAATTTATTTACGGAAACATTTGATTTAAATTCTGAACAAATGTTTATGGTATTAGTCAATGAAAATCCCATGGTAAACGGAAAAGTAACTCCAGCCACTCATTCTGATTTAAAAAAATTCACAAATGTCAATCCTTGCCTACTAATTTTGACAATATTAATTAAATTGCACTGCCCACCGAAGCTACAATTACCATATGGCTAGTACCATACAAATGTAATGATATTTCATGTGCTACTTGTCTAATTTAAGTTTAAAGTTCGGACAATCTTAATGGAAAACTACTTATTTATATTTTTATTAATTTTATGCCTTATTTCAATTATCACACAAAACTACATGGGAATAAAATAAATTCATAAATTAAAATGTACTTTTTTATTCTTATTTTCTTTTCAACTGATTTTTCATGGTTTAATTATATTAATTAATATAAAAATATTATAGTTGTTAATTCTTGTTTAAGACTATATCCGTAAGACCACTAAGACCATATGTATGTATATGATTTTGGTATATATACAACTTGTATCAAGGCCATCGTATTGAACGAATAAGTTAAGTAGAAAAAAACCTCTTGCAATAAATTAGCTTCACGCAAATTACTACGCGTTTTTGGAATCATGTTTATTGAAAAATGAAAATTAATAAATTGGAAATCAAGAAATATTCCAACTTAATGAAAACATTTTTGCTTCTCTTCCAGCCATTGTGATATTGACTCATACCTCAAATCAAAGGACTTGCTTTTTATATTTGCATTTCAAAAAAGTGACTAGAGCTGGGGTTGCTAGATCATGGGTTTTAGAGAAAAATCTCTTGCTTTTTAACTCATCCTGCTACTTTATCGTTTTTTTCTTTATCTAGCGTTTTTTAAGGATTTTCTTCATATGAGATTTCAAGCGGTGCCGTAAAATATTTGTCAAAGGAATGTCATTTTTGGGTTTTAATTACTCAAATATATAGTCTCATCAAATTTCCAAAAATAATTTATTTGTGATTTTTTCGAAGAGTAGGTTGAGAAATTCTCAAAAAATCGAGTTACTTTTCTGATTTTCATAAAACTCAGTACATATGGTAATTGTGATACAAAAAATGCTAAAATAAGGTTTATTTAATGGTGTGGATGCATAGTTAATGTGATATCGTACAAAATCACGAACGAAAAACTTTTTCTTGGATCGATTTCAGGAAATTTCTTAAAACATATTTGTCCAGTGGATAAATAAACTGAATTTCCATGACCCTTGTGTTTCTAATAACTAAATAAATTTCAAAAACAGAGATAATAATTACTTGATATTTTTTGGATCATGCCTTTTAAAAATTATAAAAAATCGTATATTTGTATTCCTAATAAGTGGTTCACAAGCTCTTTCATTTGAAGCCTTACTGAACCTAATTTTAATATTTCTTTGTCCATAGTAAGCTGAAAATATGGTGTTGTATAGCTCTGCCCTTAGAATACTTATACGGAGTGTGTTGTAAAATAAACCAAAATTAAAATTATAAGGTTTAACTTTTTTAAATTACCAATCTAGGTGTCATTAATATGATAAATATTTAAACAACATTTTTAAATATCATTTTTATTGTATATTTTAATTTCAAATTTAATTACCTGTAATAAATTAAAAAATAGTAATAAACTTAACAATCAACTATGAATTTTTATCATCGAATATAGTGTTTTTTTATTTATTCTATAGCTATTATTTATCAAATCAAACACGTTTAAGAATGTTTTAAATGTGTTTTTTATGTAATTAAAATAATAAAAATAATTTGTTTTAAAAAAAATATATATATATAATTTCTATAATTTAAATTATGACATTTGAATTTAAATTTAGTAGAAATTAAAGCAAAATTTCAATGGAATGAGTCAATCACTTTAAATGAATAAAAAAAAATTATACTCAAAAAATTCGAAATTCTATTCAATAACTTTTTATTTTTGTGGATAGTTCGAACAAACTTTGCAAAAGCATTATAGATAAAGCTGTGCTATTTAGGTAGCTATTCCTTAAAATTTTCAATCACGCAAGAATCTTTCTTATTTTAGAATTGAATAACAATAACGATAAAATAAAAAAACTTGTCCGCTATCCCGCACCCCAAACTCTAAGATTTTTGAATTCGAATGATGAATAATGACTGTTTTGTTGTGATTCGAACCATAGATTTTTGCATTTTTTATTCAATTATCTTTTATCTAATTAATATAATAACAAAACAGATAAAAGCTTAAACCGGTAGCGCGGCTCAAAGTTGCTTGAATCTTTTGGACTCACGCTATCTTCGGATCAACTATTATACACTGTATTCAGATCAAACTAATTTAATATATTATAATCGAGAGGATTGTATATTTTGGCTCTTTTTTATAATGAGAAAATTTCTAAAAAAAGGAGAATAGTCTGTCCCATTTTCTAGAGTAATATTGCCCCAAAAAAATGGATCCATTTAAAGTATGGATGAATAATTTATATAAACATCGATTAAAATCCTACACAAAAGATAATTTTACACAATGTCTAAAAAATTACGCCATCAATAATATAATGAGCTTCATTTTTGTTAATTGAATTTATGTTAGGTTTTTGGTAGTACATACTATATTATAAAAAACAATTAAAATAATAAAAAAATAATAATATCATTAGTGTATGACTACAAGTTTTTTTATTTGATCTCAAAATTTTTTGAACTTACGTTCATTCTTAAGAGATTCAATTTAATTTATACAAAATTGGGTTATTTTTGTGTTTTTTGGATCAAAGTATCCTCCATATACCAAGTTTTATTTTTTTATTTTCTCAACTTTTCAAATGAAAAATTCAAAATTGGCAAAGGTTAAAAAATCATTTTCAGTTGTAATTTGGACCCAAAATATACAAAAATGGGAATCTTTGAATGATTAATCGAGTAGTTTCGGAGATATCGTCTTTAAACTAAGTTAAAGAAAACTAAGTGAGTAAAGTAATTATAAGCTCCCAAAAAATTTTCATTAAAAGTTCATATTATCCAATTAAATTTTTTTTTTTACACTTGCTTGCAAAAAACGAATTATTCACTTTTTTAATTTTATAAAATTCCTTTTCTAATTTTATTAAATTCCTAAATTGACTAAAAATATGCTTAACCAACCTCTATACCAGGCTCATAAATGTATCGAACATTAAAAAAATATTTATGCACAAAACTGTACATGAAACAAAAAGCGATCACCATAAACAAAAAAACAATTTAATATCCTTAAAACATTATAATTTTTTTATCAGAAAAAAATAATATCGTTTTCATATAAATTATAGTCCACAACCAATATCTATATGTTTTTTATTAATAATAAAAAGGGGGAGAGGGTGATTTTACTTGCATAAGGCAGCAGCTACACGGTTATGTTTCTATAGATTTTGAATTGCATGGCATGCGTCATTCCTCGTGCTGTGCGAAGAGTGTACTTACAACATAATATTATTATAGGTATTTATTTCTAAGGGTATTTTTGTTCCTAGATATTTACAAAACTCCTCAACAGCAGCAGTAGATAAATGATATATTTTATTCAACATTTTATTATTATTATAGAAACCAAAAAAGCAATTAAATACACACATACACAGTTGGATAAGATTTATTGCGAAAAAACCGATGTTCTATTGTTTCTTTTTTCTGTGGATTTGGAAAAATTTAATTTTGTCATTTTTTTATGTTAATTAATACAATTATCACAGTTTGGGGGCCAAATGAATGTTTTGTAGCTTTTAAGCTATTATTATTCACGAAGATAAATAGCAAAATTAAAAACATTCTTTTCAAAAACATGTAAACAAAGTGATTATGAAAAAAACAGAGGTTTTTATTACACGGTAAGAAATTTTTTGTGGATATCACTATGCCAGTATTTCGGTGCCATACTGATTTGACCCAGGGTTGCCGAAAAAATATTCAGCAAGTAGCCCCACCTAGGTTGAAAAAAGGCTAATGTGCTACAAATTTTGAGATCCATACATAGTTTATTAAACAGACTTACGAAGTATTTCAAATCGTAGCCACACCAAAACAATGAATTTCACTAAATCACAGAATTAAATTGACTGATTAAATTTCAGAGGACTAGACAAATAATTAAATTCAAGGAGGCATTTTCTTAAACTTCATTTTTAATACTTGCTTAATTAATTATTCATAAAAGTCAATATTAAAAGTTTTTCACAGACAAAACAAAGAAAGTTTTTGAACTTATTAATAAAACATCCAATATTGTGTTGTAAATAAGGGTTCCGTAGAATGAAAATAAATTACAAAGATGTGACAGCTATCTCCAATTTTTTTAATTTTTCCATTTCATTTAAAATAGATTTGATTGGAGCCGAATAAAAAATTTCATGGGATGTAATAATTATAAGGGTTTCGATTTTCTCGTTAACTCTTAATAATGAAATCCAACGAAATATGAACTAAAACTATATGAGTGGTATGTTTATGAAGAGTCTCTTAATGAAAAAATCTGATTTTGGAAAAAAAAATGAAAAAAAAACTTGTATACCCTACCTTTTTGAAAAACAAAAAAACTTCGCCGAAGACTACGTTGTATTAAAATTCAATACTTACGTTTAAAAAAAATTTCATACTCAGCTTTTTTTGATTATAATTTTTTCGAATAATTTAAAAAGCCTTTTTTTTTTGTACATCAAAATATGTATAAAATGAAAAAATTTAGAAAAAATAAATCTAAAAATAAAAAAATGAAAGGAAACAAAAAATAAATAAAATAAAATAAAAAAACAAAAAATAAATAAATTTTAAAAATATATTTTCAATAAAAAAAAAAATAATATTAACAAATAATTTACAGTCATATTTTTTAATATATACTTTCATATATAAAATATATACATTAATATACTAAAAATATTATATACAAAGGCTTTTTTTTATTATTGTTCATCTCTCTAAAAATAATAATTTGTTTTCGAAAATTTCTGTTCAAATCATTTCATTTACATAAATAAAATTTTTTTCATTTTTTTTTCATCCAAAAAAAACATCGTCTTCTACTATTCTAAGAAATAATTCGCTTTCATATACACGCGCATCATAACCTAACTAATATTTAATTATTTGTCTAAAAAATATACCCTAAAAAATAGTTTAATACTTTTCTAGAAAACAGCAGAGTAAAAATTATTTAGAATTTCTTTTTAAATAATTCATGAAGATTCGTACACACGAGATGAGCCAGTCGAAAAGTTTCGAAAATAATTCCAAAAATGAAAAGAAAAATCAACAAACATGAAAAAAAAATTGTTTAGGAACGTTTAAAATATATCGATTTTTATTTCATTTTTGAAACTTTTAATGAAACTTTAAAAGAAAATAGTTGCCTCACCCTGTTTAAAGAAAATACCTTGCTCAAGGTTTTGAAATATTAATCTATATTATATTTCTCATTTTTTTTTCCTTACAAGAAAAACAATTCATATTAATAATATCATATCACAATCAAAAAGTTGCGGGCGAAAGCAAACTTTTATTATATAATTCTAAAAACTTATTAATATAACCGCTTGATAAAAATATATCACAAAATTACATTTTTTTTTTTTTTGATAAGTTATTATACTTTTTATTTTGTTTTTACCCCTAACGTTACATTAATATATGTTTTCTTCTATATGAGGGTTGATTTTTGACTACCCTCGAGCATCTATATCTTCTACATTCTATATAATATTTTCTATGTATGGGGTTAATTTAGAATTTTTCTATATATATTTTATGTATAATATGTGTACCTACTTATTTCAAGAGATATTGTTTTGTTGAGAGTTAATAATAAATGATTTATCATCGCGAAATTATTTTTTGAGATAAATTACAGTTGGGTTCATTTATATCTTTTTTTTATGTTCATTTAAAATGCATGCGTAAATAAATTAAATATTAAACACAAGAAAAATTACACAAAAATTTGAAATTACAGAAATTAAAAACAAAAAAAATATTGACACAGAAACAAAAAACATACGAATTTTTTTTTTGATGGGTTATTTTTTAATGTTTAATTTTTGATTTTTCAAAAAATAATTTTTTTTTTTTGTAATAAATTCCTATACGAGTCAAGGTTGAAGTTTTTTTTAAGTTCCTACACGATTTAGCTGGGAAATAAACCAAATTTTTTAAAGCGTGTAGAAATTTAGAATTGAAAAACATTAACCGTGTAGGAATTTTAATTTTAGAATTACAGTGCAACCTTAATATAACGAACCTCAATATAACGAATTCCTCGATTTAACGAATTTTTCGCAATCCCCTTGAATTGTCCATAAGAGTCAATATAAAATATACCTCTACATTACGAATATTTTTTGCGAACAGCCTCTATATAACGAATTTTCAACTACATAAAAAATTTAAATACCTCTATATAACGAAATTCGTCAATTCAAAACCTTTATATAACGTATAAAGTCCCACCAATATATGACAGTTAGTGTACTCCATAGTATGTAATTCATGTCGCGAGAGGTTCCGACACTTTTTTCCTCTTTATAACGAATTTTAGACCAACTTAACCTCAATATAACAAACCTCAGTTTAACGAATTACTTGATATAACGAATATTTACTGGTTCCCTTCAGATTCGTTATATCGAGGTTGCACTGTATTTCAAAAAAAATCACTCGAAAAAAGTATGAATTTTTTTTTTAGTAAAGTGAGACATCCCTGATTTATTTAGGAACTTATTTTTTTTTTAAATAAAATTGAAAAATAAATTATTTTATAGGAAACAAGATTTTATAATAACATTTAATATAAATTACTGGATATATCGATAGTGTAGGAATGCACACACGCTTATGTAATTAAAAATTGTTGCAAAATCACCTAATAATATGATTTTTATGTCAAATAATGCAAGAAAAATTTAATTAAACTTCGAAAAAATTAGTATCACAGAGAATTTTGCTTTAAATATTAATATGGACCTTCTTGTTGAACAAATTAGGCTGTGGAAATTTAAAAAAAGCATAATTGAATATTTGAATCTTATTTTGATTTAGAAAACTTTTCAATAAAAATTTTTGAGTTCGAATTATTAAGAAAAAAGGAAAAGAATTTGTACATTGTAAAACCACTGTTTTTTAAGATAGTGATCGTAGCAAAACTTTGATATTACCAACGGAAAAAATCACTTAACATTTAAAACAGAAATCTTTTATTGAACTAATTTTTTCGGGTAAAATATTATTTTTCTTGTATTAAAATTAGAATCCATATAGTTTTGGATCTTTTGAAAAGAAATTTTTCAGTAATTCGAGATCAGATTTGTGAGAAAAATTGACAAAAGAAACAAAAAATTGACAAAAAAAATATAATAAATAAAAAAAAAAAATTAGTAGATGATTTTTTTTGTAAACTTATAAAATAAATTAAAATAATAAAACTAAAAAAAATTTGAATGGTCCATTGGAGAAAATTTGTTCGTGTCTCACACACATATACACACACAGATAGAGAATTTTAGACTTAATCTGTAAAAATAACCAAAAACAAAAAAAAATTGGTATATTAAATATTTCCATGCGAAAACAAATTATAAAGCACGAGAAAATTTGAAAAAATATCACTCACCATTTGCACCAAACATTGCAGGGTGTAGGAACTGATTCGCGCCAGGGAACCCACTTGAATTTGGACCACCGCTAGCACTACTTAACGCATACAATTGTTGAAATAATGATTCCGTCACATTATTCGCATTGTCATTGTCATTATTTTTACTATCATCACCGCCACCAGAGTTTTGTTTCTGTTGTTGTGCAACAGCCGCCATTTGTAGACCAGCCATTTGTAATAATTGCATTTGCGCTAAATGCTGATTATTATTGCCATTATTATTTAATGTTGCCAATAAATTTTGTGTTGTAGAATCCGCATTTACCGCACTATTATTATTATTGTTTGTACTACCACCCGGTACAGGGGGCACTTGAAATTCACCATTATCACTTAAATTACCCGATGAGTCTTTACTTAACGCTTCTAAATGCATTTTCACATTTGCAATATGTGATTTTGTAAATATATGATCTTGCACGGAAAATTTATGTGAATATTTAAAATTACAATATTTACAATCGTCCGGTGTTTTTTCCACTAGTTCACTTCCAGGTTTTGTCGATGAACCTTTATTCTTCTTTTCTTTTGCACGAGCATTTTGAAACCATACTTGTACAACACGTTTTGGAAGACCAATTTCACGACCTAACATTTCACATTCCGCCATTGTGGGTGTCTTATAATCGTTAAATAATGATTTCATTACTTTGATTTGTAACGAAGACATTTGAGTACGATAACGTTTATTGCCACCCGAATTTGAGCCCGTCGAAGTCATTGTACGTTGTTGATTATTATTAGTACTTTGTGTCGAACTTGCTGGAGATGTTGGATTACTTTCATCATCATAGAATTCCGTTGTTTCTGACATGGAATCATCATCACATAAGGAACGTTCACTTAAATCCGTTAATGGACCTGGGTCTATAAATGATTTTTCATGATCCAATGTGACTTTCATTGGTCGTGATAAATCAACAGGCTTAGATAGATCTAATGGTGAGTCACCTTCTTCTTTACCCGATTTAAGCATTATTTCACTTTTATCACCATTCGTCGCAGCTGCATGTGCTTGCAACTCACTAATATATCGCTTCATACTTTCTTCGTAGTATTTTTTTATTGAATTTTCCATGTCAGGAGTATTAAATGGTGGGAAAAGTGGTGGAATCATATTTGGATTATTTGATGAAAAACTTTTATTATCACCACCTGAACTGAAGCTTGGCGCCGATTCCATACTTAATTCTTCATCTGGCAACGCATCAATATTGATTTCTCCGCGTGCGCATTGATCTGCATGTTTAGTTTGTAAATGTGATTCTAATGCAGATTTAACTTTGAACAATGCTGGGCAGAATGGACAACGTTTATTGATTACCTGGGCGTGTGCTCGGAATTGTCCTTTACGTTCACGCGCCCGAGTGTTCTGAAACCACACCTGGACTACACGTTTTTTTAAACCCACCTCTCGAGCAATGTTTTCTAACATTTTTCGAGATGGATTCGATTCAATTTGATATTTTTGATATAAATAATCCAATTGTTCGGGTAGTATTGTTGTGCGCAGTCGTTTATCTTTTGGTTGATCGGACATATCACTTTCCAGATCATATTCATCATATTTTCGTTTCACTTGTCCGCCAGCATTTGTTAACAATCCCATTAATGGATGCGGTATTGGTGAGTTGCCAGTACTGTTACTCAGTTCTGATACATTTAAATTGCCCGCTGCTGCAGCTGCGGCCGCATTCATTTGTTGTAACTGCGCATGTTGTTGTAATATGCCAAACGGGGAGTCAGGTGGATAAGATGGAAATAAGTTTGGATTCATGATATGAACCAATTGATGTTCACGCCATAAATCAAACCGTGGAAATACTAAGTTACACTTATCACATTGAAATGTACCTTCCTTAGTATCGTTGTTGCTGTTATTACCTCCTTGTTGGCTTGGTGTTGGGGTTGTTGCTGGCGAATTGGGAAAATTCGACCCACACGGTGTTGGTGTTGTGGGTTGTGTTGGTTGACTGATCGGACTTTGTGGTGGAATATTTTGTATTTGTGGACTTTGTGGTACGGGTGGTTGACTTTGTTGACTTTGTTCAATGATTGTACTTGAATTTGAATCTTCTGAACTCAAAACTGCGGCAATTTGTGCTGCAGCAGCTTGAGCTTGAGCTGATCTTTTAGCATCTTCTTCTTTAAAACAGTGTGTCTTTTGATGGCGAATAAGCTCATAATATCGTTGGAATACTAACAAACATTTTTTACATTGATAATTTAAACCAGGTGTTCTTTGAAAACGATTTGCACCGGCTTCTTCAGCGACACCTGGTGCGGGTTCTACAGCTGGTTGATTTTCATATACTTTTCGAGCTTTTTGCCGTGCATTTTGAAACCAAACAACTATCACTCGTGGGCTTAAACTTAATAATTTTGATAAATACTCTAAATCATCGTCTTTTGGGTATGCATTATTTTCAAAAAATTCTTGTAAAACTTTTATTTGATAATCAGTGAATCGTGTACGATTTGCTCGTTTGCCAGTTGATCCACTGGAACTATTTGATCCATTACTGTTGCCACCAAATTCTACTCGTGTTGGACTAATGCTACGATTTGGCGTTAATGATAGCATATTTTGTTGTCCACCCACGTTATTAGGGCTAGCAAAATTTTGTGGCGTCAATTTTGGTGGTGGTAACATTGTACTAGACAATGATGTCGGTGTCATTACTTGGGCCATAGAAACAGGCAATTGAGAAACCGATGAAATCACATCATTAAGTTGTTGATTCATTAAAGACGAAAGATTTAAGTTCGTCGGCGTTGATGGCCGACTACTATTTCTTGAATGCATCAAACTTTGATTTTCTGATTCCGCTAATGATGGCACTGGACTTTGGGGTGGATGATGTAAATTAAATGGCAAATTAAATATATTTGGTTTCTCATCGATTGGGGTATCTGGTAATAATTTATCAGTCTCATCATTTTGTTCCTCTTTTGGTTCAGTTTTAACAATATCACTATTTGGATAATCATTTATACTCGGCGATGTGGATTGTAACATACCCATTGGGCCTAATTTGTTTTCATTATCGCTAGGGCATGATTGTGGTTGTGATGAAGTTGATTTTTGTAAATCATCACCAGACGACCCCGACGAGCCTGACGTATTTAATGGTAACACTTTAGCTTCACCAGTTTTCTCATATTCTTCTAAATTTAATGTCGTCGATGGTGGATTATTAAAATTGTACGGACTATCTTTATTACGTTGTCGTTCTTTGAACAATGTGTTACGGAACCAATGTTTGATCACTTTGGGTGGTAATCCAGATTGGGCCGCCATTTCATGAATTTGATCCTCTGAGGGTGAATTATTTATGTCGAAATGGGCGCGTAATATTTTTAATTGATCATCAGTAATACGGGTACGTGCTCTCTTCTGGTTTGCCGCAGCATTTGCAACCTAAATGAGGGAAACGTAGATTTTGATTTTAATAAAAAGAATTTTTTTTGCCAATAGAATATGAATTTTTGCAAATGTATGTGTATTTTTTTCAAATAAGGAATTTGATTATTTATTTTTGAAACAAATAATAGGGTAAATCAGGTAAAAATAAACAATAGAGGTAAATTTATCTTTGAAAAGTTTTTGAATAGGCATTTTAAATGAATTTTTTTTTTTTGTACGTATATGTTTCTTGGAATTAATTAACGACCGTATCTGATACTTTGAACAGAAAAGTAAAAAAAAAAAACATAAACTTCCTAATCCTTCTTCAAAGGATAATTTTGAATAATTAACTTAGTTTCATAAAAAGTTGTCCTATTGTGTGGCCAATCGTGAATATAAAAATAGGGTTTCGTAGTCATTGTTCAAATTAAATATTCAATTTCAGCTTTTATAAACAACTATTGGTCAAATATTCTCATGAGACAATTAGGGTCGTTAAGTAAGCACAAATTTGAAAGAACTGGCCGTTAATTTTTTTTTAGTTTTTGTTATTAAACAATGAGTATGACAAAGATAAAATTTCGGACTTATTACAAAAACGAAATGTGAATATAATAAGTAATTTCCCGGTGGATTCTGTATTGATCTTACCCTTCATTATTTTCGATTACTTCGGAATATTCAAAGATCTTCATAAGAAGGTGAAAATATCCGAGAAATGAACAGTGTTCATAATTTGAAATTTTTTGTAAAAAAAGAAATTTTTTTTAATATTTATGCCATTTTCATTAAGTCCTTTATTTTACACGAGGTGAGATCCTAGTTTATATTAAAAATTATTTGATTTTACTACGGAACCACGCATTTCTTTTTTAAATTCTCAATATAGTTCGGGAGCATATAAACAGTTTCAGAATTTTAGTATTTATTAAAATATATGTATTTTATTTAAAATGCCTCATGGAATGTGTTTCTTAGGTGTCAAATATCATTAGCAACGCATGCGTTAGTGACGTAAATGTTTCTATTTGTAGCCAATGTTAAATGTTAAAGTTCACTCAAAAAATGAATAACTAGGCAACTTGTATAACGTAAATGTTAAGTTTTCGTTCAATAATCGAAAACTATTATATATGTATAACGTATACATAATTCAAGTTGTCTCTTTATTAATTTCGTAAGTCCACTTTAACATTAACCGTTCCATTGAATTAACAATTGATTTTTTATTAACAAATAGAAACATATGCGCCATTAACTCATGCGATACTCATGATATTTGTAACTAAAGAAACACATTCCATGAGGTTTTAGTAACACCTTAAACTGTACTATTAGCTTTCTCACAGTATGCAAAGTTCACAGTTTCAAATATTTTATTCAAAATATGACATATCTCCTGGACTAATAGAAACAAAAATTTCTATTGATTAGACACAATTTTTAATGTCTATTAAAAATATTTGTATCTGATTTACCCCCTAAACAAATGTTTCACAAAAAAGAAATAACAAAATATATGTGTATAAATGAAAAGTATGCATTATTTTTTCAGGTAAATTATTGTTAAAATTTCAGGTAATGAATTACTTCTTACACACATAAAAATTATTTATAATAAAAAAGGTATACACATTTGTTTATTGTTCTTCATTAACAAAGCATAATATAACACACATACGAAGATACAGATCCTATGATAGATCCTTTGGAACAAAAAAGTGTGCAAACAAAAGATTCACACACACATATTTAGGCACACATACAAATAATATTATATAGGCTAGTTAAGAATGACAGAGAGGAGTAATAAAAACACACGGATATTATTAATGTTTCCTTTTTGTACCTACAGAGAAAAAAAGTCCCACCTGTGCTAACTCTGATCACAATTAAAAGAAATGAAAAAAAAAAAATTGTTACAAAAATATTCTTTACCCAAAAACTTTAAACAAATACTAATTGTTTTGTAAGCAACAGAAAAAAAACTGTCACTCAAATAACTATTGAAATTTTATATTATTGATTAACTTAACAAAAATAGGAAAGAAAGATTTGAAAAGAAAACAAAACAAAAGTAAATATTGTTCAAAAATTGAGATAATAGTCTTTCCGAAAAAAAGAATCTTTATCCGTATTAAATTACAAAAAAATAATTATTAAAAGAACAAAAAGTATATTTGAAACAAATAGAAAAAATAAGATTTGTATCAATCTTATTTTTCAATTTCTCTTTTCTTATTAGGTAAATTTATTATCCCCTTATTTTAAAAAGTTTGATAAATTCCCTTGCTGAAACAACTAATATTAAAGATTGATAAGCTCATATATGGATTCATTCAACGTATCTTTGTAACAAAATATCGCCACGTGGGTCATTTCGCGCCATTTGCTAATTCGCGTTTAAATACACTAATTATTACAGGACGGTAAAATAATCGAATCTAATAAAAATTATAATCGAAAATTTTTACAAAAAATTGATAATACTTAATAAAATTTTGTTTATCATACAAGAATAGCAAGGTTATTTTTCGAGCAGTAAATCAATGATATTAGGAGTTTAAACAAATTTGTGGGATCGAAATTCAAAATAAGATATTTTTGGACACTGACCTGTTGTTGTTGTTGCTGTTGTTGCTGCTGTTGTTGTTGAATAATCGCCTGTTGTTGTTTGGCAATTATGGCTTGTGGATCTTGCGGTGAAAACTGTGTTTGGAGTGTCATTGGATCATATGGCGGTGGTGGCATCATTAATGGTACCAATGGTGGTTGTAAATTCATTGCAGCCAATGCATTTAAACCAAGTGGCAAACCCATTGACATCATTTGGCTCATCATCATTGGATTGAAATTTTGGAATTGCTGTTGTAATTGCATGACATTCAACGCCGCTTGCATTTCCGACATTTGTTGTGCAAACGCCATTGGATTTTGGGCCATAGTTTGAGCCAACATCGCTTGGATATTTGCCGGTATCGTTGGACCACCTGGTGGTGCTCCTCCGTTGTTGGCACTACCACCATTATCGTTGCTGCACGAAACAGGCGTTGAGGAAGATGTTGGTGTCGAGGGTGCTGTGGATGTAGCAGCCGCACCAGTGATAGCACCATCCCCGGAAGCAGCCGGTGGTGTTGTTGTCGTAGTGTTCTGTTGAATGTTCAATTTTGTATGCAACACTTCTTTATTGTCTTCACTTAAATCAGAATTCTCAACAAGACTTGGGGTGGTAGTTGTGGTACACAACGGAGGTATAGTCAACGTCGTCGCATTTGTCGATACACCACCAGGTGTTGTGGCACGTGGTGTTGTCGTAACTATCGACGATGATGTTCCTCCCCCCGCCGTAGTACTACACACTACAACTGCCTTCTTTTCATATTCGTTTTTAATTTGTTGCGCATATTTTTCTAAGAATTCTAATGGCACTAAATCTTTGTGAATTTCTTCACAATGTGATTTTAACACCCACACACTTGAAAAGTCTTTATTACAATGTTGGCACGTGGATTTACTGACCTCTGGCAAATGATGTGGTGTTGAAGATGCATCCTCACTTCGTGGTACACCAGAACCATTTTCATTATCAATTCCACTTGGTGTTGTTCCAATTGTATTGTTGTTACTAGGTACATCCGGTGCTTGTTGCTGTGGTAATGGACTTGGTGTTTTATTTGGTGCAACACTATTACGTAATTCCTCCAATTGTTGAAGTTGTTGAGCTGCAGCTAAACGTTGACGTCGTTGATGGTTTTCATTAAATTGCATCACTAAGTCAAATCCATAACTTTCTAACAAATGTTTATAAATATGTGATCCAGTTTTACGCGGTATATTTAATTTATTCATATCGTTTGAGCTTTGATCATTTATTGTCACAACACTATTTGGGGTAGCACTTGGAGATGGTCTTGTCACAACATTGTCCACCACACTGTTATTATTATTACTATTTGCTAATTGTTGTTGGGCTGCAGCTACAGCCATAGATGTTGCAACACTAGTCGGTATACCACTACTAGTTATTGCAAACATACAATATAAATGCTGGTGAGTAGTTAACTGATCTTGATTTGCAAAAAGAACACCACATTTAGGACATGAAATCATCCCTTGAGGTGTTTGTACTACCTGAACAGTATTATTGTTACTTGGAGGGGAGGTAGATGGTACAGGCGGAGTTTGAGGTAATATTGGTTGTGTAACAACCCCTCCAGGTGGTGAGGGGTTGTTTATTAAATCATTCATTGATGGTTGTTCAACTAGTGGTCTAGATAAATCGATTTGTCCACTGATTGCTAAATCTTGTAGCTTACTTGCACGTGTTTGATGTAAAACGCTTCGCATATGTATATCAAGCGTGCTACCTTGCGTGTAAGCAACTTTACAT
This sequence comes from Chrysoperla carnea, assembly GCF_905475395.1. Taxonomy (NCBI): domain Eukaryota; kingdom Metazoa; phylum Arthropoda; class Insecta; order Neuroptera; family Chrysopidae; genus Chrysoperla; species Chrysoperla carnea. The sequence continues at coordinate 22,982,774 of NC_058340.1, forward strand.
ATATTACAACGATAACGTTTTTTCTCATCCATCATTTCATCATTATTCGCCGTTGATGAAGATGACGTGGTTGAACTTGAACTTGTCGTACTTTTTGGTGTTAATGTAAGCGTATTATTATTATTTGTATTGTTATTATTATTATTATTACCCCCGCCAGTACTAACAACTACCCCTGTGGATGCTGTTGATGTAATGTTCGCTGACGTACTTGTTTGCTGTTGACCTTGTGTTGGTGAAACTGGATTATTATTGTTTTGTTGTTCTTGCATTGCCCTCTTTAATTTATGTAAATGACTTACAGAATTATAATGTACAAGTAAAATATTCTTTTGGGTAAAGCTCTCCTTACAAACATCACATTTATATGGACGATTTGGATCTAAATATTTTTCCATTGGATAATTTAATTTTTCCCCTTTACGATGTTGTATTGTTTTATTATGTGCGGTTAAATAATTTTGTCGGGTGAATGCAACACGACATCGATGGCATTTATATTTACGTGTTGGATCCGCATAATTATCTTCGGCTACCGCTTGCGAATTTAAATACTCTTCTAGGAATTGTTGTTCTTTGTAAACGATACTATCATCAGAATTTTCTCCGTCATTATCAATTAATTCTTTGGATTCATCATTTTCTAATAATGAGGATGAATCAGAATTAGTTTTATTAAATTCATTTGGTCCGCCAGAAGCGTTACGTAAATCATTTTCACTTCCAGATACATCACGCATTGTTTCTCGCTTTAACAAGTCATTTGTTGTTGACGGATCCAAAACATGACCTTGTAATCCAGCCAATAATAATGGATTATTTAATAAACTATTCTTATAAGCTTGTAATTCATCATCAGATAATTCTGAATGAACGGATTCCACATGTTTATGTAATGCAATAACCGATCGAAAATTACGTCCACAGAGGACACATTTCGTTGCGTCTCGTATTAAATGATATTGCGAATGCAGTTGTAATTTTTCTAACGTTTTAAATGCCAACGAACATTGATTACAACGATATTTGTAAACATGTTTCTCTGAAACGGACATTTGTGATATTGAATTTTTTGCGTGTACTTCCTTAAAATGTGTTTGTAATGATAAAACCGTGGGGAAAAATTGATTACACCCTTTTTTCCAACATAAGTAACCAGGACCACTGGGTGTTTGTTTAATTTCAATATGGCCTGATTCATTTTGATGTAAACATAATTCATCGATATTTTTAAATGTTTGTAAACATTGTTGACAACGTTCTGATTCGATTGTGTCATTGATAACGACATCGTTGTCATTGTTAACTGGTGACATAAGTTCGTTATTTGGTGTTGATGACGACTCTATGATAATTAAATCGTCACGTTCGGTTTTAATTAGATCTTTACGATCTCGATCACCCGAGGATGATGTTACAGAATTAGGTGAGGCTTGTTGTTGAGCCGTGGCTGCTGCCATCATATGTGATGCAGTTATCGTGGTATTGTTAATATTCGAACTTGGAGGAGTTTGATTGTTTCGAGCAACTTGATTTAACCAATGACTTTGATCGACAAGCATCAACAGTCTTTGTAATCCTTCTGAATTAACCGAATGGATTTGCATGACATGACGTTCTAAATTAATACGATCTTTAAATGCATCTTGACACAAAGGACATTGAAAGGTGTATTGTTGAGGTGGTGATTGTGGCACTGTTGGAGTTGATATCGGTTCTGCTTGTTGTTGTTGCGGGGTAGTTACGGATTGTTGTTGAGCAAGATTACTATGTTGGGCTAAAACATGCGCTTGTATTCGCATCTCTGAATTACTACTATAGTTACAAAATGGGCATATATGATTGGAGGATGGTGTCGTGGATTCTATTGATGTATTGAGATCATCTGATGAGGACATGCCACCATCTTGTTGTTGTTCTAGGAGTGTCGATGATGGAGGTTCAAATTTAAATTGTTGGGGTTCTTTGATGATTAAATCGGGTGATGATTTATGATGATCGGGTGTATTTGGTGGCTGTTGTGATTTGGGCGTTGATTGTGGTTGGTCTGAAATAAAATTATTTTATTTAAAAAAAATTCTGTGGATTAATAAAATTAACTATCATGACATATTTTAACCTTTAGGACGCTCTCACGTTCGGGAGAATTGTGAAAATATTCAATAAAATTTTTAAAAACTTCCATCTTGCGCAAAAATATAAGATATTTCTAGAACGAAATAAATACCTAAAGTTTTTATTTAATTTAACTTATAAAAACAAACAAACATAATTACTTAGTAAAACAAATAACAGTTTCTTTTAATGATGCTACCTACTTTTAATTTAAAATAATAAAAATTAAATTTAAAATAAAAAATATTACTAAAATATTCACGTCATTTTCTGCATAATAAAATTTTGTATGAATTAAAAATAGAAAAATTTGCAATAAATTAATTTGAAATTTCAATACAATTGTCAATTTTCTTTTATTGGTATTCTTCTAATTGATTAAACATGATAGTTTTTAATATTCAAAGTACCGCATCATAAAATAATGAATACAGTCAAACCTCTTCTATAAATCGCTTGGTAATTATAATAAAGTATTTAAGTTATATCTAAGAATACGATTATGCCAACCTTGATTTTAACAAGTATTCCAAGAATTAAAAATTAATGTTGTCAAAAAGGTGCCTAATCGTAAATTTCTATAATTGAGTATCTTGAGTATTTGTAAGGTTTTATAACCGAATTTGCTGGGTGTCAAAAAAAATATCGCTGATAACACGTGCTTGTAAAAAAGCTACCTCTAATCTATAATATTTTATACTTTCTAGTAAACGGCAAGTAATTGTACACGGCAAGGACTGTATGGCGTTTACTATACGAAAAGTACAAAATTTTGAATTTTTTCTTAATAAAAGCTATTTTTATATTTTTTGATCAGATTTAAGCAAAAAAGTACTTTTGTGATTTTTTCTCTAGACGCTTAGTTTTTTGAATAAAAATTCTTGGAAAACTAAAAATTCAATATTCGATTTTAAGAAAATTGTTTTATTTTTTTTCAATATCTGTGGGAATTCGCTTAACTAACGAAGCTCCTGCGCAACGGATTTTTCTTATTAAAATTCGACAGGGACGGAGTAGTAAGTCTGGCTCCTGAGATTGGTTCAATATAGAAAGAAATATCCAAAATACGTCAATCTTAAAATAAACTCTCGAAAAAGTTCTCGAACTAAGAGGGTTTACTGTATTTATATATAATTTCATCATTTATTAAATGTTTTAATCCAATTGCTACGACCGACCCTGATACCTAACTAATATATATGTTAATAGTAACAATGATAATAATTATATTCATCAGTTATTTTTCTAATCATATTATATTTATTTATAAAAATAAATATAAATAATTCTCTAACTAAACTAAATTGGGTGAGGTTTTGAATTTAAATTTTTTTTTTATTTTACTAAACTATTTATTTGTTAATGCAATTATGAAATCACGCTTGGATGCTATATCTAATTATCTTACCTAACGAATTAATATCATTTTTAGAACAACATAGAAGAACGGAATAGTTTATATTTAAATATGGTAAGCAGGGGTGAAGGGGGAACTTTAAGGTTGTTTTTTTTTTATATTATAATATCAATTGATATTCATTAATCGTTGTCAACTACAATGTAAATGTTTTTATTTATTTATATTCATTATTTACAATCATCATTGATTATTTTAATTATAGTTTTTGGGGCGTTTTATACAGGATGTTTATAATGTGAGGTTTATCTGTAGTAAAAATAATTGCGCCTTCAGGGGATTGTTTTTGTATTCCGTGGTAATACGAATGAAAAAGCAGAAAATATTGACGAGAGTCAAAATCCAAATTCCATTTGAATCATATTGGGTAATTTTCATATTTATCTTATATTTAGCGACAAATTTTTTAAAGGCTATTTTATGCCACTCTGACAACTGATAAAGATTTAACGATGGGCCATTTGCACAGTGTATCTAAATGTATTATATATATGTTGCCGGTAAAGTATTTAATGCAAGAAGTACTTTCTTTATGCAATCATTTGACACTTCGTTTAGGTAAGTTCGTAATACAAATTCTTAAAGTAATCTAACTAAAAATGCGATGAGTTGATATGAGCTGCAATACGAAAGTGAGGTAAAATTCAAAAATTTTCTAATCAGCTATCTATTTATATAATCAATTGTACGGCTATGTATTTGATATTGCATAGAATATCTAGGCATTCTGTTAGAAAATGATATGTTCTTATAATCTATACACGTCTTGTTTTATATTTTCACGACTAGATGGCGGCATGATCACTTAAGAAAGTAAAAAATTTAAATACACGATGCTAAGGATGTGCGAGCGCCAGGGCAATTTTGAATAAAAAGCTTGATTTTTTTCTTATATGAAGTTAGACTTAGTCTAAATCAATTCTGAAAATTTTAGGCGGGTGGTTGAAAAACCAAAGCAGATATCGAAAAATTGTATTATTATTTTTTGTCTACACTCATGAAGTTATAAAAAAATTCATCATCAAAGTTGAAAATAAGGTACAAATAATATCAATCTCAAGTCTAAACTTGCCTTGGCGCTATAACTATCTTAAATGCAGTATTTTCGTTATTTTTGATTTTCAAATATATTTCAACTTATGTTGACATTCTCAAATAAAGAGTTTCTTAAAAAAATACCTACATTTAAACTATTTACTTTATTAAATGTTTATGTTCGCCATCTAGTAGTAAAAATAAAAACATAAATATGTATGCATTACGAATACATTATTTTCCAATAGAATACCACATTTATAAACTTTGCCGATAACAAATATACTTTTTAAATACTGTTTTTTTAATTTTATTAATAAATGTTTGTCCGGATGTAATTGTTATCTCTTCCCAGTCAACAGTAAAAAAGGAATTGATGATAGTACACACCTCAAAATGAATTAAAAACATATATATAATAAAACTTTTATAATAATAATAAATGTATTTTGATTATAATAATTATTTAATTATTCCAATTGATTAATGTAGATATAGATGGATGTGGAGACGAGAGATAAAGAGAGAGAGACATCTGTATTATTTATTTATTCCATTCCACCACAATTAAATATTATTATTTAAATACTTTTTATATTTATTAATTGTATTATTTATTACCCAGGAAGTTAATTACCATAATATGTTTAATGAATAATATTAAAATGTTATTAACTTTGGTATTATTGGAAAGAGAACTTTTTGATTGATTTAATTGTTTGTGAACAGAAATTATCATCAACCATTTTATAATGATTATTATAATTATTAAGGAGTGATCTTTTGTGTGAGTGAATTTTGTATAAATTTAATTAAAACTGTAATAATGGAATTAATTTTAGAATTAATGCTGTAGATACCATGGCCACACTCGCAGTAAAATATTATTTTACTTTTAAACCATAATTTTTAACCAAATTTGAAACAAATTTAACGATTATTGCCTTTTTTTTTATTATGAACTTTGTAATAACTTCATGAATGTAGAGGAAAAATAAGAATAAAATTTTTTGATATCTGCTTTGGTTTTCAAAATATCGAAAGCTTAATAATTTAAAAAATTTTTGAAAATTACTCCAAAAATCGAAAAATTGTGGTCTTACTTTTCGTCTCATATTGTCAAGTTATAACATAATTCACCATCAAAATTGAAAATATCTATATTTTTCAATTTGTGTTCAAACTACCGTGCTCATACATTCTTAATTAGTCGGAAATCTATGAAAACATATCATCCATCTAACGTTTACCAAAAGACCAATGACTTTGGAAGTCATTTATTTATTTAAGTAATAGGACAACGAATCTTAATATTTTCAGAATTGATTTAGACTAAGTTCAATTTCATATTAAAAAAAAAATCCTTTTGTCTAAAAGTGCGCAGGCGCTCGTACATCCTTAAGAAATTCAAAATATGTTTTTGAAATATAGCAACAGGGTATAGAAGACAAATAGCTTGGTTCGTTTAATGATTTGTGGCACAGTTCTCGAATATCCATGAATACATTTCTCAAATAATCGTTATAAATTAAAACGAGCCATAAATACTCCAAACGTTACTACGGAGTTTTATCAAATTTTAAAAGTTGTGAATTTTTTTCGATTTCTTCAAAAAGGTATGAAAAATTTAAAAAATTTAAACAAAGAAATTGAGAAAACTTGATTAGATACCTTCAATTTCGATAAAACTCATTAAATGAGGTTATTTTGTCCAAAATGGTGAATACGATTCTGAGATCTCTTTCAGACAATTTCTAAGAAAATATTCATCAACTGTTTTCTAAACGATATATTCTGGCAAGTCGTGTGTAAAAGCGTGCCTGTCATTCATATCAGATGTTTTTTTCTAAAAATTTTATTAAACTTTGCACATACAAAAAATCAATTTCTTAATGACATTTCCACATATTTTTTGTTTAAAAAATGTATCAATAAATGTAATCTACTGTAATTTTATTTCTAGTAAATATCAAAAACTTGTAATTAATTTATGTAATAAATTCACTTCGTCAGAGTGATGTATCCGTTGTTGATTTCAAAATACTAATGATTTCATGAGATGAATTTATTATAATTCTATATAAAATATTTATAGAAAATGACATACAAAAATGTGTCTAACATTCAGTATATACGCTGAGTAAAAAAAATCGACTTTTATACATATTTATTTTTGCAGATTATATAAAAACTAAGTGACCTACACCAAGAATCGAACCCAACCTCAATTCAACTTTTAGTATGTTACTCAAATAACATTGCTTGATCTAATTTCTTAAAAAATATTCACTCTGATTATAATTAATTTATTATATTTAAAAATCGTTAAAGCTGCACATTTAATTATACCATTTTAATTAAAAATATTAAAATTATGCTAAAATACAATGCATACAGAAAAAAAATTCAAATAACACGATTTTAATAACAAACCAAACCAACCTTTCATTAAATTTATTATAAAAGTGTTAATTTTTTTTTTTTTGAAAGTTAATTTATATTAACTTAGCTAAATCATTACTAATTTATTGACTTTATAAAAACTAACTCTTTTAACTCTGGCTGCTGATGATGGTTAGATTATATTTATGAAAAATTTGTAATTACAATAATTAGGATACTTAAATAACAAATTAACAGTTAGGTATTTGTATAACAACAACTAACTCCATTTTTTAACTTTATAAAAATTAATAATAATAACTAATTTTAAAATATTGTATAATAGATTACAATTTACATTCCATTTTATTTAAAATAATTTAATTTTTTTGTATGTTTATAAAATGCATGTTTTTAAAAATTATACCGGGTGATTCATTAAAAAGTGCATACTATTTTAATTGCATGACTAATACAGTAGATGGTAGCACTACTATTTTTTGAGTGAAACAAGAATTTATTCTGTCATATATTCATATCATATTATATAAGTAATTATTAATGATGACACGAGAGGTAACAGATACATTTTCGGGAACTGAATTTGGAATTCCCTAAAATTATATATTTGACTACGATTTATTTTATAATTACGATAAATTAAAAATATTTCGTACATACTTAAAATCAAAGACTTCAACCTTATACATTGAGTTGTTGTTTATTTCATACAGAGGACTTTACTTCAGCTACGTAAATATTTCACAAACAAAATAGGATTCTTTTTTTTGTAATTTTATTTAAAAAATGAATAATTAACAAAGTTTTTTTCAATCTCATCAATAAAAAAAAGTATTTATTATTATAAAATTTAATGAATTGATGATCGATCAATGATTCTTAACGCTTGTCAATCTCCGATAAAAGTTTTATTTTTAATCATATGAAGATCGATCTACAAAAACAAATTCTTTTTAAACACATTTAATTGTTTAGTTCTATGTTATTTAATAAAACCACCATTTTCGAAAGACAAGGTTGGATAAAATGTTAAATTCTTGTTGTTAAATAAGTGGAAAGAATCCCTTCAATTGAAGTACAATTTAATAAAAATAGACCACTGATATTGAGGAAATTTCAGGCAGTTCATCAAGGAATAAATTGCCCTTAAAAGAAAAACCAATAAATCCAATATTAGAATTACATCTTTTGAAATGCTATTTAAAAACTTTTCTGCTCCAAATTTTATTCTTAATGTCACACTATTCGATTGCGATCAATGTGAATCACTCTGCATACTTCAAAATTTGAGAAACTCACAACAGTTTCATATTTGAAATTGAAAATTGTCATTTGAGCCACATAAATTTTTTAAAATGGGGTAAACTATTTTTGTCTGAGATTTTATTTAGAAAAAAGAATAATACAAAACCGTACATTTGACTGATTGCCGTTATAATTATTATAATATGAATCATTTTGTAGCAAAATAAAAAAAAAATTAAAATTAACAAAAATTTAACAAATGTAAGTAATATTATTTCATCTATTTAATAAATGATAAATACATACAAATTATACATTTAACTATAATTTTTGATATTATTAATTCATATAATATTATTATTTAGAAAAAAGTCCCGTTTTATAAATTTTATAAAAGAAATAATATTTTATTATAGTAATATTTGTTTAATTATAATTTATTACGAAAAATTTATTTATTTCTATTGTTGAACAAAAAAAATTTTGTTTAATAGTTCATTCACATTTAAAACAGGGTGGTTCTCGAAATGGATGAATTGAATCCGAAATAATAAAAAAAATATGAAAATTAAACAAAAAATAAATTTATGTTTTATCATTTAAAAAAATTGAGTTTCGAAGTTAAAGAAAACAGAGATAATTTAAATTAAGTAGGTACAAGGAAATTTTATGTTATAGTCATAATAAATATCCTGATCAAACCAATCGTAATATACCCACATATTAGGTTGACTACTAAATAAGAAGTATGTATTATTTAAACAAATACAATAATTATTTTATACAGTAAAAACTAAGAGAAGCTATATCATTAAATTCTTTAAAGAATCAAACAAGTATTTGACTACTTAAATTAATACCTTCAATTTTCAGAAAAATATCTTGTAATTAAAAAAGTAACCGCTACATTTATAATATACCAAGGTACGAAAAGAGTAGGTCCTACCGGGTGCCCCACGATACTTCTCGTTCTTTTTTTTCATTCAGTATGTAACTTTATTGGTACCTATACCTTCCAAACATCCTTAAAATTTTATTTTTCATTATAATATATGTAACGTTTTAGACCACTTTTCAATTTTGATTACCTACACGTAAGAATTCATGATTACCTACATTACCTACACGTAATGGAGGTAATTGTTATTACATTTTAGTTATTATGGTGTTAATTATGAAAATTAATTAATACTTTATTTGGCAATATTAATTACGAAGTTGGTTGAAGTTGTCTTTTTTGTTTTGTGTTAATTAACTTGTTCTTTTTTAGTCCACACACTAAGTTTTTATAATAATATACTGCAACAAACAAACTTACATGTATAGGTAGTTACGAGAAAGTAATTATTGCTTGCTTGTGCAGTTTCAATTTGGTTTGGTCTGGTCTGACCGTAAAAATAAATAAAATGTTTTCCATATTAAGTAATAAAATAATATAAAAAAATGCTACTTATCTACTTAATGTAGGTAATTGAGTGTTCAAATTACTTTTGATAATGAATAATAATTAACATTAATTATTTTAACAAAAAGTGGTCTTTAAACACAAAATTGTATAAATTTTGTGAGTGCACAGAGATATTAATTTTGTAAGATCACACAGCATAAAGTATGAATTTAATTATATAATGTACTAGTCACTGCTCGCCCGCTTCGCTTACTTTTCTTGTTTTCACTATTTCATATTAATTTATGCGGTTAAAATATAATTTTTCTCTGAAGAAAAACGAAGCCAAGATTTATACTGATGATGAGAGCTTTGTAGATACCACCACACATGTGGAAGTGAGCTATAGCAACATCTCGTTTAGAAGGGGAAGTTTCAATTACTGACATGAAAAGGCTTTGAAATTTTAAAATACCTACTGAGAAAATCACTAATGACGTCAGTCGATATGGAAGTCATAGGAAGACTTACATCTTTAAACAAAATTCGTAGCGCAGGTTGCGTTAGCAAAGCGAATTTCCACACAGGTTGAAAAAAATAACATATTTTTCTTAAAATCGAATATAGCATCGAAAATTCCATCATCAGTACAAAAGCAATACCTTCATTTCTTTCCGAAATACGGTAAAAAGGTTGTGGTCTTCAGAACAATTTGATAATTAAAAGAGCTATTTTTAATAGTCAGTTCATGCATACATTTGAACAGTATTATTATAAATTGCTATGGTTTCTTAATATTCATCTATTTGTTCAACACTATCTGAAATCCATGTTAACCTTATTATCGTAATTTAGTTTAAGCTACCACTTGCCGCAGATTTTCCAAATAGAGAAGTAAAACCTTGACATAATAAAAAATTCCAAAGTTTCATTAAACATCCTGTATATTTATAATAATTTTTTATTGACTATACATTAATATAAATCGAATCGAAGCACATCGAACTTATCCGCACAAAATATTATATTTTGAATTCAACATACACGTACTCAGAGGTACATAAAACAAATGTACACACACTGACAAGTCTTGTAGATCTGATCGTCATCATAAGTCAGTTTATTATAAACTCGTGGTGTACATAATACATACATACAAAGTCTTTTATTAAAGACAGTCAGTCTTGTTTTAAATACTCAGTTAATGACATCATGTTATAGTAATGATTATTAAAGACGGTTAAGGTGAACACACCTTTAACTTTAAATATAAAAATTTATTATTTTTTATCTTTTGCCTTCTCTCTGACATTCTTCTATAAATAACATTAACAAATATATCTGTTTGTGTCTTTTTCTTTCTAGCGCATGTTTGCTTTGTTAGTTTTTTATTACATTAATTAAAATAAGATAAATATATATTAAATAAAATGAGATGGAAATATATTATATTTTAATGAAAATAAAATCTAGATTTTAAATGTAATTTAAATAGATATGTAAGAAGTTAACTATTCTTCTCGTATTTTTGCTTATTATTTGCGCACAAAATAACTTATATTTTTGTATTCTGTGAATTTGTTTAAGTAGTTTTGACAATGTAAAGAGATAAGATTTTTATGGTAAAGCTTTTATTTTATCATTATATTGAATCTCAAGAAGATGGTTTTCTATGATAAAAATACTTGTTTGATTCAAGAGCATGGGATTGTATATAATAAACAAGTCAAATTGGCGAAATTTAAAAGAATACCTATCCAACAACAGCAAACTTTTGTGCGTGGATCATAAAAAAAGCTTTTTGTCTTGGTGAGAGCGCAAAAAAGTCTAACAACTCAAATTACTGTATATCCAACAACATCAAACTTGAAAATGCTTTTTGTTTTGGTGGGAGCGCAAGGAAGTCCTACAACTCAAATTACTGTACATATATTTTACTTTAAGGAAATTAATTGGTTTGAGAATTACGTTACTACAAATAAACCTTTTTAAATATGGGATGATTATAAAAACTATGCTGTGGTAACTTATTTTGATGACGTCATGATACTATACCTACTTTTAAAGCGTCATTTAAAGACAAAATTTCTTACATTTGTATATTCTCTCCTTACTTTTAACTGAATTTCCTGTTTAGAATATTAGTTATTCCATAAGGATAAAGTAAAGAAATTACCAACTATTGGATAGAAGTCCAAAATATCTTTGTTCCACACTGAGAACAAGATTCTCAACATCTACTACAATCCAGTAGACTTTTTTAAGGTTTTGGGTGTAAAAATTTATTTGTTTTATCAAAGTACTTTTAATATTTTATTCTTCCCTGCACTTCCACCATTTGACTGTTCACAATATATTTAAAATTAGAAAAGAATTGATCATTATCAAAGCGTTGCATAGTTTTTTACTAAAAGTAACTTTTATCCAATCCAAATTCAGTCTTTGAGTAACAAAAACTTCATTAAAATACGGATAAATAGAAGAAAATACAGTTAAAATGCATGTTATATTAGAATAAAATTGAGCGATATTGTGTTGTCTAATAATTGGAGATACAGGAATGTATTCTCGAAGAAATAGCTTACCATTAAAAATGATAATCATTGTTTTAAAATCTTATCTCTTTCATAATTATCCAAGATCCACTAGCAATCTCGAAAAAAAGAAATAAAGCTATACAAAATAAACATAAAATTAGACAAAGATAATCGATTCACAATATAGCATTAATAAGATACATATTATAATGAGTTAAAAGTTATTAATAAACAAACAAAAATAGTTTTTTTTTTTTAAATCTTATAAAAAGAGAAAAGATTTTTAAATGAAATGAAACAGAATAAGACAAAGAGTAAAGGTATAGTAAAACTATTCTTAGTTCATGTTATAAGATTTGAAAGAGTGACCATCTTATTCTTGTATGCATACACAGTATACATACACATAGAGATGTATTTAAGCAGCTCAAGCAACACTCTTCAACGATGTTCTATGTAGAGAAGAAACATAATCTCATGCTGGGAAACACGTTTCCATTTAAGGAACAATTGTCATTCATTGGTTCATAACATATATGTTTAGCCACTCCCACATCTTATATACATTGTGTTGGAATAGTTTTATACTCTTTAAATACATAACTAAAAGTTTCTTAGTTAGACTAATATCTTATATTGTCTTTGTCTTGAATAGAAAGAGCTATATCTTATATTAATAAGATTATTAAAAATAATTTGAAATGGGAAAAAATTAATTTTTAAGTTAAGCGGAGAAAATATATTAAGTCTTTTGTCTTGTATTCGTTGTGTCCGTAGTCATGGTTGGGACAATAAAATCGATGCCAGCGCTTCCAGTGAAAAATTTTGGCGTTAAAGAAGGCTGTTATGACTAATTTGCAATTCTTTACATGTTAATGATATAGGAAATGTCAAATTAAATTTATTGAAAAACACTAATTAATTAAACTTAATGCATTAAAAATTGTGAAAATAAGAAATCAAATTGCATAAATATATTATTTTTCAAATGTAAATTATCATAATTATTTATTTTATTTAAATTTGTGAGACAATAATATTAAATTTTCAATTTAAGTCATAAATGCAATCCATACAATTATATATGCATCCATACAATTCTATAATTAAAGTAGTGTATCGTTACCATGGAAACGCCTCCAATCAAACTCACACACGATGCGAATAGAAAGAGCTATCTTTATAGTAATAAGATTATTAAAAATCATTTGAAATGGGAAAAAAATTAATTTTTAAGTGTGCACAGAAAATATATTAAGTCTTTTGTACTTATAAAGTGAATTTATTTTATATTTATATAATTTGTGTAATCCAAAAGATCGCTTATCGTTTTTTTATACTTGATTGGAATATTTAATAAGTACCGACGATGACCAAATGTGCAGAATATTTTTGTATGTTAAGTTGTTTGCAACTAGGGAATTCCTTTGCACAAAAATTAACTTCAATTATCAAAGGAAATTGTATATTGGTCAATAATACGATATTTGAACATTGCATGCTAGGGCCATCTATACCATTTAAATGAAGCTTTAAGAGAAATTTCAGATGCAGTAAAACTTAAATAATTCGATCCTCTCTTATTCCAAGTATTTCAAAAATTCAATTTTTTATGTTTATCGTGGAGAACCTTTGTTCTCGAAGTTTTAATTCTATAAACTCTACCCACGTTACCAGAACCATCCAAAGAGTCTACATTTCGGCCCTATAACAAACCTATAAAATTGTATATTTGAGCCTTTTCGATAACTCGAACCTTGATGTCAAGAAATTTAAATTTCGTCATTTACTGTGACATTCAAGTTACCATGGCTTTAAACTCCTATAAAATTTCACACAAAAATTATCGCTTAGTACAACGAAAAGAATTTCTTACTGCATTGATTTTGTATGGCTAAGGTTTAAGTCAAGAAGATATAATGAATCAGACAGTCTTAAAGAATTCTCGACGTAAAAGAACAAACTTTTTGCATCAAATAAACAAAAAATGTTTTTTTTTTAATGGTGGAAGCGCAAGGAAGTATTTCATTTTAGTTTACAATTATAATTGGTTTTGAAGCTACGATCTACAGAATAAACATTGATAGTTTATAAAACTTTAAAAACTAAATTATTTTGATGATTTGTTAATTTCAATTTTAAAAGCTTCTAGGTCAACAAAGGCGCTTCGAAACGGAACTTCTTTTCTATGAGCTTCTTGAATTTAACTTATACTAGTGTTAAATACTAAGATACTAATGTTATAGTCAGAGATACTAAAACTATGTGGTAAAATTGCTTATTAAGATACTTCGTAGTAGTATTCGTTCCGTGTATGAGTTTTATTTCAGGGAGTTATCATAGTAACAACACACTATTTTATTAATAAAATTGTATCAACAGACATATAAGTCTATGAATTATATATTTGTTTTAGGTACTTTGAAAATTTAATATTATTTATTGCAATTTTTATAAGATAACAGCGCTGCGATCGATTTATCTGTCCTCTACAACTACTATGCTCCCTGCCAATAATTAATTTCACTATTTTTCGGAATACAAAACAAAAATTATAAATGAAAACCGTATCGAAATAAAATCAACAATATCGTTAAGCCCTCGTTAAGCCCACAAACTAAATTATCACATTTGGTTTTTGTAAAGCGACGATGAGCTTAAAGACAACAAAATACCGATACAAAATTAAAACCAGAGAAAAAAAACCGAAGCAATTCAATATCACCATCTGTTTTAAAAACCCCCGTACACGTGTTAACAAAAGTTTTATATTACACTTCCAAGTGACTGGAAGAAACGGTTATTATTATTATTATTAATAATACATTTTTTTGAAGAAACAAAAACCACGATTCAATTTTTATGTGTTTTTTTAATATTAGGTTACAATTCATATTTTTTTCCATAATATTTATATTAATATAAGTTATTATTGTAATTAATTTTATTTATTAACATATGGAGGGTACAAAAGAAGTGTTCTTCTGCTTTTTATTATTGTCCGAAGACACGTTATAACTGTATATTTTGCAGTATTTTTTGTTGTTGTTGTTAAAAAAAAGAAATGTTTTCTTTATTGTTGCAAGGTGAAATGTTATAATTTTTATTTTTCATTGTTATATTTTATTATTATGTTGTTTAACTTGAGGGTGTTAAAAAAATTACACCTCTTTTTAAAACGCTATCTATATATTTAAAAAGCGGTATTATTTTTAAAAACTGCATCATCAGAGATATTGTCTTTTAAATTTCTTTAAAATTGAAGATATAATCATTAACTGTGATTTTATCATAAACGAATTTCGATATGGTTCTTAATTTTTATGATACCTAAAAGCGAAAAATATTTAGTCGAGTCTTTCGAATTCGAAAAAGTAATTACATAATCTAAACAGAAATCATTGAAAAAGCCAAAGTTACACACCTCAATATAATTCACAAGTGCCAAAGAATTGACCAGTGATAAAAAAAGGGCGAAAAAGTGCCTTATTGCCTCCTTAGTGACTGCAAAACATCTTGTTCAAAAACTTTTAAACATGGTTACTAATTTTTTAATTTGTTTTATTTGATTAATAGTGGCAGTTAAATGATAAAATATTGAATACTAGAGTGATAGCCACCCGCTTCGCTGGGTTTAAAAGTAAAGATTGACAAAGATTGCTGTCGCTTATCCCCTTTCTATAATACTCGAAATAATGATAAGGATTATTTTACACAGGTATAATATATGTATGGTTTTCTATTTTCTTTAAATGTATAATAGTCGAAATTATTCATTGAGTATATCAGAAAAGATGGCCGTGAAATATTTTATATTGACTTTTTTTACAGAAATCTGTAATTTATGGTAATATCAAATTAAATAAATTTTTGTTTTTGTTTTTTTTTTTTTTTTTGTTAATATATCTTTATAAATTATATCTCATGTGAACCATTCGCTAGTTTTAGCGTGAAAACCTAACAAACAAACATGTTTACTTTCGCATTTATAGTATATAGAGATTATACTTTTTATTGCTGAATCGGTATGGTAGATCATTTGTCAAAAATAAAGTAAAAATCGCTGAATAATCGCGAAATAAGATGTGGCCGCATGTTGAGAAAAATAACCTTACACTTTCTTTTTGGTTCTTTTAAATAAAATTAGTCTATTTTGAAAAAATATTTTTAAATCCCAACAAATTTCTGATTATATGTAACCAAGAATAATCTAAGAACGATTATTTTGGAAAGCAAGAATAACCGAAATGAAACTTTCAAGTACCTATATGTATATTTTATCTTTACAAATAAATCGAATTGAATAAATATGTAATTACAAATTTGTTTTCTGGTACACAAAAACCACGTCTTTTTTTGACAAAAGTGTTAAGTAATTACAGAAAATTATATATCTTCAAAATATATATTAAACAAAAGGGTTGTATTAAAAAAAGACAAAGCGATCATAAGAATCATTTTAAATTGAGAATAAGAAAGAAAATATTTTCAAAATGCGGAATGACTTTATTTTATTGTTGTTGTTGTTGTTGAAATAATTCTATATTATTACGAACTACAAAAAATAAAAAAACGCCATAACTTGTGTGAAACTGTGGAAAGATATATTTTTTTTTGTTCTTAAAAAAAAAAATTCTTTTTGTAATTTGAATCCATGTGTACGGTCTTAATAATAAATAAAATACAAATTTTTATCGATCTGATAGAACACTATTTTTTTAACTTCGAAAATCGTAACTGACGCGTCTCTTACTAAAATTCGACTTTCGAACCTCGAAGATTTACTTGAAAAACTAAGGATTTTAGAAAGAATTAAATCTTAATCACCCAAAATTATTTGCTGTTTTGCGATTATGACACCCAGAATAAAAGGTTTTCTTATGCCAAGAATATATTAAAAGTGTTCTTAAAATATCTTTTCGCTTTTGAGTTGATATTTCAAGAAACAATATTCTACAAGGAAACATTTCTTGCATAAAGACATTTTCTTCTATATTTACAGATAAAATTGTGAATTCTCTTATCTTAATCTTATACACCGAATTTAAAATTTTTTTGCGAATAGAATTGGAATAAAATAGAGATGTTTATCACCAGCAAAGTTATAAAGATTAACAATAATTTACTTGTTCAGAAAGTGTTTGATCTGACTTAAAAGAGTTTACTTGTATGTTTAATTTTTTTTTTCAAAATATGTACCGATTAAATAAAATATATACATATTCGAAAACAAAACAAAAAACAAATTTTTATGAATAAAGGGCCATAATTACTATTTTTACCAGATCACGTGCCCTGCATATAAATATAAACGTTTTAAGGTGGGTATCATATCATAATTACGTTCTTTTGTAGGTATTGTAAGAGCATATTGAATTTTTTTTCTTTAAATAGGGCAAACGGTTAATACATTTACATAAGTGACATAGGACGTGTGTAATTTTGATTTTTTGATATGTATAACGATTAGTTTTATAATAATGATAATAATGTATGTAGGAAAGGGGTTGTACTGTACATGATGTATATATAATACATATAATTGAAAAGTTTTTCAATTGTAATAAGTAGATCAAATATCAATGAAATTTAATTACATCATTTTTATATAGATATTTTCGAATTTATGAAAGAAATATACAGATTACATATCACGTAAGTTATTGCTCAGAGAATCTAGGAATATCTACAGTTAGAGTCGTATCCCGTAACTTCACATATTCAGTGAATTTGTCTTATTTTTTAATGAAATAATAGAATATTGATTTGTCTATGTTTCAAGGTATACTAAGTTTTGTCCCAAGTGTGTAACGCTTTAAAATATTGATGCTACGAACAAAATTTTGGTATAAGTGTTCATAAAATCATATAATTAGTTCATTTCCAGTTGTCTGCCTGTTTGTGATAATGATAACTCAAAAATGAAAAGAGATATCAAGCGAAAATTTACGAATAGCGTGCTAAGGGCGTAAAAAGTGAGGTCGAGTTCGTAAATGAGTAGCATAGGTTAATTGGATCTTGGATCCTTAAGACTCATTTTGTAAACCCTTAGAGAATATGAAATGTCAAAATATTATAACAAATTTATCTTGTCTTTTACTTTTTATATAAAACTGCAATTTATGCCAGATTTCAGACTAGAAAACTCGTCCGGAATCAATTAAATACCGGTACATTATAAGAATGAGTGCCATTTTAAGAACTTTGAATGATATTTGATATGAAAAAAAAAAAATTATAAGCAATTTATTTGATGGGAAAATTTATTTAAAACATTCAGCACGACGTCTGTTGATTTTACTCTAACACATTACAGGTATATAATGTAGAGGTATATTACAGAAAATGATGACGAATAAATTAAAATACTTCCGTATCATTTGCATTGCATGCATTCAAACTATTTCCACGACAAACTCATTTAAAATCAATTATATCAGTTAACTACCTTACTTATTATTTTATTTCTATCTATCTGTGTACACAAACACAAACTAAAGCATTGCGCATCATATTTATATAGGAAAGAAAATTATGTCTTCAATCATTTCAAGTCAATGTAATTCATAATTATATGTAATAACAACACAAAAAAATATTACAAAACAATAATAATAATTAGATATTTATGGATGAAATTAAGTCGAAAAAAAAACTATTTTGATTTATTCATAAAATATATCCAAGTTTTTTTTTTATATTAGGTAAGCACGTCCCGAAAATAGCACAAAATTAAAATTTTACTCCATTTTAGAAGAGAATTGTTCAAAGTGGAAAAACAAAGATAGTTTGACAGTTGACAGCTCTTAAAGATGAAAATAAACACGTTTTTACTGTTGAGCAAGGTTTTTATAAATAATGGAGGTTTGGAAGTTATTGTTCGCAATTTTCGTGCAACCCATGACCGAAATAGTAATTTAACTTGAAAACATGAAAAAATAAATTTAAAAAAATCTCTCTAGAGATAAGAGACCATAATCACCTCCCACGAAGCCATTTAACAACATTGGACTTCTTACATTGGCATTTTTGAAATTTGAGGCTTATGTCAACAAACCCGTGACCACCCTTGCTTTGTGCGAAAATATTAAGTTCTCTCTTTAGGAATTCAATCGTTTTCAAAATCTCAAAATGGAAAATTTATGCAATGAACTAAAAACATTTAAAGGTTTATAAAAGTAGACGCTATTATTAAAGATCGTTCAAACTGAAATGAGACCGAATAAGATAAACCCCGATATATACACCCAAATATATATTCTTCCTAGAACAGTATCAATTCAGTTTGAATGTCATATACGTCGTCTAGGTTTGACTTTTGTTGTAATTGACAGTCATAAAGAAGATAATAAAGTATCTATTTACAAGTAATGAAACTTTAAAAAAATAGTTCTTGGAGCCTGTGAATAGATGTCACTACTATCAACAAATACACGGTATTTACAAAATATTGTATATTTTTTTTGTTCCCTAATCAATAGCCGTACTTTAATAAGGTATACCCTAGGTGTACCGAGAGTGATTATAGAAAAGGGGAGTCTTAAATCACTGCCATCCCACAGTAATTTTATATTATAACTCAATGTACTACATACACAAAGACAAAAAGAAAAAAAATCGATTAACTTATGCAAAAATCATTAAATTTTAGTCTTGTCTAATTAAATTTTGGTAATTAAAAGATTAATAAAGAAATAAATATTTACTCACTCACTTAGAAGTTAATTAAAAATTAAACGCAGTTTAAAAATCTCTCCTCACTAAGTTTAAAAAAAATTAGGTAATAATTTACATAAAAATTACCCTTGACAACTGTACATAAACATAAAATTTATGTATATTTTCAGAACAAAATCACACTCTTAAACATAAAATATCTAATAATTAAATTAACACCACAAAATTATTTATTAAATATATTCAATTTCATATTTTAGATTTAATTACTTAAAATAACATAATTTTTTTTTATTATTTATTATTTGTGTTTGTTTGTTGTTGTTAATTACGTAATCGTTCACTGTACAACTAACTAACTAACTAATTACAGAGTCACATTATTAAATTATAATTATTAATCAAAAAAGCCTTCAACAATATTATTACTATTTACAAAATGTCTCATAAAAATTGGCCAATAGTAACAACGATTATCCGTTTTATAAAATAACATTTATACAATTCCAAATTAATTGAGTTAATGCAAAGGAAGTGTAGATGTTTGTAGATATTAGTCGAAACTGTAACTAACTGAATGTAACTAAATTATTTTTAATATGCGGAATACGGCAAAAGGCATTATTTTGTTTTGATGGTATTTCAAGTAATTCCAAGAATCCATAACAATCCACTGATGATATTTTGTATTTTTGTATTGCATTATCATGTATTGATTGGTGAATAGATTAATAGAATAAATAAGAAATGATATTTTTTCTAAAAATTTTATCAAAAGGGGCCATTTTTCATGGACAATTTGAAAAATTTGATTTTACTGTTTGAGTGTCAAACATCATTGTGGGTAAAACATCTTTTTAAGCATAAAAGACTAAATTGAGGCAGGGCCGTGGAATAAGTAACAATTACATGTGTATTTAAATCGTAAAGAGATACATCGCATCAATATTTATACTTCTTTCTAATCTCTGTATTTTTCGAATGCGGCCATTATGAGCCACTCAATATGCTCTAATTGAATAATCTTAATTAGCTTCTTCTAAGATTTCAAATAAAATTGTAATTGATCTAATTTTTTCTCAATTAAATTTAATTAAAAATAACCTAAATATATATATATTTTAAAGTAGATTAATTTTATGAGACAAGTGGTAAACACATTTAAATAAACAAATTAAGTATTTTTAGTAAAAAAAAATATATTTATTAACATTAGATCGTTAAAAATTTTATTTTATTTTTTTTTTATGTAATAATATTTCAACAAAAATAATAAGCTAATGAAAGACTAATAAAATTGATTATTTTAATTTATAAAAATAACACCCGAAAAAAAATCTTTTTCTATTTACTTTTACCATTAAGATGGTTCTGATTATTGTTTTGAACGTTACAGTTAAACTTCTTTCAAACATTGAATGTCATGATAGTTAACTTTTAGTATATAAGTAGAGCCAATTGAAGTAAAACCTCCTCAATAACACTAAATATCAATTTTTTTATATATAAAAAGACCCTTTTCATTTTAACATTCTAGAAGTTCTCAAACTTTTTTGCTATAAAATGCACAGTCTTTCTTTGACATATTTGAGAAAAAAAACTTGAAAAGAATCTTTTTCCTGCCCACTTATCTAACTTTGTATATTGATAACAAAAGCCACGAATTTAAAAAAAAGAACTTTAGTATTACTGGAGGTTTACCAATATAGGCTCTTTAATTGTAAAAAAAAGGTTCTGAGACACTTACCTTCATCAAAATCACTAACAGGCTGTGCGACAACTTGAAACACATCCCCAATTTCGGTGATTGTCTCTTGACCATCTTGTCGTTTCTGTAATTGATGCAATTGTTCCATATGCATATGTTTCATAGATCTTACATGCTGTAATAAACCTAATTTCGCAGGCGCACTAAAACCACATAATGCACATAAGAATGCCCGTTGAGCACGCTCACCACCACGTATTGTTCGACAACGTTCATTTAAATGTCTAAATAAACTAATTGCAGCCTCATGACGAGCACCGGCCGCATGTAATTGTAATTTGTGCGCTGAGTTTGTGTAATAATCACAGGCATTACAACGTACTTGTACACCTCCCGGTGCTGATACATATTTCAGTCTCCATTCGTTTCTAGGACCACCCTCTTTTACATGATTCACATGTTGCAGTCTTTGTAAATGTTTATCAGTTTTACAATGTAATTGGAAGTTTGCTTTTAAATTTGTTTTATATGTACATAATTTACAGACATAATGTCCAGCTACCAACGCTAATATCTCTTGTTCTCGCGTTTTTGTACGATCTCTGGCCAAATGTTGTCCTAATGCCTCTAAACTATCACTATTAAATGCATTACATACACAACATGAGAATACATGCTCGGGATTTGGATCTGCAGGCTCTGGAGGTGGTTCCATTGTTTCTGGATTTAAACCCATATCCAAATGTGGTGCTAACTCCGCAGGTAAATGTCCAGGTATTTGTCCACCAGTCATCATTTGTATTAGTAATGCTTGATTATAAGCCATATCAGCTAAAGCTGCTTCAGGTTTATCACCACTAGTTGCAGCTGCACCCGCTGCTAGTCCCATAAAATGACTTCCAAATAAATTTTCTAAATGTTGTTGCTGACTCTGTTGCTGATGCTGATGTATCGCACTCAACGTTTGCATATGTTTCACATTTTGTTGTAACACCAGCATATTATGGGTATGCTTTTCTGATGTCATATGTATTCGTAAATTCCGTGCAACATTTGTTTCGTAATTACACACATCACAACGGAATGTGGGTTTTGGTTTATGACTGGCACCACTTACGCTACTAACTGGTGAATGATGTAACGGCGTGGTTTTTGGTGAGGCTTGTTGTGATGGTAAACCAGCTGGATCGGCTCCTACAACCGCAGGTGATTGCATTGCTGGATTACCACCACCATTTTGTAATTCTTGCATATTATTTAAATGTTTATCCGATTGCATGTGTATACTTAAATTACCCTTAGTCGTTGTGGAATAATTACATACCTCACATCGATATGGTTTGTAACCACACGTGTATGTTTCGCCACGCGCTAAACGTGGATGAGGTTGACCTGCTATACAATATATACAACTGGTTTCAGCCTCTGGATGTTTTTCTTTCATATGTATTTCTAATGTTTCTTGATATTTATAATGCCAATTACATTTGGGGCATTTGAGCGTTTTACATGAATTTCGACTATGTGGATGTGCCATACCGGCTGGAGTTCCTAAACGTCCTGATGCTAATATCATTTCACATCGTTGACATTCAACACCAGATGGTCGACCCTGTATATGTTCGGGACACACACCAATCGTTGTACCAGTTAAAAATGTTGCTGGTGATGGTGTGGCAAATGGCGGTGATGCACTCGACACGGGAGGGCTCTTTCGTGGGCCCGGACATGGTGATGTATCACTCGGTCGTCGAGCATGTGTAACTAAACTTTGGGCACAATCCGCTGAGCCATTACTTTGAGGTGGTGTAACACAATCGTTTGTCGTTGTCGACATTGTATTTGCTACTGATGTATTTATTTGGGTCTGATCAGGTGTTGGTGTAGTCGCTGGTCCTAATGGTTCTAATAACGATACTAATGGTTTTTTATCAGCACCAACTAATTGTAATATCGCTGAACAATCTGATGATAACACGTCACGATCTGATTCTTGTAATGTAACACCGTGTTCTGATTGTGCATGCGCTGCAAACGATCTTGAATAACCAAAACTAAGCTTACAAACAAAACACATTAATATAGGTTTCACTGGCACCGATCGGGGTCTAGGCGGTGGGCGAGCATCACGTAATGATACAACACGATAACTATGCACGGCCGGTGCATCGGGTTGTCTTCGCGCGGCTAACAAACGGGATACGTAAACCGCGTGAAGTTGTGGCAACGATACTTGAGCACCGGCAATATCTAAACCACCAGTTTCACTTGCTTCACTATCTGACTCTTCAATAATATACGCTGAGCCGTCCGGATTATAAACGATTTTACCAGCAAATTGTTCGACGTCACTATGATCCTGAGGCGTTTGTGGTGTTTGGGGCGTAAGACGTGTTGATTGCGGCGTCGGTGAGCCCGGAGCACCAGGCGCAGCCGGCGGCGGACTCGCCTCCTGTTCAGGACTCATTTCGGGCCTGTGACGCTTCAAACGTCCGCCTGGACTGAGCTCAGGGGCCGCCGGAAGCGCGACGGGCATGGGCATTGCGGCGCGTCACATAGCGCCCTGAAACAAAAGAAAAAATACATTACTCACAAAAGAAAAAATACATTTACTCATAACATAAATTTCAATTATAAATCAAACATACAATTGGTTTTTTTTGGCAGAAGATTAACGACTTTTTTTAAAAAAAAAAAAAAAAAAAAATTAATCCTATTTTTTATACTTTAAGCTGATTTTTATAAAAAAAACTAATTTCAGTTACCATTATTAAGAACAAAATGCGTCATCATGTTTCTTCGTTCGATTTTCAATTGAATTAAAAAATTTTAAAAGGCTGCATTTAAAAATAATCCCTAACACAATAGGTGATTCAATTTTAAAGATATATTTTAGATAAATAGCTATAAAATCAAGTTAAACTCTCTCGCTTATGCTTCTGTGTTCTGTTGCATACGATGCAATACAAACAAGTGTTTGTGAAAAATAACACACGATGTTTGTGGACAAAAAAATAAGAGAAGAACGCGCGAAACAAAACGGACAAGAAGGTGATTGCTGCCGGCAAAATAAACAAAAAAAACACACTCACACACAAACGCATAGCTATATATGTGGACCACTAGCTATATGTGGGTTTTGTATTTCGTAAAATAGCGGCGAAATCATTACACACAATTCTTTTTCGTTTGTTTGTTTTGTTTGCTTTTTTCGCTCCTTGAATTGTATTTTTGTTAATTTTTTAGTTTGTATGCAGTGAATAACCAAACTATGTGCGACATAACCTCAACAGTAATATAACGATTGTCTTCTTTTTATAAAAGAAAAAAAGTATACGTTTTTGCTAAAACATATAATTCACTCGATCGATTTATCCACAAAAATAAAGTTATTTTCTTAAAATTCGCTACAATTTATTTCGGTTTGCGTATTCACGCTTAAAGACAAGTATTTTTTTGTGCCGAATTTTATTTTTAATCATACACCATTTTTAATGGGGATCGATTATCATCAACATACAAAGTAAATGACTGCTCTTTTATAAATCAAACAACTTTTGTAAAAGATTTTTTTCTATTGAAATTGAAAATAAATAAACCATTTTTGGTGGACAGAGGCAATAATTTCTTTTTGGTTCTAATAAACAAGGTCATTGATCATTTCGTATAACTTTAAACAATAACGTTATAAAATGGCTACTAACTGAGTGACGTCACTTTAAAGATTTATCATAAACAATGTAACAAAATCTCGTAACTGGATCTCGTATTTCCAGCATTTTTTTGCCTTGCGATTAAAATTTTATTGTTTAATTGTTCAATTTTATTTTCGTTGAAAAGACAGGGAAGACATTACAGAAATAATTTTTTTTATTTAAAAATCTGAAAACATATTAGTACAGTTAAAGATGTTACATAAAGGAAATGAAAGAAACCGTTCGACGCATTCGAAAGCAACCTCATTGAATGTGTTTCTTAAGCGTCAAATATCATTAGTAACGAATGGGTGAGTGGCGTAAATGTTTCTATTTGTTAATAAACAATAAATTTTTAATTAAATAGAACGGTTAATGTTAAAGTTAACTTACAAAATTAATAAATAGGCAACTTAAAATACGTATACGTTATACATGTATAGTAGTTTTCGATTATTTGATAAACACTTCACATTTACGTCATACAAGTTGCTTAATTACTAATTTTTTAAGTGATTAACTTTCGCATTGACCGTTTCATTGAATTAAAACTTTTTTATTTACAAATAGAAACATTTGTGCTGCTAACTCATGCGTTACTAATGATATTTGACATCTAAGAAACACATTTCATGAGGTCTAAGCAAAATGCGAGCGGTTTCTTTCATTTTCCTTTATTAGTCAATTTTTATAACATCTTTTACTGTATTAAATAGCTTTAATTTGTTCTGATTGAATCATCTCACTTACACTCCTCTTTTGTCTTATTTTAACCTTGAAATTAAAAAAAAGAAAACAAAATGGCGTACATTAATAAAATAATTATTAATGACAAATTTATTACGTTACAACAAATTTCTTATCTTTTCGAACTTTAAAAAAAATGCACTCAACAGCCAACGCATAAAGAATTTCATTAATATAATATAAAACTCGGCGACCCCACCTTTTTTTGAATTTATTTTTTTTTTTCAACAAAATAAAAGTGTAAATATTGATTTAAATTAGAATAAGAAATCAATAAATAAGAATAATTGTTTCTTCCACACAATAAACAGCCCAAGCCATAGCAGAACAAACCTCTACGTATATAAGTTTTTAGATAAAAATAAATTCTTAAAATAACAAGATTATAAAATTTAACCGTAAAAATTAAATTGTCCGTTAAAATCGTATGTGTAGTATTTATACAGCTTTGTAACTTCTTCCCCCTGCCTCGTTCTTCCCTTCAAAATGTATGTAAACATTGTAATCTTTTTCTATAAGAGCGCAAATCGTCAATATCATATACAACAAACCTAACAATCATACAAAGAAATGATTATTTTGTGTGTAAAAGGTAACGTTTTGCTGTTATTTACGCCGCCCGCGTGTTCGCTTGACGATTAATGATGGATAAATCTCGACCGTAAACATAATTTTGTATAATAAATTCTTAAATAGATATACAGAATACATTTTTTATTTTTATTTTGTGTGCTTGTATCGTGTAGGTATGAATTAAAATAAAAAATAATAAAAAAAACATATCAAAACTCGTCTTGACTCGACTCGTCGACTCGAACGAAGTTTAATTTTCAAATATGAATTTTATTGTATATTTTTTATAAAATTGATTTGTTATGGATGTGAATATGTAATTTTTCGTTTTAATAAATATAATAATTCCTAGGAAATGTACTTAAACTATTTTATATTTTATTTAAAATAAAATGCCGGCTTTAATATTATTATCATATACATTATATTGTTGAATGTATGATGTGTAATGTCCAATGTACGTTTATTTCTCAGCAAATATGAGTTTAAATAAAATTAAAACAAGAAGGATATCAGTTATTTCAATATGTTCGAGGGCTTATTGGATTCGGGATAAAAAAGCGATCATTGTAATTTCGATAATTTTTAAGCGAATTGCGAAAGAAAAAAAAAACGAGTTGCTTTTCTATAACTGGAAAACAAATAGCGTCAAATTGATAAAATCTTCTTAGAGAAGAGAAGACGTTCTAATGGACCGATTTATCCCTAAAATGGATCTGTAATCTTATCCTAACGACCACATCTCTTGCGAGAATTCCTTCTAACTCTTCAAGCATATTTTGGTTGACTTTAACTAATTTAATGTTTATTAATTTGAAAGAAATTATAAAAATAATTCTGATCTACCAATTTCTTTGTTTAATGAGTCTGTCTCGCTCAAAAAGTTTTACATTTTTAAGCGTAATATGTACAAATTCGACATCAAGCAACTACCGTATTATTGTTTGAAGTAATCGCAACCGACGATGTATACGTTGTAATTTCAACGTGTTTTTCTTTTGCATACACATTTTTTTATTTAAAAGAGCTTCAAAGACGCTCTGCGCTATTCTTATTTACATTATACAGCTGAGTTATGATTATTATCTGAAGATGATCATAGCATTATTTATTACGATGCACAATAGATGTACCAAAATGAATGAATTAATGAACCGTTATGTTAAAATAGATGAAGAAGAATTAGCAAAATTTAGGGGATGGTAACCGGTTTGAAACTGACGAACAATATTTTTCTGAAGCATAATAAATAAAAGGCATCCAGAAAGCGAACATTTTCTTTTAAATGATAGTTGTAATTTAAAGAATAAATGATGAAATTTTAAGATGACTTTTTCAAATTATGGCGTATGAAAAATGTGAATCTTAAGATAAGACAAAAAGGAGATAATTTTATTAGGAAAATCTAGATCTCAATTTTCATAACGAAAACTGAAAAAGCTTAAGGTAATAATGTTTCTTTTTGAGCAATGTATTCTCGTTTATTCATAAATATGGCGCATAAATATTTTAAGTATTTATTCCATTGTTTTATTGTAAAATTATGCATGAGTTTTATATAAAAATATAATTACCAAAAGAAAAAAAACGCCAAGACCACGCCTTCGTTTTATATTTTGTGTGTGTTTTATTGCTAATTTTAATTTAAGTATTCTCTATTATAATAATTAATTAAAAGTATAAATGAATGATTTATGACAAGAAAGTTTTGTTTCAAAATATAATAAAAGGTAAAGGTATAATATAACAGTACAGTCGTATACATGCTAAATATTTTCAACATAAAACGTAATTATTTTATACTTTTTGTCAATGATAAATGGAATTGAATCACAAATAGTACAAAGTTGTGGAAATTAAAATTCAATTATCTTTTGTTTCAGCTTCAAAAATTAAGTTTTTATTGTTTGGGATTTAAACCCTAACTGCACGGTAAGAAATGTATGACGTTTAATACAATGGTGATAAAGTGTAGAGACAGATACAATAGTATCTATGTTAGCATAGGTAATACAAAAGTAATGAATGGTGCTATTCACCAGAAGTATTGCGAGTATCGCCAATAGTATGGGTCTGACGCTCATCTTTCATTGACAACTTCTCTCATGTTTCTATTCCCTCAATGGTCAAATTAGTACGGCGTTCACATCGATACTGACATAGTGATATTCACCAAATAATTCTTATCGAGTACTTGATTCTGCAGACAATATAAGTTTGTCTCTATTTTTGAGTTTGATACAGGGTTATAGAATCGCTGCAAGTTAAGTTCGGCATCATAAGATATCCATTTTAAAACGTTTTCCATATCAATTTCGTAAAACTTCCAAAAAAGCATTTTAAATTAGTTCGAATTAAAAATGATAATCTTTACTTGTCCGTACAATTTATTGAAGAACAATTGAATACAAAAATTTTTGTTAAGAATTAATAAACAATAATGGCTGAATTTAATTATTTATAAACTGTTTGTTTGATTGTATGTTTTATATTAAATATTAAAGAGACACACAAAGTGAAATTAAAAATTTATATTAAAACAAAGAAAAATAATATAAAATAAATTTTTTTATTTAATTGGGTTATAAATATTCATTTAATAAAAAACTTAATACGTTCCATTTATCAAATTTATGATTGGTGTCGATATCACTCAATTGTAAGGATGTTCTGGCATGAAATACTTTATCAGCACAAAATGATAAAATGCCATTTAAGATTATAAAACATAGAAAACTGTGTGAAATTTCAGTTACATAATCTTACAAGAAACGATCTCGAGTTAACAAAGTGCAGAGTAGTAAACAAGTTATGTCTTTGATGATACCAAATTAATTTGGATTAACTGCATACTTTTTGGAAAGAGGAGAAAGTACATACAATTGATTTCATATCTAATCTTACTGTACTCAAAAGAACCACTGATCAATGATTTTAAGTAGTAACTTAAATTTACAGCTTATTTTATATTTTGTTATAGATTACAATGCCTATAAGCAGAAAATAAGATGTCTTATTCAGCCTAAGCCAATAAAACAGGCAGTTGAAGATGATGATTGTAGGAAAAACTTTAAGGTTTTTCAATGTTTCAATCATATACTTCCTATGATATTTTTCATTGGAATGAAATGTGAAAATTACATGTTCGCGAGCTTCGTTCGTGAAGAATGTGAACCATGGAACATTATCGTCTTATACCATGAGTCATGTAATAACAAAATAAAAATATTGCTAAAATCGATAGCTGAAGGTTGTATCGATAAGAAGAGACTATTTATATTTTTAAAAAATGGTTTAATGTATAAATTGCGATCTGAGGTAACACTGGCATATAAAGTGTACGATTCATCTTTCATAAAATGGAATAATCAACCATATTGCGATGGAGTACCTACTATATAATGTTAAAACAATTATTATACCTTTGTATTATAAAAATATAATTATAAGATTGTCGTGCTTATATGAATATTAATAAAAAGCTATTAATAAATTGAATAATTCCGCCTTTTATTTTATATTATATGTAATTATTAATTATTGCAATAATATATATATTTTTTAAGTACTTTATTTTTGCTATTAAATTATTATATTTTACGTTTTAACATAATATTGTATGATCGTAAATTATTAATTCAATGTAAATTAATTAAAACGTTATATATTTGTCGATATAATTATACTATACAATCATATATTTTCGGGTTGACATTATTAAAAATCAAAATGAATTGGATATCATATTAAGATTGGTTATTTCAGTTTAACGAGCTCCACCAAGAGGAGAAAATCCTATTAATCATCCAAACTTGGCAGTAGTTTAAAAATATGTAGGATAGGGGAAAAATTCGGAAAGTATATTCGAAGATAAGTTAATTACTTAGTCATGTTATGCTCCTTGGGTTTGCTGGTCTACTCATTATAACGATAACGAAAAGAGATAACGATAACGAGAGATAATTATATATAACGCTTTAAATAGATTTTTATTCTTGAACGCACTGAATCGGTTCATAAAAGTCAATTGTTGCACTGTATAAAGTTGTTGGTTGTAGATGGACTTATAACAAATAAATAATTCTTGAATCGTCGATCTCAATATTTAGTTCAGGAAATACTTACTCGAACCAAAGACAGAAATAATGCAGTCGGGAGTAAGTTATTGATTAAAATTAATCCCAAAGTAATGTACATCGACAGAAAATTTTGAGAAACCAGAGAATTGTAGTAAAATATTATTTTCTGAAATTAAGCAAAACTATTATGTAAAAATTTGTTGGTGCCAGTTTTAATAAAGTATTAAGGCTATTTCAAGCGTTCATGCTAGAAACAAGATGTTTAACGAGACAGTATCCGATAGGGCACAGTTGAAAGTTATGAGTTTTCGATTAAAATCAAGGCCAGGAGAATAACGTATTGCTAGAGAATATTCTAGTAAAGCACGAGAAGAGACGATTGGTTGTCGAGTATCTGTGAATTATTTTCAAACATCACGTATCAAAATATCTCAGAAAAGTTGAGGACCATTAAAGTACCTTAGTGACAAAATTAATTCATTTTAGGAATTCAATGACACTCAGTCCAAGTAAAAACCTTTTATTGTCTAAAATAAAAAATATATATAAAAAAAAAGTTAACAAAAAGATTTTTATCTGATAAATATTGGGACGGAGAAAGAACTATTGAATTGTGTCACACAAAGCGTTTTATGTTTTATTTTTTATCGTTTTTATGTGCATTGTTTTTGTGTAATAGATTGACGTCACACTAAAGGTTTTATGTATAAATATGCAACATAGAGAGGAGAGTAGAAAAAAAAACAGCATGAGATGATATAGAGAAGATAATCTTTCTATAAAAACAACAGAAAACAATACCACAAGCTTTTGTTTTTTTTATTTAAAAAAGTTTAAAAGAAGACGGGGCACAGACAATTCCAACACCTTTTTTGTGTATCATTAATATACGAATAATAATAATAATAATAATATAATCTTTATTCTTTATCTAATACTAAAGTGATACCCACCCGCTTCGCTGGGTTTAAAAGTAAAGATTGATAAAGATTGCTCCCGCTTATCCCTTTTCTATAACACTCGAAATAATGGTGGGGATTGTTTTACACAAGTAAAATGTATTATTTTTTTTAATGTATAATAGTAATTATTCATTGAGTATATCAGAGAAGATGGCCTTGAAATATTTTATATTGACTATTTTTACAGAAATCTGTAATTTATAATAATTTCAAATGTCAAAATAAATTAATTTTTTTTTTATATATATATATATCTTTACAAATTATAGTTCATGTGTTATTCTGTTATATCAGCTATATTGCTGTACAGTTTCATTCAAAACCATTCGCTAGTTTAAGCGTGAAAGCGTAACAAACAAACAAACAAACATGCATACTTTCGCATTTATAATATATAGAGATTTTCATATTTTTTATCTTTTTTTAATTGTTATTTTTAAAATATTAATTTACACAATCCCCTTTGCGCGTTTGAATGTTTGAATTCTTTCGCAGTTTGAAACTTTGAATAAAACAATTGAAATGTTTTGGTATTGTTTTTATATGGCAAAGATGATACTACGCTTCTGGGTATAATAAATATCTGTGTTGGAATATATCGTTTTAGTAGAAGACATTTTTGTAGGTGAGTTTATTGTTCAGAAATATATAGACCACATCCTGTGACAAAATATAAATATTTTATTTAATGAAAATGCAATTTTAGCTTTATTCTTTGATCGCAAGATTGCACAAACAAATATATTATTTAATATGTTTATTTGTAGGATAGGTTAGGTTATATTGGCTGTCCACGAAGGACACACTTAGGCTATAGAGCCCATTGTGATACCATATATGTGTTTTACCACCTTTCCGCTGATTTATTTCATTTATCAGCTCCTCATTTTCAGAGACTGAGTGCGTATACCATGCACTACACCAGCCCACCACAATTATTAATTAAATTATTTTTGTTGCGAATGGGTTTCGCCTTAATCAACTGAGCTAATAGGGCGACATGTCTATTTGTAAATTTACAAAGTTTTGTTTGAGAAATGTTGCAGCTTAAATTGATGATAATTAAACGTCGAATTTTATAGATTTAAAAACAGCTGCATTAAAAAAAAAAAGAACAGATTTAGAAAGAATTGAATCACTTAAATCGTTTTTTCTTTAAATATATTTTTTGGGTAAAAGAAATACAAAGACCAACTGTTTTCATAAATTTAATTGTTGATATATTGATAACGCTATATTATTCTCTAAATATATAAACGTAATGATTTGGATGTGAGCGTCATATTTATTTAATACAACACATCTTCAGGCAAAATATGGAATATTATTTTATTAATAAATATTTATAATAATATTAATAATATAATGTGTTTCTTTGTTAACATGAAACGATGGTATATTTAAAGAAAAAATTATTGTTATACATAACGATCGAACGGAGAAGAATGAAGGTGTGTGCTATGTAGATTTTTTAAATAAATAAATAATATGAGTGCATTATTTTAGTACGAATTTTTTGTTTGGTAAAATTAATAATTATGGCAGAACCATATGTGAATGTTTAGGATTAGAGAAACGACTCAAAAGAATTTTAGCATTTGATGAAATCCTAGTAGGTACTGTGATGTTAATATAGAACTATAACAATGAAAATAAAAATCTAAAAAAAAGAAAATTTACAAAATTTTAAGTACCCCGACAAATTTTTCGGGTACGGAACCCTAAACTCGCACTTGAAGCATGTCTAAGAACAATCTCCACTAAATTGCCTTTTTCCTTAAAGCCTTTTCCAAACTGAAGTGATTTTACAGATCATCGCCGAATTTTTTAGTCATTTCGGGTACGAAACCCTAAACTCAGCTAACAACACTCTCCATTTAATTACCTTTCAAAAGAAACAAAAAAAATCAAAATCGGTTCACCCGCTTAGGTGCTACGATGCCACAGACAGACAGACAGACAGACAGACAGACACACACATAGCGGTTAAATGTAAAACACCACTTTTTTTTAGAACAATCCATTGCCCTCTTAGGAAAGAGTCCTAGCCCCCCTGTGAGGGGGATGGTGCTTTTAAACAGTGTTTTACATGTTACAAAAAAACTTTGCATCAAATAAAAAAAGTTCAAGCTGATTTAATTGTGTTAAAATGTGATTCATCTTGTGAGAGCGCCTAGAAAAAACTTTCAAAAATTTCGAAAGTGTGAATTTTTTTCGATTTTTGTGAATGTTTCACAAGATCCCTAGTTGAAGCTACCTGCAAATTTTTAACTCTCTTACTGTTATAGTTTTATAGTAATTGGGTACCAAAGTGCCCTATTTTTCACCCTAACGGATAACCCAGTGATGTATACGAAAAAATGTTTCAAATAAAAATTGTTAATGTATTTATAAGAAAAATCTCTAACGGTTTACAAGATGGATTCTTTTTCATTTGATTGAATGAGCAAAAAATAAACCATTTTAAATTAGCATATCTCTGTCAATTTTGAGGCTAAAATGTCGAAAAAAAATAAAAAACCGTGCTCAATTAAATCAACTAGAATTTTTTTCTCAAATTTGAATAATTGAATGAATAGTATGGTGCAGGCATGTAAATTTAGAAGAAATCATCCATAAAAGAAAAAGGTGGAATTAATTTCT
This sequence comes from Chrysoperla carnea, assembly GCF_905475395.1. Classification (NCBI taxonomy): domain Eukaryota; kingdom Metazoa; phylum Arthropoda; class Insecta; order Neuroptera; family Chrysopidae; genus Chrysoperla; species Chrysoperla carnea. The sequence continues at coordinate 23,016,997 of NC_058340.1, forward strand.
CTCTTAATTCTCTCTAAATATTAGATAATCACATTTAAAATATTTTTTTTTTAAGACAGATGTTTATTGAATATATTTTATATACATTCATTCTATTCTTTTCTTTGGTTTATTTTTAATTTTTCAAAAACACATGTATACGTATATTATATATTAATTTGAAATGAACCGGAAAATTTATTTATGTAATTTACAAAAAAATATTTAATTTTATATACAAATTATATACACACCTTTATTTGTAGAAATTTGTATTAAATGAAATAAAAAAAGTATTTTTGTTTAATTTTATTTGCAATAAAATAGTTTTAGTTAAGGTTATTCGGTCCACAATGGTAAATAATAGGATAACCAATTTGTTATGTAAATTTAGTGGATCAAAAGTTGTTATTTTCGAAAAATTTCAAATTTTGTAGGTTAGAATATTAAACATAAATGGATTTGCAAGTTTTAAAATTATACAGAAAAACAAATAAAAAATACAATTGGTAGATTAAATTGTTGAAATACCCTGTATAAATAGTGTTCAATATAGAATACAATAGCGACCACGAATTTTGATTCGAAAGTGTTTCAACTATGTTCCTTATCACACGAAATTTGTTTTCTGGTTGGTAGAAAAAACTGAAACTGACATCTAGGTTACCTAGGAAATTAAAACTTTTTCAATCGATTCAGTTTGCCATGAATTTTTAGAAAATGCAAAACATATATAACTGTCAATTAGTATTTTTGGTCAAAATTTTAAGTTTTACCATTTAAAAAAATTATGAAGGTTATCAGAAGTTAAAGATAACAGAGATAATTTAAAGTGAGTACAATTTTTATGTTATGTCATAACAAATATCATAACTAAACCAAACGAAATGTACTCACACATTGGGTTGACTACTAAGTTAGAAGTATTTCTTTTTTAAACTAATACTACAATTATTTCATATACATTAAAAACTAATAGTAACTCTTAAATTAAATTCTTTAAAGAATTACATTAGTATTTGACTTCTAAAATAAATATCATAAATTTTCAGAAAAATATCTTGTAAATTAAAATAGTAAGCGCTATATTTATAATGTACCAAGGTACGAAAGGAATATACTTCCTACCGGGTGTCCCACGACACCTCCGGATCTTTTTAATTAAATTTTTCAATGGTTACGTGTATTATGGTATGGTTCTAGATTTTTTTCCTAGAATCCATGGATTATAAAAATCATAAACTACGACTAACTTATATCAAGGATTATAAAATTATTAGGTTCATATAAACTAGGCATATAGTTATTAAATATCTTATATATATATCTTAAGATGTATCTAATAAAGCTGTAATTATTATTAAACATGATTAGTAAAGAAGCAAAAATAAAAAAAAAACTAACAAATAAAGACAAAAAATACTCGGTACATATATTCCTCTCTATTTAATTCTCAACGTTATAATGTTGTTGCACAGTATTTGAGTGTGGGAAATGATAATTACACGTGTATTTTTATAAATATACACATCTTAAATAACAGTTAGCCATATGAAATAATTAATATTAAACACGTGCTAAATAAGTAAATAATATTTTATATGGTCCACTGCCCACTTCACTTAGTGTTGAAGATGGGCGCCAATCTATATAGTAACGTATTTTTTTTTTTTAAATCAACATTACTTATAATCAAAAATTAAGTGTAATTATCAAGATGAATAGCGTATAACAACGGATCTTCTTCTCGTCTTGAAGTACCTAAGACTGTTGTTAAGTTCATCTTCGTTAGGTACTTCGCTTGTCTTATGTTCTTTGTGGTTCATGGTGTGATTATTTTATCACGAATTGAAGAGATACAGGAGATAAGAAACTACAGTTTTCGCTAGTCAAAATAGCTGTTGTAAAAATTTTTAGGGTTGTAAAATTTCCAAATTTTGAAAGCCTTGGGCGAAAATATACCAACAGACACATCCACCAGATCATCAAAAGAAATCTTCAAAAATAGTAAAAGTGCTGATTACACTCTTGGCAAAAACTAAACTTAAAACGTTAATCATTTTTTGGATACTTTGAGGCTACAAGATCTTCTAAGTTAAAGCATTCGTCTTTTTTCATTGACCTTTGAAAACACGAAAATTTGTGGTATGTGTACCTGTGTTGTAATGCAGACAATGTTTTCGTAATTCATACTTTGGGAAGCAAGCCAAACTTCCAGTTCACTAAGCTGATTGTTTGGAGATAATGAACTGATAATACGTTTGTTTATGGTATAAAATGGTCTGTAGGTCGTACGAGCACCAAGGCAATTTTAGATTTAGGGTTGAAATTATTTTTATGTTATTTTCAAATTTGTAATCAATTTTGTTATAATTTCATAAATGTATAAATTTAGACTAAATCCAACTTCATATAAAAAACTTCAATCTTTTCGTTTGAAATTACCTTGATACTCGTAAGTCCAGCTAACTTTGAATAACTACAAAATTTCATACGAATGTACATATTTTTTTGTCATAATCAACAACTAGATAAACAAATTTTAGAAATAAAATCTGTAAAATTTCGTCACGGTTCATACAAATTAAAAAAAAACGAACATTAAAAAAAATTAAATATAATTAAAATTCCATTTTTAACGGAAATTGATTAAAAATTTTCTAATTACCTAACAATTTTTTATGATGTAAATCAAGTCATTGACATAAAATAATTAACCAAAAAGAGAAAGATTGATTAAAAACATTACATATATTATTACATATATATTATATATATAGAAAAAATACATATTTTACTCACAAAAAAATAAATAAAAAATATTAAATCTAAGAAAAATAAATAAAATAAAATAATTATTTATGTCAAATAATGTTAATAATAATAATATTTATTTTTACTTATTTTTCTTAGTAAATAATTATAAAATTTTTATGAAAATAATTATAGAGTATTAGTAATATCTAGATGAGGAATTGGACGAACTAAATGCGTTAGTTTAACTTCGTTAAGTCTCTAATAAAATAATTATACAAGGTGTCACATTGGCAGTGTACCAAACTTGGATGGTTGATGCCACTCGTTAATAACGGTCACATATTTACATGTTTTAATTAGCCTGACCATTAGTTATCAGATGAAGACTCTGAATGATTTGAAATTCTGTGGAAAAAGTGTTAAGAATCGTTGACTATACAATACGAAATAGCTTCTCGATCACGGAATTAGAAAGCACGATACGAACCCGAAATATGAATGGTGGAGGTCACGGGAAGTCATATATTTGGGATACATTAGTCCTTGATTTCAAAAACTAATTTCAGGAAGAAATATTAGTTTGCTGATAAAAGCAGCTTAGTAGTTGATTTCTCATAATACGAAACAAAATTATGAACTTCGGTGTTTGCCGTTACATCCTGTAATACAATACCAAGTAAGAATCATCATAATTTTAAGACTAATTGAATATAAAAAAACACTGATATATTTGTGGCAATTAACAACATTTTCAAACAAAACATTATAATTCAAATTACTCCAAAAAAATTATTAATTTTTTACAAGGTTTATCAAACTTGTGTAACCGTAACCAAAAAATTGGTTATTGACGTAATAAGAGTAAAAAATTATGTATTAATTTAAATTATAAGAAGTCTAATTTAAAATGTTATTGCTAAAGTCTGTTGAGAACTATTCGTAGGTTCTTGTTGATATGAATCATTACGGGTATGATAAAATCATTTAATAATTTACTGGTTTGCCCCATTTCCGGGAGTAATTAAACTTTTATATAAATTTTGAACTAATATTTCTACAAAATAGAAATAAAATATATTTAGTTTCAATTCGATCCCACTATAAATTTTATTTCTTAGCCTATTTAAAAAAAAGAAACCAATATATGGAATATGAGCAACCAGGGTTGAGAATCTTTATGAAACGCAAATAATTTCAACGATTTGATTAATCCGGATTTATTTCACAGATTCTTTAAGTTATTCATTTTTTTACATTAAAAATTTTTGTACATTTATCACAAAAATAAAATCTCACATTGAAGGTAAATCGTGATTAAACTATTAAAAGCAAAACCAATTTTTGTCTGAAAAAAAAAATTAACCAAGATATACTTAATTGGAAATATCAAAGGCGTCAAGGTATTAATTAATAAGTCTGTGAGATCTTTTTTAAATAATTTCCGATTTTTATAAAACTCAAGATTCCCTTTTATTAAACATTTTTTTCTTCTTATGTACCACAAAAAAATAATGCCGATTATTAAACAATTACGATACACATAAAATTTAAAACAGTAATTATGTAAAAAAAAAAAATTGATTTCGGATTTAATCGTTGGTTTTTTAACTAGAACTTTATACATACACAGACTCAACACACCAAAAACCCAGCCTTATAATTATAATAATTACAGAATATAATTAAAAAATAAAAATAAAAAAAGTAAAAATTTCAGGTACCTAAAAATATTTCGGATATATTTGACGACATCAGAGTAACAACGATTTTGTTAACACTAATATTTAACCTAAATAACACAACAAATAATGGTTTGTTGAGGACCCATATTTAATAAATAATTAGGGTCTAAAAACCATCAGTAATTGAGGATGTCTCGTTTATTTACACCGCGTTATTATTATATGGCTCCATGTAACCACAAAGAAGTACCTATAAATATATAGGTGGAGAAAAGGGAATCATTTTAGTTTAGTTTACGAACCAAAAATTAATAAAATGTATAACAAATGTTATGAATTTTTTAGTTTTTAGGTCAAAATTGAAGATATTAATTGTAAAACTTATTGCTTTATGCCACATTAGTCAAGTTTAATCGGTATGATGTTTATACAAAGCGGGGGAACTCTCTTGTATCTTTAAAATTGGAACTTCAGTATAACAGTTGGTTCTTTATGTATTTTGTGTTTCCGTTTCTTTTTAAAAATTTTCTGGTATTAATCAAAGACTAGCAAATTTTTTCTTTCATTCAAAAATGTTACATTGATAAAAATATTCATTAACCTCAATAACTGTTTCCTCAGTGTTCCCAGGTAATATCGTTTCGAAAGAAAGGTTGAAATGATTCCTGAAGGGTTATTACAAAGAAATTCAAAAAGATGCAACTCGAAATATACTGCAGTTTACTTGCATGACATCATGTTGCTTATACTGGGTGTCCCAAAAGTAACGCACGCCCTTGTTGCATCAGGTAGAAAATAAAAGTCTATGACGAAAAGTCCTCTTCCATTTTTTGATCCGATGAGGACAGGGGAGAGTGAAAAGAGAAGTCCATCGGATCAAAAAGGGAAGAGGATAGATATTGTCAATTATGTAGGTTTAAGAGGCAATAAAACAAACGGTTACCGAAGAAATTCTTGAATGCATCCCGTATTGTTAAAGCAATTTTAAAAAAAAATTGGAAATAATTTCTTGAAATTGTGAGTCTTAGATAGTGTATGAGTCTGGCAGGAAAAATATTCTTTCTAAACCAATACACAATTTTCAAAATTCGAATCGAACATATCAAATCACATATAATGTTATCAAAACATTATTACAATGTTTCAATAAAAATTATAGGTTTAAAATTTTTTATAACGGGTGTTTACTTTAAAAAAAAACTTTAAAAAAATAATATAAATACCTATTATCAATCAATCAATAAAACAAAAAATAAAAATTGCAAAAAAAAAAGAGTCTATAAAATTATAATTTGGGCACAGAAAACAAAAGAAATATTCGCAAAATATAAAATTAACAAAAAAAAAAAACTATGAATATTTTCTCAAGAAATTCTTTCTTAATACTTATTAAAAAAAAAAATACATATAAATTTGTATAATTAAACATTTTAATATAATCGCGAGGCTCCTACGGGTCGATGATTTTTATACCAAAGCGATGTTTTGTTTGTGATGACGTGTGAGTGAATTTGATCTCTTTGTTTAATTAAATTGCCATTTAGTCATGTTGAAGTGAGAATCAAAATTTATGTTACATGTGTGTAGATATTTTTATCTCTATTGAAGTGCATAAGATATAAGGAGTTTTCAATTTAGAATTCCGTATCGTAAGCCGAAGTTTCATTCAAGTTTATAAGTCACCTGAATTTTATGTCGACTAGGATGGGAATAGCAAGTTGTGCTCATTTTACGCTAGACAAAACTTTTTGCCACAGTTTTTATAAATAATAATTTTTATAACAAAAGAAATCTTAAAATTAATCATCTTTTTATACATCTTTTGTGAAAAATCATATCGATTCTCTGTACGGTTTAGGAGAAATTAACTATCAATGGTTTTACCAAAAAAAGTTATTCATTTTTATGCACAGTTTTTAGTTTTGGTATGATTTTAAAGCTTAAAACTTGAAGAATATTCAAAAAACTTTCTTTAGCAAATGATAAAACATTTTTAAAGTTTTAAAGAAAACATTTTAGCACTTATTTACTAAAAAACCAACAGTTATTACGACTTCTTCATATACAACCATGTAAAAAAGGCTGTTTTACTAAATAATTTATCGGAAAGCATTCAGAGAATCGACTTGAAATTTATACAGAAGGCATATTAAATACTCATTAATTGACACTCAAAATTTGAATTTTTTGGTAACATCCCCGTTTAGGTATCGAAACACCTTTAACTTACGTAATTACACTTTTAGGAAATTTTTAGTGTAAGTAGACACGATTTCTGCTGCTTTTGGGGTTGATAACTTTACCTCTTCAAAATTTCTTGTCACCAATGTTTGTAGTCTCATACAAATATTATACAACAAAATCAGTAACTCCGGTTTCGACATGATTTATCTAAGAATTGTAAACAGTGACTTTTAATAAATACGATTTTGTATCTGTCACATAATTAGTAATGAAAAACCAATGCAATTGAACAACAGCGAGGTATTACTTTTCTTATATTATGTCCTAGAGAGATATGAAAAACTTGTAACCTCGTCTTGCCTCACACTTAATCGTTCTTCTTAAGATTTTAGTTTTTTTTTTCTTCCTTGAGTTGGTGGTTCTTGTAATATAGAAGAAGTATTACTACACACATACCTTATACTATTTAAATATTCTGTTTTTAGTCTGACCACGATTAGCGTGCTTATAATTGATATCTCCCGGCATTTAAATATTGATGATATATTCTCTTGAATATAATATATCTATATATATATAAACTATTATATATTTATTTATATATAAGTACAAGTATATACTTATTGAACCATAAAGTTCTATAATTACTATTTACTAGATTACAATATAACTATAAAATCTATATCTATACATAATCAATAGTTAATAGATAATTATTACTTTCTAAACAATTTTTTATTTTTTTATAGAAAAATTGCAATAAATTTATATTTTACAAAAAGATTTTCCATAGATTTTATACATAATTAATAACAGTTGTGTCATTTTTTAATAAAAACGTGATGCATCAAAGAAAAAAAAAATCTTCCTTAACTAAATAAAAAAATTCTGGTAAAAAACTAAAGAAATTGATTTAGACCCGTACGTATTTAAAGAAAATCAACATGTTGGAAATGTACCAACATCGAAAGTTTTGATTTGTTAATAATTTTGATATAGTTATCAAATTTATCAAAAAATAATTTTACCAATTTTTCATTATTATTAAATTAAAATTAGTCAATCATAAAAAAATCGACTAAAATTGTACAAAAACTGTAAATAATTCGACGTAATAATAAATAATTTGAAGAAAATTTTGTGGTTTTTTCAATTAACAAAAAAACAAAAAAAAATCAGTTATAATATTATTACAAAGCAACTAATTTTTGTCATAATCTTTCTCTTCATGTCTGCCTGTCGTATTTGTGTAAGGTGCACTACTGTTATTAATAAATAAAAATATCAAATAAAAGAAATGAAATAACTTATTTAGAAAAAAAAAAAAAATACAAATATTATAAAAATAATAATAATTTAGTATTATCACGAAATTGTCTTCATATTATTACAAATCATACAGTTTGTGTCGTTGTCTCTTTCTATATATATAAATACAAATCTAAATTTACCCCCTCACCCCACCTACCCCTGATTTACCCGCACTACAAATACACTCTTCTTGTATGCACCATCATACGAACTCTAAAAGATAGCGTGCGTGACTTATGTTTTTCTTGATTTCTAATTTCCTGAAATAATAGTTTTGTATTATAAAATGTTATTACTATATGGTTCACAAAACGTCATCACCGAACTACCATGAATAATAGAGTGTACAATTAATATTTGGTAGGGGTACGTTTTTGTGATATACATGGTGATATTTAAATGAAATATGTTTATATAAATCGGAAATATCTATTTAACACTAACAAAAAAGACGAAAAAAAAATGAAAAGAAAAGAAAATGGAAAATTTGATTTTTCAATTTAAAAACTACTTAGAGGGTTATTACTGAATTTTTCTTACAATTTTTTTGTCTTTGTTTATGAACTATTTTCTTACTTTTTAATAAATTTTTATTCTTTCTCTGTATGTCGGGTGTAATATAACGAAAAACGTATGCGATATGTGTAATGCTTATCAAATCGATTTTACTTCGCACATTTTTTGCAAAGTTAATTAATAAACTTAATTAAGAAGGATGAAAATTAACTAATCAAAATTGGTTCATCCGTTTAGGCTCTACGATGCCATAGACAGACAGACATACACACACACATGGTATTCTCAATGTCAGTCGTTTCAACCCCCTCTTTCTTAAATTTTCTCTTAAAATTATAATTTAAATTACAGTTGAGTGAACTGGGGCCTTTTCGTTGCTACAAGTTTCAAATAAATTTAAAATAATGATAAATGAATAAAGTACTAGAGCTGCTGTGAGGAATTCAAAAATAAAACCTTTCACTAATTTCATCCGCAAATCACCCAAGGTTACAATTATACAATAAATAGTAAGAGCCATAACATATATATATGTACTATTTTTATAGTATAAACTACCCCCACTTCGATCTTATTACAAAAATAGACTATACCACAATTCATTCACAAAACATAGAAATTGTGAACATAGAAAACGAACATATGTGAACATATGTATTACGCATTGTTGGTCAGATTCACCCCACATATACACACACACACACACACACACACTCTTACATAACGTATACAGATGTTAAAAAATAAGTCAAGTTCTTTTCTGTGCTATTCAATGTACAAAAGGCATCACTATATACATGTCTGCTCTGTTCAATCCATTGGTCAGTCAATGCTTTTCTTATCAACTTTATCATCCATCGACTTTCATTGCAAACTCCACAAAGTGAGTTGTTGAAAAGTTTTTTTTTTTTCTGACAATGAAAAATACATCTTTCTCTTACCTAGACGAAATATTTTCAATACATTTTACAGACAATCAAAAATTTTATTCAATTTTGTGAAAATTGTGTTATTTTTAAATATCTACAAATCTTTTACCCACAATTTCCTACTTTTAGACATAGTATTTTCGCTTACAATAGATTATTTGTGGAAGGAGACAAAAATTTTTTTCCATAGGACTTGTAGTTTTGCCGGAAATCAAGATAAACCATTTTTTACCCTTAAAAGCTCACCCCCTCCCACTTCCCGAACTCGGATCGACCGTAATTTATGTTTCCTCTCATTTTGATCATATTCCCCTGCTTTTCTAATGGGTTTCATCCTACTGTAATTTTTTTTTCATTTTCTACTATCTTTGAATGCTTCGGCACTGGTCTACAATGAAATTTTTATGTTATGTCATAATAATTATCCTGATCAAACCAAACGTAATGCACTCACATATTGGGTTGATTACTAAATCAGAAGTATATCTTTTTTAAACTAATACTACAATTATTTCATACAGTAAAAGTAGCTATAAAATTAAATTCTTTAAAGAATCAAACAAGTATTTGACTTCTAAAATTAATACCTTAAATTTTCAGAAAAATATCTTGTATATAAAAACAGTAAGCGCTACATTTATAAGGTACGAAAGGAATATGGTTCTTACCGGGTGTAGCACGACACCTATCAATCTTTTCATTTTTTTTGGCCCAAGTTTCATAGAAAAGCTCTAACTTAATAATTACTAAGAAAACTTTTATTGCAATCGGAAGTCTCGTGAAATTGATTCATCTTTTATCAGTGCAATTTCCTATATATCAGAAAATATTTTTGTGAAGTCAGAAATTATCGGAAAAAGCACACCAAAGATGTTTGAATGCCTTGAAACTAGATCCCTTTATACTGTGTCTGAAAAATTTTACAAAAACATATTCTAAAGTAGACTCCTTGCCATTTCCTCATCTGGATCTAGTCGCCTTAATTGTGTTTCTAGTCTAATTTCTTGTTCATAGCTTAATACAAATAAATTTTCTGCTGTAAATAGCGTTTTAAAAAAACATCTAAAATGTTAAAACTAAAAGCTCGGTAGTATTTCTAACATACCTATCTTAAAGATATCTTTATTGAGTACGATAATAGCGTTTAGTGTTTGTCTAACGACTTAGGTAAACGATCTCATATCATCATAAAACGATATATATTTTCGATTGAATGTTATGTCGAATAGATACCATCATTATTGTCCAAACTATATAACGTATATACACACTCATAGTATTTTGATGGTCAGTATCAGTGTGGCACTTGGGTGTTTTTAAAAGCTCAATAAAATTCAACTAAACTGCGTTTTCCTTTGACCATCAACAGACATATAAATAGTTAATATAGAGACGTATATGAAACTTATGTATGTGAATTTTTCTTATGAATGAAAGAATTGATTGACCAGTCTGTTGAAATGACTGACTAGTTGTCAGAAGTAAGAATTGATCAATTTATTCAATTTCAGGTTTTTTTTTGAAAGTTGTTAATTATTTCGTTGAAGGAAAATTGATTTTTTATAACATTTTAAACAAATTGGCTCCAATAAAGACATATGCCATACTAGAGTGATACTCACTCGCTTCGCTGGATTTAAAAGTAAAGATTGATAAAGATTGCTCTCGCTTATCCCCTTTCTATAACACTCGAAATAATGGTAAGGATTGTTTTACACAGGTATACTATATGTATAGTTTTCTATTTTTTTAAATGTATAATAGTCGTCATTAATCACTGAGTATATCAGAAAAGATGGCCGTGAAATATTTTATATTGACTATTTTTACAGAAATCTGTAATTTATGGTAATGTCGAGTGACTACTTTTACAGAAATCTGTAATTTATGGTAATTTAACATTAAATCCCTCATTTTAATTTTAACTAATCTAAGAACTTAACCGCGGTGCGAGAAACAATATTCTATTATAATCTTGTTTTGGAATAAAATTATTTCCAAGAAATTGAATTAATTTGTGCTAATAGATAAACATACTAGTCAGTTGTGTAAACAATTTCGTTTCAGTGTCTTTCGAATCACAACTGTCAATATATCCATTTTAATGTTTTGGTTTCAAAAATCTATTTTAAAAAAAACTTGAATTTTTTATCAGGTAAATATCAAAAAATTTATGTGGATTATCATCTGTTACACATATTATATTTTCAAGTATTATCATCTGTGTTATTAACTCCAAAAGATAATGTCTCATTAAAAAAAAATTTGTACCTATAAAATACCTGTAAAATGTTTTTTACCTGAAATGCATAAAAAAATTTAATAATACTAATTTTAATTCTATCATTACACGATCAACAAACGGTTTTTGTGTGTATAGGCATTTTACACAGTCCCAAATTAATAGTTTGTCTAAATTATTTCCTATTTTTTGGTTTTTTAATATAACAAAAAGCCGCATATATGTATTTTGAAAGGGACAGATTAATTTAGCGTCTTGCTGTCGTCTTGAAAAATATATAAAATTTTTAAACGGTTACAAAAATCATGATTGGTCTTTTTTTTTGGTAAAATTAGTAATTTCATTACCTGTCTGCAATTAAATATAAATTTTTTAACTTTCATATAATTATAAATGACCTCTTATGAAGTTTTGAAGGATTATATAGGCTGTAGATAGGTTAAAATTCAGACTGATTCTTATTTAAGTTTAATTTAAATTTTGGATTAGTTTTCCGAATTGACTATATTTTATCTGTGAAGTTTTTAATATACAACTTCATTGTCCACAGAGAGAAGATCAAAAATTTTTCATTTGAAAAATGAAACATATAAAATGAACGAAATGTGAGATCAATGTCATATACAGATAATCGCAAATTACGTATTCGCACCGTGCGTGAGTTTTATTGGAGGCGTTTCCATGGTAGCAATACACTACTTTAATTGTAGAATTGTATGGATGCATATATAATTGTATGGATTGCATTTATGACTTACATTGAAATTTAATAGTATTGTCTCACAAATTTAAATAAATAATTATGATTACATTTGAAAAATAATATTTGTGCAATTTGATTTCTTATTTTCAAAATTTTTAATGCATTAATTTTAATTAATTAATGTTTTTCAATAATTTTAAATTGACATTTTCTATAACATTAACGTGTAAAGAATTGCATATTAGTCATAACAGCCTCCTGTATCGCCAAAATTTTTCACTGGAAGCGCTGGCATCGATTTTATTGTCCCTACCATGACTACGCACACAACGAATACAGTCTCGTTCTCATATGTGCACTGACTACCAGAAAAAATTATAATTTTTAAATGTGACGATTTCAGGACTTTGACGAAATATTTTTAACAACTTTCTCAATTATAAAGATATTAAATCTACCGTTTATTCATATAATCGAACAAAATATGACAGATATATAAAATATGTTAAAAATTTGAAACTTGAAAACAATTGAAACTGAAATATTTAGTGAAGTGATAATTATCACTGATTATAAAAATATATTTTTTGAAGTGTTAGAAAATTAACAATAGAATATTTCATATATTTATGAAGAAGTTGAATACAAAAAAGTTTTTTTTATTATTATTCTTACAAGAAAAAAAAGGTGAGATAAATTATTGAAAAATATTTAAACACAGTAAAACGTGTTAATGGGGTTTCATTTTATTACAATTCTCACATAATTGTCAAAAAAAATATTATTAATAAATTCTATGAAAAAAATTATGAAGAAATGATTGTGTCCTTTATATTTTGAAACAAAATACTTATTCATATACATCAAGAGTAGATTCCGTATTCATTTTTAAAGGCCCATTAAACAACAGAATCCTAGCCAAAGAGCCAAAATTTGTGATAGTTGTTTACTTCTATGCATAAAATTATGAAAAAAGGGGGGAAATAGTAAACTTTTGCAATTCTAAAATAATTGGAGCTCGTTTTAACTACGAAGTATTTTATCCATGTTTCTAATGGAAAATATAAACTCAAGGGAAATCAAAATTGTATTTAGAAAAAGATAGTCTCATTACACTGTAATGTTATCTTTTTCTAGTAACACTGATTTTACAACGAGCTAAAAGAACAAACGGGTAATTTAAATAATTAATTATCATTGTTAAAGAGAATTGAAAAAAAAACACTCGAACCCGGACTTCTTGGATTCATGTCAAGGGCCCTACCAATTAGGCTATTCCAGTTCTAGACACAGAGTGCAGTTTTTTCAACTCATTAAATTTTTATTTTTACTTTGTTTATTCACTTATTTATTATTATTACTTTTTGTTTTTGTTTACTTATAATCTTGTATACGATATTTATTTACATCATGGTCTCTCGATTATAATTGATGATTTTTAATATGATACATACAGCGTCAACTAAATATTGACAAATATCTTGTCTAGTAATCTTAATAAAAGAGAATTGAAGAAAATACACTCGAACTAGGACTCAATATTTAGTTTACGCTGTATGTATCATATTAAAAATCATCAATTATAATCGAGAGACCATTATTTTTTTTTTTATTACATGATTATAAGTAAACAAAAACAAAAAGTAATAATTATCATTGCATTTAAGCATTAATAAACACATAAATACGATATACGTGTTTATAAAAGCATGTACAATGAAGCATATCTGACTAGAATTGTTTTTATTTTTATTTTATAGAGAGTTAAAAATTTGTATTGTTTTCATTAAAAAGTAAATACACATATAGACAGACATACGGATCAGATGACATTGAAAATTAATTATTTATTATAGAAAAACTAATAGAATAATTACGTAATCAGTCTTTTTTTTCTCTGTATAAATAAAAAAAAAAAAATAGGTAAAAAGTAGGTAATTATTTAATTGAATAATTAACATAATTTTTATACAATATTGATAAATCAACAAAAATATAAATATAAAATTTTATAAAATGATTTAACCTTCATTTATCTAAATTTTTTAATAAAATAAAAATTAATAACTAATTTGTTTTTGTTAGACATATTACTAAAAATTTGGACGTTAAACTTAATTATAATAATTAGTAAGTCTTAAGATTTTTTTTTATAAAGTGGATAATGAAATAATAAAACTAAACATTGCTAAATGTATCGAGATGTAGAATTTTTTTAAGTCCAAACAAGTTTGACATATGAAGGATTGAATTTACACCCTTTGGTAAGTAAGCTTACTGCACTATTCGACCGTGTGTGAGTTTTATTGGAGGCGTTTCCATGGTAAAGATACACTACTTTAATTATAGAATTCTATGGCTGCATATATAATTGTATGGATTGTATTTATGACTTACATTGGAAATATAATATTATTGTCTCACAAACTTAAATAAATAATTATGATAATTTACATTTAAAAAATAATATTTATGCAATTTGATTTCTTATTTGCACAATTTTTTAAGTTTAATTAATTAGTGTTTTTCAATAAATTTAATTTGACATTCACTATAACATTTACATGTAAAGAATTGCAAATTAGTCATAACAGCCTCTCTTAAGGCCAAAATTTTTCACTGGAAGCGCTGGCATCCATTTTATTGTCCCTACCATGACTACGCACACAACGAATAAAACATCATATTTGTTATTATAATCCCATTCAAAGCCTAACTTTAAATCGCGATTTCCTAGGTAGTGCCTTCCAATTTTTAACAATTTTCTTAATAAAATTTTTTCTTAAATCAAAATCAGTTTATAAAACTCAAACAAAAAATTGATAAAAAACACTAAATCACATACAAAAATAGTATAGTTTTTTTTTTTTATATTTTATTTTTATGATATTGTTTTATTGAAATAGAATGAGTTTAAAGTAGTATAAGTTAGATAAGAACAGCAATATAAATATAAGTATATGAAGTTTATTGAATGTTTACGTATAAAATTTTATGTCCTATAACTGTGTTATGCTTCTTTTTAAATAATAAAATATTTTTTTAAAATCTTTTATAGATTTAAAAAAAAAAAGAACATGTATGAACCCTCGATTTAAAAACAAATTTTTTTATTGATATATTAAACAGTCAACCTAAAATCTAAATAATGGTTTAATGCTAATTGATTGTTTGTTAACTTCTCACCACTTCCATTTTTCCAAAATCCGATATTCAACGTACTGTTTAAAATGTTAAGAAAGTGTAATTCACGTTGACTTCAAAACCAATAAGTTTTTGTCTACATTCAAACTTATCTATTTTTCTTTTAAGAAATACATATCGATATTCAATGTCAATGTTTCAATGACTTATCCTAATGATAACAGCTAATGTATCCAAAATCAAAATTTCAGCTTGATATCTTCTTTTTTTTTGAGTTATCGTGCCCACAGATAGACAACAAAACGGACGGACAACAAAAAAAGGACTAATTAGGTTATTTTATGAACACCTATACCAAAATTTTGTTCGTAGCATCAATATTTTTAAGCGTTACAAACTTAGGACTAAATTTAGTATACCTTGATACATTTTATATATGCAAAGAATAAAAATGAAATTTATTTAAGGTAGAGAGATAAAATATTTATATAAAATTGATTAAAATTTGAAAATAATTTGGTTATCGAACAAAAATTTCGTATTTTATAAATGAATTAATAAATAAATAATAAATTATAATTATTTTTATTAAAAAAATTTTTTATATCTTAATAAATGTAAATATTATGTACACGTTTTTACACCTTAAAAGTTTTATGAACGAATACCTTACAATAAGTATACATTATATTTTATTTTATGCTATTGCACTGTGCAGTTGAAAACTAGAAATTTTAAAATGCGTGCGAGCAATTGATTTAACTACCGTTTAAAGTGATTTATGTATATAAAAATTCTTTTTAAATAAAAAGCGAGAGGTTGTTAAAACGTTGAGTTGTTCCTTCAAACAGCTTTATTAAAAGAATATTTCATGTAACTTGAACCACACTATTATAAAATAAGTGTTCTATAATAACCAAATTTGTATAATACAGAATAAAATTCTAAGCAGAAAGGTCCATAGAAATTTTACAATTCTAGGCATAGTTAACTAGCTAAAACCTTCGAAAATTCGCGAAAAATGTTTCGAACTTTTTTAATCAATAAAAATTTTCTAATTTAAAGTGTGAATCTATTGATTACCAGTTATGGAGTGGAGTGATATTTTCATTGACCCTGAAAGACCAGGTAAAGTTTAATATCTCCGGAAAATGTGCGCCTATATACACCCAAAATTATTTTCTTGAAGCTTTTTAAAAAGTTATTTTTCGAGTTTCAAGCATATTTCAACTTAAAAAGGACAGCTTTTATATAGTTTTCTTACTCTAACTGACTAAAATTACAATAAATTAGAAGTACGTACTTGAATTGGATTGAGTGAATAAACAATGATTAGATATTTTTGTTCAATATTCAATCAAGGATATTTTTTATACCACATCAAAGAAGTTTTACGAATTTCCAAGATAGTTTAAACTTGGTCTAAGAATTGTAATAAGGTCTTGAATACATCATGTGAAGCATTTTAGTACAAAAATAATTGCAAAGTGTAAAACTAAACAGATAACTGTTATACATAACTGCTGGAATAATTTAATTCAATTACGACAGACAATAATTTTGTAACAAGTTACTAAAAATCTATTAAATACGTTGTTTTTTTTTTCACCATAAAACACTGCCATAAAACCTGCAATAATATATCTAGATAATAATTTAATTAATTGACTGACTTAAGATAGTCATCACCAAACAAATTGAACATTTTCATTGTCCATCAAAACTAATTCAATAATATTAATTTAAACTAATACTACAATTATTTCATACAGTAAAAACAAAAATTAGCTAAAAAATTAAATTCTTTAAAGAAGCAAACAAGTATTAGACTTCTAAAATTAATTAAATTATAAGAAAAATATTTTGAAAATAAAAAAAGTAAGCGCTTCATTTATAATGTCCCGAGGTACTAAAAGATATCGTTCCTACCGGGTGCCCATGACACCTCTCGATTTTTTATAATTGTTTTTCTCTGCCACTTTTACTCTCATGTCTTTGGCTTCTCATTATTATTTTTTCCTCTAGTGTCAGTTACCAGAATTCGTTTTGTTTCATATGATTTAAAGTTTGCATCAATGTTAAGGAGCAACTATCCAACACAATACCGTCATAAACAGTTCCACTGCATTCATTTTATGTGACAAATATTATAATAATTACACATGGTACATACATATTTATAATAATAATGATTAAATATTAATTTAGCTTATATAAAACTAGAAATCAATCCATTTTTGTATTTAATAGACACAAAATTTATAAATATTCATAAATAAAATATACTGTAAAGTATAATAACGTTTTTGTTTTTAAATGCATGTAAGTAACAAGACTTTAAATGGTATGTTGTGTGTTTTTAAAAACACATTACATTATTATATTTCTTCAGATAATATTAATTTTTATAAATAAATAAATATATTTTATATTTAATTTATATTTATTTTTAATATTAATAAAAAAAAATTTTTTCTTCTTTTTAAATAATTATTTGATATTTAATGCCATCTTCATATTTGTACACTTGTGTACATGAGATATGCAACCATTGACGGCTTTTTAAGCAGACATATTGTCACTTCTTTATCTTGGATGAAAAATTGAGATGGTATCACAGGTGGAAAATTCGACAACTTTATACTTTATTAAGTTTATTTTTACATTGGTCTTTTCGTGAAATGATATTACTTATGTAAAATGTTTTGAAATCATGCTTGATCTGATCTGTAGCCAAAAACTATTAATAAAATACTAATATGTCGGTAAATATTGAATTGAAATACCTTCGATGGCCAGCTCTTCTAGTATAGAAATGTGCACTCGGAAATGGTCAAAAAGAGTATGAAAAATCGATTGATATCAATATCTACCTCGCAACATCTCATTCTATGATGCAATCTCAAGCAAAAAAGCAACAGAAAGATTCTGAAAACTTAGTCTAAACTATTTTGTGGGAGCATTTATTTTTCGAGCTGCTTAGTATTCCCGTAGCGGTATCCAATATTCTTGTTTGTGTTTAAATAAGCAAGTTCAAATTTTGTTGAAAGTTAAATGGTTTCTCAAAAAGATGCTTGCGATTTTCGAAAGCAAAAGTTTTAATTACATATTTTTTAATATAGCTTCTCTCCAACCAAGATCATTTTTGAAGGTCCTGGATATAAATATAACTTTGTGGTTTATATGGTTATGTCATCCAAATTTCTTAGTAACTAAATTTGTATCATCATTTCATAATCTTAAATTTAAAAACTGAACCCAAATTTGGTAGTCTTTTGTCCACACAGTAATCATTGTCATGTAAAAATAAAACCTAATTTGCCGTTTCGTTTTGCAATTTGATGATGATGACATTTATCAGAATCAAACAGTTCTACTTTGTGATATAATCTCTCATTCCTTTAATTATTATTACGCATGCGATGTAGTATAAAATTGTTATTATACATTTTAATTAGAATTATTAATGAAGTTTATTGTTTTTAATAATATACCATTTTTTTAATCATAAACATGTCATTATAATCATGATTACTTGATGATTGATATATGTTCGAACTCATGAATTTTGATATTTTTAGCATACAGTACTCATAACATAAATTAAATGTATAATGGTTCTTGTTTTAAACATGAATGTGCGAAAACAGTTTTAATTATTTAAAGTTATAAATAATAAGTTTTAGGGAAGAAGATCATGTGAAGCCAATCTCAGTTTGCTTCAGTTAGTATTGGACTCAAGCAAAGCGGCGCTGATATACTCGTCTATTAGGGCGTTAAAGAGGACTTTAGATGAAAATATCTCGGTGAATTTCAAGGGAGAATGACAAACTTAAATTGAATTTGGTAGAAACAAGAGAGGAGAAGCGGACAACAAACCAAACCAATTTAAATAATGAAATAGTTTGGCTTTATTTTGAATGCATACACTTTGTTTCTTGTTTCATGGCATCTTTGTCTCGTAATAAAGACATTTTTATAATTTCATTGAAGTTTGGTTAATTTACCGATGTTTTGCTTTGAATTCTTGTAAGAAATTTTCAGATTAAAAACACAACTCACACTAGTATGCTGTTCAGTATTAGCGTAAATATTTGTCCACAAAAAATATTCGAATATTTCAGAAAATACCTTAAACAAATATGGTGGGAGCGCAAATAAATGATATTTTGGCTGCACAGTTTTGCAGCACAATTTCGACCTTCATAACTTTTATCTAAAATATCATCTGCTGATTTTTTTCTAAAATCAATAAGATATCGTTACTTCTTTTAGATGTATCATGTCTATATATGGCAGTCGGTTTCAGTTGTTTAATCACTTTACAAGCATCAATCAGTATTTAATAATCTGTCTGTATTTATAATTGCAAAGAACTATTAGGTATCATTATTCGACGAATAAAGATCCAGAACGATGTGACCAAAAATATGTTATTTTATTGCGTCTTTCACACTTTTTCAATCTACGTCTAAAACAATCACAATCTTTGTCTTTTTTTGCGGTGATAAGTTAAAACATATAGAAAATGTTTAATTCATACATTTTTCTGGTGTTTAAAATACATAATCCCTCGCGCAAATTTCTTATCTAAGTACCTATTAACTATTCCTAATATTTCTTTTACACATAAACTTCACACAACTTTTGCTAAGTATTTAAAAATGATTAGCATTAAAATGATAGGAATTTATCCATTCTTCTTCTTTCAAAACAAAATTCAAAAAAATTTCCTTAACTAAAAATTAACAATTCCAAACGTGTTCGTAGAAATTCATATCGTTCTTAATCAATCTAAAACAGTGGCGGCAAACTTATAATTTTTATATAAAATATTTGTGCAACGTTTTTAATTCACAGAAAATACCACAAAACAAAAGAATCGGTTTTGTGTTTGCAAAATTTACGTAGATATATTCAGAACAAATAATTAAAAATAGACAAAAAACGAAAACCACCGATGAAACTGGTCGTCAATCAATAATATACAAAAATTTAAATCAATAAATTAATTTTGAAAAAAAAAAAGTTTCTGTTTTTTTTTTTGTTCCTTATATAAAACGAGTTGGTTTGGAAACAAAGAATTAAAACTGCACAACAGTCTTGCAGGAAAAAATCTGGTGTGAACAGGTACGCAACATCCATATACTAGCGTAACTTTATTATCATGATTTATGTAACACCTCTAAATGAAACAGTGAAATTCAAGGCATTTTGTATAGCAGAAGACGTTGCCTAATTGTTTGTAATTTAAGCAAGTCAGACAGTTCTCAAAAAAAAAGCCGAGATCGCCGGGATCAAATCAGGAGCGTCGATAATTCTGAGAGTCAAACCAGTTTCTAAAAAGTATCATATGCTGATTTGGCCACGTTTGAGTTTTTTCAAGGAAATATCAGAAAAAAATGCTGTACCTTAACGGTCGAACTAGTCACAGTCGCGAGAGTCAAACGTAATTTTCGAGGATTAATTTTTTCCTATATTCGAATTATGATTTTTTTAAAAACCTATCTACATTTTTTTAAATATATTTTTGCAAGTCTTGTGAGAAATTGTGAGAATTTTTCATAAGAGTAAAGGTGTAAGCAAGAAAATTTTAACTTCGGAAATTTTCGAGCCTGTTCGTGTACTTGTTCGTTAGTTTACGAAAGTCGTACTCGGTATATTACTTGCGATAGAAATATGGTGAAATTAGTTAAAATAAATTTAATTATTTAGATTATTTCTTTGTTCTAATAATGTCACTCTCAAACATCATTCGACTACTGATTTTTTTGAATTAGCTAATACGCTAAAGAATAATTTATATAAAATTATATAGAGGCCATGATTTACAAAATTAAAGATTATTTAACGCACGAAATATTTGACGTGCAAAATTCTTGAGCAAATCTCTCATCACTCGCCTAATAATTATCAAACGGTTGATACGAGTTTTTACGGGTTAAAAATCCACGAATCCATTCAGGATATAATAGGTTCAGTGGGTAGAAAATCTCTGTGATAGTGCATAAACTTTATAAAATTCAATATAAAATGCCTTGAAAAACTGTTTTATGGTTTATCATTGGATTTTATGATATCTTGAACATGTTCACTGTAACTTGCAGTGGAGGAAGGTGATAAAGACTCTGCACGGAGGTGGTGTGATCTCCAATACGTAAGGATTCAACAGAACATCCACATCGATTTTGAACTTGAAACATATTTCAATGCGTATAACATACGGAGGTATAAATTCATCATCGTCATCTCGCTAAGAATTTCTTGAATGCGTCGATGATCACAACAAACAAAACACTATCGCATCTGTATATGAAGCAGCCAACACGACCTCGATCTTCTATTGTTTATTTATATCAATTTTTTACAACTGAAAAGTGATGACCATATAATATAAAATATATTGATTAAAATGAGATAGTTATAGTATTTTTGCACAGACACACAAATATGAAATGTTTTTAAATTATCACTCATCGTGTGCATTGTCTAGCCGTCAAAATTACTTTGTTTAGCGTTAACTTTTTAATCTAAATTCTTAGCTTTAGCAGTGAGGAGTTAGCTTTTATATTACACGTTTAATAAATATTATATTTTTGATATTATTATTATTAAAAAATTTTTGCTCGATGTATTTTCAGTACGTGATTATTTTACGGGAGAAAATTTGATAATTATTTAAATTATACATTTATTTTAATATTATTAAATTTTTTTTAAGTTGGTAGAATGTGGCAAACGATATTTAATTATAATTTTCTTTTTTATTTACTCAATAATTGGTAAAAAATAATTTAAAATATATATTTATTTGCAATAAGAATTATGATTTAATCGACCTCAAAAAAAAAGTGATTATTTATTTACTGTTCTTTAATCAATAAAAAAATCAATTTTTGATTGATTTGCTATATTCATATTTTCTAATTTTTAATATTTTGCTCGGAGCAAATAGCTTTGACATCTTTTTTTTCCCTTTCCTCACGGTCAAAAATCTAACAATCGATGTGCGAAGTTGGCACCTCCAAATTCAATTTAGTCACTGTTTTAAACCGTTAAGAAAATTCGCCGTTATTAAAATATTTGGCGTAGTTTATAAACATTAGTTACAGAATAATTTATTTATTGAGACAAATATTAAATTCCAAAATTTGAATTGGATTATTTACAAAAAACTAAATTATAATTAATCCTTAGCATTATTTTTTATAAAAGCCTAAACCAAAATTAAATATTATTAATATGCAAAATAAATATAATAATCATATATTAAAATCTATGAATGATTATACGAATAGGTCTGTTTTATCCTTTCATGTTTATAATTTTGATGTGATATCATTCACCATGAAATATGATTCCCTGACGCATCATTAGTGCTGCAAGATGACAGAACTAATCATATGAAAGTACACATTGTACAACCAATCTTTTAACGAATTATCTTCAAATTTATTGTAAGCTACTATTGCTAAACTTTTCATCTTGTTAAATATAGCTTTATTTCAAATTGTAGGACGCGCGTTATTGTTTATAGAATATGATAAAAGAGATTAGAGATTGGCCAAAGTTTTTGAAGAGAAAACTTCTTTTGGCACGTTGAACACGTTTGGGGGTACGAAATTCATGGAACTCCCGTTATCGCGTGATTGCAATTGAAACACTCCTAAACGAGTGGGCCGATTTTGAAGAAATTTTGTGTGTGTTCAAGTGGATGCGAAAATGGTTTAGATTCACAATTTGGTCCACTATACAAAGTTTTTAAAGATTCCACATCAAAAAATTAAAACACAGGCAATAAATGCTGGAAACGTATATAAATACTATGTTACATTATAGCATACTATTCAAATGTATTTATTTGCGCTCCCACCACATTAATCTAGAATTGTGAAAAGCTATACAATACAATATATGACGAAAAGTAAGAATAAAATTTTTCGATGCCTGGAGTAATTTTCAGAATATCGAAAATTGAAGATTTGTTTAATTATTAACCTTCCAATAATTCGAAAACCAAGCAGATATCGAAAAATTTTATACCCTAAATCTAAAATTGTCATGGTGCTCGTACTTACTACCTTAAAAAGCATAAACATACCTATAAATATAATCCATGTTAGATAAGTCTTTCAAATCTACACGGTACGGTCACATATGTGACTAATACCTAGGCTATGTTGTAGATGTAATGTCTAGCCTACATGGTATATAAAGGTTTTGTGTTCACAGATCAGATTAGGTGCGGAAAGTGTTCTGTGTGTGTGTATATGTATTTGTATCTCTAAAGCGTGCTGAGAGTCATATAAAAATGTTTCTTTCCTTATTGTGAAAAAAAAAATCACATATGACGTGATATTCACAGACTCCAATTCTTGTAATAAAAATCATAACAGTTGCAAATTTGTATAACAGACAGATGGATAAATTATAAATAAAATAGATTTAAAAAAATATTTCTATGAATTGATAATTTCCTGATTGATTTATCAAAAATTTGTTTGAAAATCAGGTCGAACATAATAAATACGAAATACAACTGAAAATTTCTGTGACCCACCTCTGGAAAGTATTGGTCTTGCAGAGTTAGATCCTGGTCATGATTAGTTGGATTTTGGTTTTGATTTTAATTCATATAGAGAGAGTATTGGTATTTGTCTTGTCGAAGTGATACTATAATGGTCTCGGTATTGGTCTTGAAAAATTTGCAAGACCAAGACCAAAACTGCTAGATCGAAACTAATTATGCGCATCTCTATTGATGAAAGAGATGTGAAAAATTTCCTGAATTAATTTATAAGCTTGAGCAATGTAAGCTAATAACTATCAGAAAGATGAAAATTACTTTAGTGATACTAATCAATGTACTTTAGACCATTTATTTCGAAATCACTGGGAATGAATTCATTTTGAAAAAGAATGTAAATGTTGCTGAAGCAAATAATTTGTATTCTTATAAATTCTGAAATTAATACACGCAAGTAAAAAATATCCACCACCTACTCATAGATTGATTCACTTTCATGAGTTATTCTTTAATTTTTACTTTTAACATATGAATGGATTCTTGAGACATTGACTTGTATTAAAGCCGATTAAAAAAATCCACATGTTATTAAAGAAAAGTATCCATCGATATATGATTAATTAATAACATATATTAAAATTAAATTTTTTGATTTAACAACAACAACCACAAAAAAAAACAGGTTTTGAATGTTGCAGAAACAAAAATCATTGATAATTTATTGTTCATTAATTATTTTTCAAAAAATTAACACTTTGATTTAGTCCAATGTAAATATTTCTAGAAAAATAAATTAAAAATTTTTTTAAATGATTAATTTTGTGTAATGGATTTTTGAAAATTAATTTGATTAATATTTTCGGTTCACCAATAAAAATTTTAAGAGAGTTTGATTAAGTTTAAAAATCAAAATCGATTATTAATTATTTTTTCAAAGTTAAAGTAAATAATAATAATTTTTATTTGAAATATTTTTTTTGAAATTAAAATTTATTGATTAAAATTAATATGCATAAAAATATAATCAATATAGGTTATACAGGAGTGTTAATTTTGTTAATTAATTATAATGATTTGGCTGTAATTAAAACAAACTCCAATGTTTAAAATACGAACAAAACTGAATGCCTTGCATTAATGGGTATTGCTGTGATATGATGACAGTTTGAAACATTTATCATATTATATACGTACAAGAATTCTCGCCCAATTATTGGACAAATCACTTTTAGCAGTGTGCATGCCATAACACAAATAAATTGCGAGTTTTGTGTTAGTTTTGGTGATAAAATCCTTTTGAAAAGTACTACAGGCTTGTGATATTGTGTTTATATACCTTAATCCTTGAAGCCTTATAGGCAACATTCGATACAATGAAGTACAAAACTTTGCATACACAACTAGAGCAAAAGATCGCATGAAAAAAATCTAGACACAGACGCTTGATCAACAATTTAATAATATAATTTAAGCGGGGTCTCTCAAAATTTCAGTCGGTGAAAAAGCCAGCTTCTAATTCTTTTTAGTTCTAGAGATATCTTTACACAGACAAAAATGGGCCAAGGAGTTGATTCTTGGGACAGTTATACCAAAATTTTGTTTCTATCATTAACATTCCTTAGCGTCACAAACTTTCGGCTAAATCTATCATATCTTCTTCATAAATAGGCACAAGTGAATCGTTGATTTTTCAACAGGAATTAATTTATCATATAAACAATCAAATCTATAATAAATAATAATTGGCATACGGTATAATTATTAACTAGTCTCATTATTATTGGCTAATAAATCAATATGAAAAAAAAAAAAAACGTTCTAACAGAAATATGAGACGATTATTAATAATTGTATAAATTTCTTTGCTATATTATTGAGCAAACCAAACAAACGAACATACATACATACATACATACATACAAACATACGAACGTTACATTGGATTTATTTATTTATAAAATACAAAAGAGAGGCAGAAAGAGAAGAAATAAAATACTGTACCATGATTGCCTCAAATTATAAATTATTTTAAAATCTCATATTTCGTTATAAATTATTTATTTTATCTTTATTAAACTTTTTTCTTTTATTATAATTTCTTATTTCTAATATTATTTGTTTCGTTTGAAATTAATCGTTGTCTGGATAGTTGAATATTTATATAAATTTTATATCAAGACTTTGTTTGAATTTCAAAGTCAATCCAGACAATGTGTCTCTATAGTAAAAATGAAAATTTACGCGTTTACTTTATGCCCAAAAATCGGTTTTTAAGAAAATAAAACCCAAGGATAAAAAAATATAGCGAACTAAAAATTTTAAAACTAGAAAAAACACTTCGAGGCAATACTTTTATTATCTTAACTTGTATGTATGTATGAATGATCCCAACTTCTGAATGATCTGAAATTTTGGAAGTGTATAAGTAACCAATGATATTACAAACATTTGAATTGTGGATTTTTTAGTCTTAAAAAAAATTGTTTACAAAACTCAAAAAATACGTTTTAATATGAAAATTATTTTAATAATTTTTATTATAATTTTAAATTCAATGTAAAAAATCGGGGGATCCCAACATTTTAAAAAGACTAGTATACATTATTATTATACAAGTATTTTCAACCTAAAGCCCATTTTTCAAACCTAAAGTAAAATAATTTTGAAAATATGTAGAAATACACATTTAGATTAATTTTTAGAAAAAATTTTTTATAGAAATTATAGAAGAATTTAATACTTTAGTAGATAAGGACATTTGCATAAGAACGCACAAAGGAGATAAATGAGTTGATTCCAGGTACCTACTCATGCGCTTAAAATTTTAAGCCACCATTAATAAATTTGATATTTTAGTTTCAATTAAAATGTTTAATAAGTTCAAAGTTTCAGCACGATGGCTTCGAATTAAATGATTTTTGACACAGAAGAATTTTTAATTCCACTACCAAAACATTCTAAAAATTGTTAGATAAGATTGGTTGCCCACGCGGGACGCGCATATAAGCCCTAAATTCCATTTGGATTCCACATTTTTGCTGATTGTTTAGTACAGATATTCAATTATTTTGAGAGGCTAAGTATCACTGTTTCATATCGAATCTATTTCTCTAGGCATATCGTGTACGGAACAAGTGATACTACCTACCTGAAAAATCAATTCCTTGAAAAAATTAAACAAATTAATATAGATTTAACTTGATACAATTTTTAATTTTTTACTTTTTAAATTGATAAAACCTGAAGACAGTTGTTAGTGGCAACTGATGATAATAAAAAAGCCTAAAAGAATTTTAAATACGTGTAAATATCATATTAATATTACACACTTTTATATCAAAAAAGTGGTATTTAGTTGTGTTAAAAGGTGCGTAAAACATGTCCATCATCAAAGGAGTTATTTAATAGTTTCCTATAATAGCCAAAGCCAGTCTGTTTGTTACGTAGCAAAAACATAACAAATAAAAAACATACCATGACGGCATTAAAAAAACTCTATAAACAACTTAGATTTCTTATCAATAAAAATTTTTATTCTGTAATCAAATTTGTTGTTATAAAATGGATGAGTGTGATAGAAAACAAATTTTATGTTTGGTTTAAGTTTTTTCTTGCGTAACAATATTTATGTACAAATTATGGTATCGTTAATTACTTACATCACAATTAATCAAACAATTTTAATTTGTGTTCCTTATCAAAGTCTTAAGTGTACATTTTCTTAATTAAAGTTTTTGTACCTTTAGTTAATTTGAATTGCTGAATGAATTGAGAATTTTTTTTAAATAATCTAACTTTCATAGCAGAATTAATAGATGTACAAATTTAAATTTGATCCTATCAAAATTATTGGGAAAATTTTGATAATTGATAGATATAAATTTTTTTAGTGCGTAAGTGCTCTCAACATACTTTGTACTGGATGGTTTAAATCAACTCATTAATCTAGAATTTCTTTTGAGTTTGTTTAAATAATCTTGCACGTACAATTTCATGAGAATGTTATTATCTATGAAGATGTTTCAATTTTTGGAATTTATGTAAGTTTAAACGAATTTAACTTAAAATCATTTCGATGGATTTTGATGAAACTTTTTTTTTCAATGATATTCCTTTTAAATATCGAAGTTTTATAAATTGACTAAAGAATTTCTACATAATTCTCAAATTATTTCGTTGTTTCACGAAATTGAAAATGAGATTCACGAATTCAAAATTTTAAATGTTCACATTTTATCTTAAAAAGATTGTATAATATCGATGCCCTTATAAATAAATTTTATTATATTTTCCAAAAATATTTTGAAAAATTAAAGTTATAATTTATTACAAATAAAATTTTTAATAAATTCATGAACGATGGAAAAAAACGCAACAAACATAAAAATTGATATCATAAAAATTAGATAAAATATTTTTTACGTAAATAATTTAATCAATAAATTTTTAAAACGGAAATGGTCGATTAAATAATTATATTAAAACTTTATTTTATATATATATATATATATTTTAAAATTAAAATGTCAATTTTAATTAGTAAAAAAGTCAAAATAATATTTAAAATTTGTGATATATGTTGAAAAAAAAAATGTATTTTAAATTTATTGATTTTCGATAAAATCACATTTTTTTCTTTTATAAAAACACTCTTTTTTAAAACAATTTTCTTAATGTTTTTATCTGAAATCAATTGATGTATATTTAAGTGTTTGCTGTTAAAAAAATAAATTTAATTTTGTTCAAAATTTGACAAATTATTTAATTTATTACCCTGTTTGAATTTTAATCTATAAACAAATATATTTTAATTTAAATTAAAAAAATGTTTGTTTTACCAAATTTTATCAATTTTTTATACATCAAATCTTCGGTATCAAGAAAATTGAAAAATATTTCGACATTCTTGTGATTACAAAAATAATCAGTGGATAAGACACTTTTTTCCACATTACATGAAAAATTGGATAATTATATAATTTAATCTATTTTAAAATTTAATTTTTTAGAAATTTGTGTTGAATTTTTATATTTTCTTATTTGTTATGTGCCATATGTTGGTTTTGATATTGGCGATGATTTTTACAATTTTTCGATTACGGCATACTTTTGAAAATAGTTTTTTTTATAATTATCAAAGCAAAGAAAATTTTTTTAATAATTTTCAATTAGTAAAAAGGAATATTTCAAAATTCTTGAAATATTTAAAGGATGAACTTAAGTTAAAAAAAATCATAGCAGACTTAGTGGCGACTACCAACCCAGACTTTTTAAACATAAATTTATTTATCAAACATGCAGGCCTTATATTTTAAAATATATAAATTAACCCAAACTATATTATACAAATAAATATATATTAGTGAATGAAAGCGACGGACACCGCACCAGGTCGAAGAAGATGATGTTGTATTCAAACATAAACATATATACAACAAACACCCAGCCACAAAGCAGATAGATTTTTAAAAAGATGATGTGTTTTTGAAAAAGAACAAGTTCCACAAGATTCCAATACTGTAATAAAATTTGATATGGCAACACTTTTCATACAAAGATTATGTTTACGACCAAATACTAATTACATTTATTTAACATAATTTTTTTTCTTTTATTTAAATTGAAATAAAATCTGTTTTTAGGTATTTTTAACGAGTTTTTGATATTTTTATTTATTTATTTTGAGTTTTTTTCTTTCGTTTTTTCAGAATAGGATACATAAATTTATTTATTTATTCTTTTTTGTTATCAATTTTACGAGTGATTGGATATTAAAGTTTTAAAAGCCGTTAAAAATATATTTTAAACTAATTAATTAATTGGAAATTTTTAAGGAAAAATTAATAGTTTTTGTGAAGTAAAAATTTGAATGTTTGTAATTCATTTAACATTTTAACAGTTTTAATGTTATATTAATAAATTATTAAAATAAAAATTGTTTAAAATAATAGTCAAAGCACCAAAAAGTGTATGTATATTAGGCTTAAAATAAAGCTGATCAGACTAAGCACGTATAGCAAAGAAGGGGAAATGTATTAAATTAAATAAAGAGTGTTGGTAAGAGAAAATCAAATACTTTTCACTCAAACATGGGCGACGTGGTTGAAACAACTCAATATTTCGATTAGCCGGTTCACAAAATTCTACAAAGTTTATTTGATGAATTCTATCATATACCTATATCAAAATCACTAATTTTAATTAATTAAATAATCGTTTTTTTGAATTTTTATGAGCAATTTACTAAAATTCTAAATGTAAGAAATGAATTTAAAATTAAAGTTTTTCTTTTGTTATTAAGGCTTTTATCATTTAATTTATTTGGGTATTTGTTTATTCGATTAAGTGAACATTTCCTGCATATTTATTTTGTGAATCTATTTTGGATAATTTTTATATCCTATACTAGAAACCATTCGTTTTCTGGGAGCTGCAATTTTTTTTCTATTATCTATTAATTTAAAGATAATATTTAAAAATTAATAACAAAATTTTAATAAAGATGGTTGGTATTCGATTCCTGAATCGCCTGAATTATTTCTATGATCTTAATTCACCAATAAAAATTAGAATACAATTTCGAAGTATAAAATTGCTTTGGCAGAGAGTAGAAAATACTGCAATTATATTAAAAAGAAATTTTAAATTCATGATTGTAAGAAAATATTTTTGACAATAGCCGCACGAATTACGAAAACGCGTCACAAGATGTTTTTGATCGTCTTACAAATAAAATTCAAGTTCATCGAATTGTTTTTTGCAAACATTACATAAAATTACATGAAATTTTTATCGATTGGTACTGATCAATATAAAAATAATAAAAAGTGATTTTTATATGAAAGTAATAGTTCAAAACATGATTACTGTAAAAATTATTGAATATAAAATTGCATTTTATATCACACAAAACGTACTGCAGCGAGTCATACACACATGCATACATACAAACGCAAAACGAATGCTATAATAACAGGTTATATCAGTTTTTCAGGCAAACTGAACGAGAGAGACTCCTCGCAACTCAATTGTGTGGTACTGCTGGTATATAGTAGGGTAATCTGCCGTACCTCGGAAAGAATGGAATCACTCAATAACTTTTAACTACCTAAATAATTTATATGATATTGTATTAATGTAATAAAAGCTTTAAGGTTTGCAATAATTTGTATCTTATTTTCAACTTAGATGATAAATTTTGTTATAATTTTATGAATGTAGGCGAAAAATAAGAATAAAATTTTTCGATAACTGCTTTGGTTTTTGAAATATCGAAAGATAAATAATTAAACAAAATTTTCAATATTTTAAAAATTACTGCAGATATCGAAAAATTTCATTCTTACTTTTCGTCTTATATTGTCATGTAATAAAATAATTCACCATAAAAATTGAAAATATAAGTGTTTTTAAATTTGTATCCTCACTACCGTGCTCATACTTCCTTAATTAATCGGGCATAACGGGTTTTTTTGGTTTTCCATAGTTTATTATGGTTTTCACATTAAACAGTTTTTTCCACCGACAAGTTTTGTAGAAATCTATGAAAAAATATCATCCATCTACCTTTTTCCCATAAGACAAATGTCAAATATGCTTACTTTTGAAGTCATTCATTTATTTAAATAATCGAGAAACCAACCCTAAAATTTTTAGAATTGATTCAGACTAAGTCCAACTTCATATAAGAATAAAATCAAGCTTTTTATTTAAAATTTCCTTGGTGCTCGTACATCCTTAAGACAAAGTTTATTTTGTAGAAAATAAGCAACTGAGGGAATAATCATTCATTTATATTTTAAAATCAAATTCTATCTACTAAATCACTGTTCATTGGCAGGAGTGATTCTAGGTACATTAGTATGTGATATGTGGTCCATTATGATCTTGTTCCATGAGTAACAAATCTCACGCTACGAATCGCAAATTCTTATCGATAGTTATTTAATATTTAAATTCTGAAAAAATTATCTAATATGTAAGAATAATAGCGCTACATAGAATATTTCTTTTGTTAAATTTTCTTTGGTATAACACTCTCCCCTATAATAATATTATGGCCTGGCCTGCACACATACAGACTATACTGTACACCTTAAGTTGTGACAGTTGGACAGACAAAGCTAACGTAACATATTACTTCTCCAGATAAAGGTAAAAATGTTTTCACTTTGTGTAACAAAAGTTGTAATATGATATATAACAGGCATTATTTAACAACAACAAAAAAAAAAAAAACAAAAAAAAGTGTGCATGTGTTTCTACAGAATGTGTGTATTTAATACTGGAATATTTTCTAATTAATTAGCGAAGCACAAAAAATTTAATTATTTTTCGATCATAGAATTTTTAATCATTTTCTGTTTGTAAATTCATTGCACATTTTATTTTTGAAAATATTTTTAGTAAAGTTTGTAATTGCGGCTTGAAAACTTTGACAGCTCATTGTTTTTTGTACTTAGAATCAATAAAATTAAAAATTTTTCAACACGATTCAGATATTTGCTTAGTACCAAAATTTGAGCCATTTCGTAGAAATATTTATATCTAACTTAATTTTAAGAAGGTAATATTTATTTTAATAATTTCCTATTATATTTTATGAATAATTACTAGTTCACTATTTTAATAAGGCTTTTAAGAACTTTGTCAACTTTAAACTATTTTAGCCCATTCAAGTATTTTACATGTTATGAGTGTGGAACACATATTGTGAATTAGTATTTTTTAAAAGCTAACGTTATTTTATGATTATTTATTTGATAAATTTGCTGCTTTTGGCGCTTGAACTGATCTTCCACTAAAGGAATTGTAGATAAAGATAAATTCATAAAATTATAAACATCGGTACAATTATTTTAAATCAGCTAAGAAATTTTTTTTCGGTTTCTTAGAATAAATTTGTGAAAAATTACAAGTTAATTTTTTCGAATTTAATAATTTTTTCTGTGTAGACACATTTTTTAAGTGTTTTTACAAAAATTATCTATTTTTTTAAATTTAAATCTGTGAACCGCAGGTTTAAAAAAATTGAAACTGAAAACGTCAGACTTGGATATTCATTGCTTAATATTGACCAAGTTTTTAAGATTTGTCAAATTTGGACATAAATTCAATTATAATTGTTTTGTAAATTTACGCCTATCCATTCCATTTTGGTAAATGGTTCCTACAAGTTTCTTTTCGGAAATGATAAGCTTTTATTTAATTAGTAGTAGGTTGTTATAATAAAATAATTACTACTAACCTACAACTAAAATTTTGTCACCAATGAAAGATTTGTAAAAAATCCCACCAAGCGGGAATCAAACCCAGGAACTGGCATCAAGAACATTGCTCTTAGCAAGTATAAACATAATTTTTTTCAGTGTAACATAAATTTATTTAACTCTAATTAATTTTTAAGAATTATTTTATTTTTAACTCGGATTGTGGGTGCCCAACTACTTAAAAATTTAAAAATTTCAAGTCAATTAACACCAGCGTTATTTAAGTTAAGTATTAAAATTAATGTACAATTTTTTTTAGACAATTAAACGCGATTTGACTTCTCAGAAAATTAACTTTTATAATTGTAAATTTTATTTATTAAAATTTTCCTACAATACTAATTAGCACTTAAAACATTTGAAGAAACCATTAATTATGACTAAAATATTTACAGAGTGGGATGTTTTCAAGTAGCCTAAATGATGCAAAGTCCAAAGACAATTTTTTTATTTCCTTCTAAAAATTATGGCATTTAAAATTTATTTGTTATCAGATTTCCCGTCTCTTCCACCATAATATAATAACCGTGATTTCAACATAGAAATAATATTTTGAAATGAGAGAAGAAGATTATTTAGCCTACATTTGAAGCTTAAGAAGCCAGACAAAATTACTTAAAAAAATTAATAAATATAAAAATATAATTTTTTTGATGATTTAAGTGTATTGTTTTTTTATTCAAAGTGAAGTTTGATTTGTGTTTGTAAGAAATTAAAACCATAGAGTAACCGAAATCTTAGAACTGAATCAAATTTTTTAGGTATTTCTTGATACATCAGACAATTAACTGTTTATTTGGATAAGGAAAAATAAAGAAACGAAACTTTCTTAAAATAATTTCAGCCCAATGTAGAGAAATAATTTTCACCGATTTTGCTCCGACGATTTTTCTAATCTAACAACGATTAATTTCTACGAGTATCATGTAAAACATCACGGGTACAACGATTTAAGTTTGTGAAAACTAAATTTAAATTTTATCCGAGTTTTCCTCAAAAAACAGTATATAAATATACTTTATCCTAATTTTATTTAATATTAAAGCTTCTAGTAATATTACGTCACGTCACAAAAAGAAATCCAACGGTATTTCCAAACTAACGGATAATAAATTTTCCTAGAAAACCGTTGTACGTGCTATATGTTTTCAAACGTGTTGAGGAAAAAATATTGTATAAAATTTTTATAACAAAAATTTTGACATTTTGACAGACAGTTTGGAGGAGGCGGCATTTTATTATAACATTTTGATATTTTTATCACTCGAAATAAAATCCGAAACACTTAACAGATTACTCCGTGTGATTACAGTTTTAATCTATTATTTATAAAAAGGTGTTAAGTTTTATTTTAACGGTAGAGACTTGAATTCACAAACAAACACTGAACCCAAAACATATACAGTCGATATATATATGTTGTTAGTAAATAAAGCAGACGCGTATTTCGATATTTTATTTTTTTTGCGAAAATTATTAATTTTTTATTTTTATTTTTTGGGAATCAGAAACTAATTAAAACTAGTAATTAAGATACAAGTTTTGAATTATGCAAAAGATTAAAATTTTGCAGACAGTAAAATAAAACTTAAGCATAATAATTGGTCGTATAAATTAATTTTTTGGAAGTGTCAAAAATTATACAACTCCTTCAATAAAAAAATAGTAAAGGCCTACGATTTACTATTTACTATCAATTCACCCGATTGTAAATTTGTATCAATATGTAAAAGGTTGTATTGTATTTTGAATAATACAATATCCCATGCCACACGTCAATCAGTCATGCGACAGATTCGAGACAGACATTTGCATATGAATTTTGCATAATAATAA
Organism: Chrysoperla carnea; assembly: GCF_905475395.1. NCBI lineage: Eukaryota > Metazoa > Arthropoda > Insecta > Neuroptera > Chrysopidae > Chrysoperla > Chrysoperla carnea. The sequence goes on from NC_058340.1 coordinate 23,052,076, forward strand.
CAAAAAATACATTTTTTTATGGGGGGACGACCTACACACACAAAACACACTTCACAAAATTAGATGGAAAATTTTTACATATTCTTTTCAATAATAAATATCGATTATGCAAATTCCTACTTTTTTTGTGTATACCTAAACTACCTGAATCATTGGGTTTTTATTGTGTAAAAATTACGGGCACGCGTCAAAAAAAAAGTTCTACTAAATACAATAATAAAAAATAAATAAAACACATTTCTAACCTCCAAGCATTTCCGCGAATAATATTCAGCTGGAGAAAATAGCATTCAGGTAACAAGCACGTTCCTTTTCGGTGAAAAAAATTATTTTTACAAAAAAGAAAAAAACTTTTCACACAAACAACTTAAAAAATAATTTTATAAACACAGTTTAAAAAACGAACACAAGTTGCACACTTAAAGCACAGTCATTATATTTTTTATTTATAAGTGTCGGTTTGTTTTCGGGAAAAAATATAAATAAATTTTCACTTGTAGCAATTAATTTATAATTTGCACTTCATGATGTTTTAAAAACAATAAAAAATAACATTAAACACTTTAAACAGTTGAGAATGTTGTTGAAGTTTTGATTGTCATCAGTCGGGGTGAAAAAATAATCGCACAATTCGAAGGAAAAATTGTTCAAAAAAATTTTTTTAATTTGTTTTTGATTTATTTTGTTAATTTATTTCTCGAATCTCACACACTTTGTAATTGTTTTGATATGAACAATTAATTAATTAATTTTTAATAATTAAAAAAAATATTGGTGATAATTCTTGTTTTTTTATATGATGAATAATTAAAAATTAGTGATATAATATGTATAGTGTTTGTATAATAAATGAAACGTTATGTTACCGCGGCAATAGCCAGCATTAGACTAAAGTCTTACATAAACCTGACAGCCAATAGCGCGTTTTTCATACCATTAAGAGTGGGGGTGTACGGTGTAATATACTATACAGTGTAACTACTCAATGTTGTTAGTACATACAATAACCGTCAATGTATAGCAGAAACGAGGCAGGCTAGGCTAGGCTATCGTTATACGAAGCCGAGGCTGCTATAGCTTATACAACACATTCAAGAATATATAATATGCATAGGTAGGGGAATACAAATTATGTACAGTATGTACCCTCCCCTAAAAATATTTATAATACCTGTTTTGTGTTCACCCGTCATCATCATCAACACACACACACATACAACGTAGTGTATGAGGAGTGGGGATAAATGTGAATATTACAAAACAAGGATAGATAGATATTATAATATTTAAAAATAAATGAAACAAAGCAATGTTAAGTGTGATGAGATGAGGTGGGGGGTGCATATTTTATATGTGTGTGTATGAGATGGTTGTAGTATCAAATCACTCGTTTAACCCACGCGCCGCGCCGCGCAAATGATGTTGTTTTGTTGATCTATCTTATTCTTTTTATTAAATATAATATTTACGTTGTGTTAGATAGAGTGCACAAATGATTTCCACGTTTGATTATTATTATATGGAGAGAAGCTAACTAATATTATACAAAGGAGAGAAAAGATGATGATAGGGTTTTTGTATCTCTGTTTTTATATTTTTTTTATTTAAAAAAAAAAATCTTACTCTTGTTTGTGAGGAGCTACTATATGGCTTGGCGAGTAGTGTTTGTGTGTGGTGCTGCTCTGGCTGCTTTGGTTCTGATCTCTTTAGTATAGGCAAGGGATATGATTATTTTCTTCTATCCTTTTGGACGTTTCGAAGTATGTCTCTTCTTAACGTTCGCGTTTCGTTTTGTATTCGTATATGTATATCGTTTGTTGTTTGGTGTTTTTCTTTTTTAATGTGAGAGATAATGTTATTTGCATAAAAATATGGAAAAAGGCATCTCTCTGAGAATTATTATACAAGAGAAAAAAATGTATCAACTTTTTTTTGTTGCTTTGTTTTTTAAATTTTTTAAAGATGGTGGTTGTTTAGTATCGTTTTTTTTTTTTTAAATTTTTTAATGAAAAATAATTAAAAAATTTATTTAGAATTTTAACAGCCATTTTTATGAATTTTTTTAGTATTTTGTTTTTGTTTATTCTTTTACCTTCCACCATTTGTATTTTTTGAGAAACAACACAGTACAAAAAATTGTAATCTTTTGTTTGTTAATATTTTGTGAAAATTTAAATGAACTGTTTTATTTTTTCTTCCCCTTCCGATATTCCTTTTTAAGTAAAAAAACTTTAAGATTTGTTTAAAATAAAATAAAATTTAATAGTGATTGCAAAATTTTCAAATTCATATAAAAAATGATGAAGTGAATTCTCTTAAATGCTATCCATTTTTTAAAAACTCAAATTTTAATATCGCAGAGCTTTATTTCACCGCTTATTTCTTTTAATTTTACATGCATCATCGCATTAAAAAATTTTAAAGAAATTCAGTTGAAAAAACATTTTTTCCATTGACGAAAGATATAATTTTACATGGGGCTGTTGGTTATTGAATCATATTTTAAAGTTACAACGTTAAACTTCGATATCACAAGTTAAAAAAATTTAGATTACAATAACATTCTCCTTAGAAAAATATACAGGTAGAAAAATTTTAAAGCTAGAAGGTTAAAAAGTCAAATACAATTATTTTTCACGATTGTAAATAAACTACAGGATTTATTTTTACTTTCTTACAGCGCCTACATCGAATCTGATTGAAATACTACACAAAAAATAATTTTTTTCGGTACAAAATTTCTCTTAAATTAAAATTTTTGAATCTTTATAAGGAAAAAAAAAAATATTATCGAAATAAGAAGAAATTTACTTCAGCCCAGAAGAAAAAAATTTTAATTGTGTTTCAAGAAAATTTTAAACTAATTAAAAAGTACTTTCGAGTCAAGAAAATATTTTTTTCTGTGAAAAATATTCTGATAGATTGATATCCTCCTGCCTGACATGATGCAGTTAAAAAAAAAACTGAAATGAACAATTTGGTGGAAACGCCGGGAAGAATATATTTTATCCCTTTTCTAGCTGACGGTAGGCACTTTTTAGTCGCGATTATGTCAGGAACAAACAACTCATCTACACGAGATCATATTAGTAGTTGAAATATATTGATACTCTTTATATTTATTTAGCTACCAAACGAGGGAAATTTGAAATTCGAAGAAATACAATCACTGCGATTTTTCACACTGTTTGTTCCAACCCAATTATAAAATGCAAGTTGCAAATTAAAGTTTCGTTAATTTTAATTTGGAAATTTTCTTTGTATCAAACAATTTATTTTTATATAATTTAATATTATAAAAGGAAAAATTCCGGTAAGGATCGTCTTTTGTTCTTAGCGGCACTTCAGGAACATCGAGTCAAGGTGGTAGAAATAATATCTAATATTGAAATAAACATAACAATGATAGGATTTTTTAAGGCATTCTTTTAAGAATTTAAGAAAGAAGATAAAGTGGCACCATAAAAGCACCATACAATAAAATAAACTCATAAATCATTAATTAACAAGTGAAAAGAAACAATTGACTGAGTTAATTGTTGAAATACCATGCATAGTCAGTGTTGATTTCTTTATCACATAACACATACAAAAATGTATAGACAGTGTTGATGCGCAATCGTTTGTTTTTTTGACGTCACGTAAATAACAAAAGATATTCACACACACACACAACTGATATTCCTATATTAATACATACTATAAAATTTGCACCTAATTAACGCCCTCGTGGGTAAACAGTGGTGTTTACAAAAAAATGTTTCAACCAAAAGTTTTTTATTTTTTTATAAGGAACATTTTTTACATTTAAACTTTTGTTCTATCTCTAACGGTTTACAAGATGGGTCCTACGGACCCAAGACCCAATTGACCTATGATGCTCATTTACGAACTTGACCTCACTTTTTACGTCCTGAGTACGCTGTAAATTTCAGCTCGATATCTTTTTTCGTTTTTGAGTTATCGTGTCCACAGACGGACGGACGGACGGACAGCCGGAAATGGACTAATTAGGTGATTTTATGAACAGCTATGACAAAATTTTTTTCCTAGCATCATTATTTATAAGCGTTACAAACTTGGGACTAAACTTAATATACTATGTAGGTATATTTCATATATGCATGGTATAAAAAGGACAACACATTTACTTTGGTTGAAATTAGGGGTTGTAATTATTTTACATTTTGAAGCCAAATTTGAGAAAGATTTTATTCTTTTAATTTTTGGTATTGCAAAAAAATTAGTTAACGGAATTTTTCCAACATTTTATTTCGATACTTGTTATTCACAGACAAATTATCGCCTAAACATATTTTTCGATGTTTTATTAATCAAATAAAAATTTACCCGAATAACAAACAGAAATCGAAACTATAAACAAAAATAACATCATAATATGATAAATATATATAAATCATGAGCAAATAACCACAACTTCTTCCTGAACCCGCCCCTACCCCTTGCAAACATATGGGGCTATAAGTAAGTGTACATCTATATAACGTTGTAATAAAACGTCTACAAACCTCTAAAAATTCATAGTTATAACTGAAATAAAATTATATCATAAAAATTGCATAATATCAGTATAAAAATTGCATGATTTTACGGTATATGTATATATATGTATTCAAGTGTTTGTGCGCGAAGGATGGTGAATATTCGTGGTCAGATCGTACAAATATGATATTGATGAACGCGAATAACCCATCAGACCATATAGCCAAATGGACAAATAAACAACAAAAAATAGCGTAGCATGAAGTCAGTCTCAGTGTTAGTGTTATAAACATATTGTTATTCATAGCTTTACTATCATAGACCATAATAACGATATCAAATATCTACGATTATATGGTTAAGAAAAGGAGTTCGTAAAATTATAGTCACGAAAATATGTATATAGGATGTTTTTTAAAAAAACAAGAATTTTTGAAGTGAAAAAAAATTTAGTATGGTAGTCCACATGATTTGGATCGTCCTCTCGCAAGCGACATATAACCCTCGTTAAAAACATCGGTTTACGATCGAGCATTGAAGCTGAGCAATATTGAGCACAATCAGTACTTAGATGGAAGACCGATCGAGAAAATTGTGTGCGGCTGCCTTTTTATTATTTACAACAGTTTTTATACCCATTGTATATCTTGTATGTATAAATTATGATCCGTATGTTTATGGCTGCAAAATTCGAAAAAATGCCTATTGATTAATTTGAAATATTGACAGATCGTTATATTATACCAAATAATCTTTTTACACACTATATATATTTCCAAGTCTTGTTGTGAAATATATATATTTGCGATTAATTCCTAAATATTTGTGATGGACTGTTAACTTGAAAAATTATAATATTAAGGATACCATTAAAGATAGAAAATAATATTTATATCAGTTTCAGGACTTTCAGCTTTCTTTAAAGTACTATGCAAAATTACATCAAAATCCTACTAACGATGTTTTATATGTGCACAGATGAAGGATACTGAAAGTTTTGTTTTTGTAACTAATGAGTCTCGAGATTAGCGATCTAACTGCTTCCACAATTACAAAAAAGTAGTCCTGAGCCCCCATATTTTGATTTTGATAAAATTTCACAATTGGAATTTGCCTCCATGAGACACAAATTGGAAAAAAAATTAGCTATTAATACAACAAAATTAGAATTAGAATACATGGATTTTTATTTAAAATTGAAACTTCCACAAACAATATATTTACATCGGGGTTAAAATAAACCAACACCAAAAATTTGTTCTTTAAAAATTTTCGAGAAAAAATCATTCATAGTACCTCTCTCTTCGAAAATTTTCGTTATATGTAAAATTCCACGTGTTCTGTTTACGCAATACTTAAAACGGGGAGTTTAACTTACACCCCTTTTTTCCTGGAAATTTATTTTTACCAAATTATTCAGATTGGCTTTTTTATTTTACGAGTATTTACTAATCAAAAATTACAATTTAAAGCAAATAATTATCAACAAAAATATTATAAAAATTAAGGCCTATAAAAAATGCTATAAGTAAAACAAAAAATATTTAAGAAGCCTGTATTTCGTGGATGCAACTTTAGCTTTACAAAAGATATGATTATTAAATTTAACTATATCATATGTACATATATGAGAAAAGTAGTTAGTTTCACTCTTTAAAGAAGAAAAATAATAGTGACTGTTTAGTGGCGCTACCAATGAACGTCTTACTGAACTAAAAAAAGTATTATTGTACAATTGTGTATAATTGTAAGACGCCGTTATACTTGAGGCGTCGTTATTTAAAACTACACACATATGTATTGTAGGAAAACTAAGACACTGTATACTATATGTTTATATATGTGAAAAGCAAAAGCTTTTGATTCATAAATGTATGGTTTGTTGTTAGTTAATACGATACTATATCCATCTAGCGGACAATTTACTAAACTTTATCATATGTGAAAAGTAGAAGAAAAATTCAGAAATCATTTTTCTTTTACATTTCTAGATTCCATGTATATATCTGTGAGTTTAGTATTATTGTTTGTCATGCCATATATGTATGTTTTCTTCAGTGATTTTCCTTAATGAATACTTAGAAAAAATATTGAGGTTAAGGTTGATGAATTTTTCATGCCAAATTATTTATCCCTTTTTTTGATTTTTGTTTGGCTTTGGGAAAAATTATTTTTATTTCTGCTATTGGTGAACTAGTTTTGGTCAACTACATGACAAGGCAAGGGTATATTTTATAGTATTTACGAAAAAAGTATCTCAGTATTATTGTATTTGATTGTTTTTATATAAAAAATTGATAAAAAGATTAGTATTATAATATAATTTTAAGGTCTCTCTTTTTTTCCTCAGGTGAATTAAAGCTCTTTGGCTTACAGATTTGAAGAAAAACATTATTTTTAGAACTAGAGAAAGAAATATAGGGGTGTTTGATTAAAAAATCAAAGATCCATATTAGCACAAAGCCGATATGCGTTCAAATAATCAAAAATCTAATAATACTTGAGAAAAAACTTTTTTTTATTTTTCAAGTCTAGCGACAGTAAATTATACTTTTTAATACTAATATTATGGCGGAAGCGCAGTGAACAATGTGTATATAATATTGTCATTTCCGTCACATTGTTATTGCGTTACGTATTTGGTCTGGGTCGAGTTAGCACGGATTGCGATGAATTTTGACCTCTTTTTTGGAAGTCAAATATACAATTTTATTAGTAAGTTTACAATCTGACGAAAATTACGATATTACGGTGACATAATGCCTAAAATTGGGTTCCTTTTTTACATGAAAGTAAACACTATTAAGCTCTTATTTTAATGAGCTTAAGTGAAATTATTCCGAGAAAAAGGCTTTATAATGATAATTAATCTACCTGTCTGTCAATATTTGATCCTCAAATTATAAGGAACACAAAAATTGTAATAGATCCAATTTTCTATATGCTACAGAATTATGTGTTTAAATGAAAAGAGCCATATTTGTAAGGATAAAACAGTGGTAACTTGGGTAGAAATTAAATTTATGGAGTGTCGGAATCAAAATGAAAGACGAGTAATTTCAGTTTTCGTTCTCAAAACAGAGCAAGATTTTTAACATAAACGGATTGGAAGTAAAACAAGCTCGTAGACAAGAGAGAAATGGCGAGAATTTGATAAAAACATTCTTTTTCAAGGAATTGGATTCGCTATGTTGCTGGATTCGCACAGTCAATAGGGAATTGATTTATGGAATGACGATATCATTAAAAGAGTAGCCTTTTTATCAGACAGATCCTTTATACATTTGAGCAGTATTTTGCAAATTACTATGGTTTCTTAATATGAACGAACTGCTAGAAATGGTAGTGGAAGCTTCGATTCTGAATATGCACCTATTTATTCAACACCTGCTGAAACACAGCTCGAGGCTGTAATCGTAGTTCTATTTCAACCTAGCGGTTTTCGCATAGTGAATAATGTTCCCAGTACCTAGGTTCCTATTTATTTCAACAAACCATAGGTCAATTAGGTCTTTGGTTCGTAAGTCCCATCTTGTAAACCGTTAAAGATTGAACAAAAGTTTAAATATAAAAAATATTCCTTATAAAACAATAAACAACTTTTGTTTGACACTTTTTTCGTAATGACTATCTTGCTTTTCTTACATAACGTAAAAAACAAACGATCGGGTAACCAACACTGTCTATACATGGTATTACCACAACTAACTCAATCAATTGTTTGTTTTCACTTCATTTCAAGACCTTTATAGTAAACTTAATTTCAGTAAGACATGAATGAACCACAAAAATATTTATAAATAGATAAATAAAACATATGTGCACGTGTGTATGTGTGTGTGTGTGTGTGTGTGTGTGTGTGTGTAAATGTGTATGAAAACAACAATATAATAAAAAAAGACACCAATATCATTTCATATAATACTTACTTACTTTTTTTTTCTACTAAAAATCTAGTATTATATATCTATATATAATATAAATAGTACTATATGGAACTGACCATGGTAACATCATAAAGGTAAAATGTTAGTATAGTAAGTGTATATATGGTGGCTCTTCGGTCATCACATGATGACGGGTTAGTTTTTGGATGATGAGGGGGCATAATACGGTATCAATGTCCATATATACACACACATACCACACATATGTGAAATCATATGTGAAGTTTATATATACTACACACATACTAGATGCGCTACCAAAATAGTAAGGTATACGTATAATAAAAGGTTTTCCGTATGTGTTTGTAGTAGTTTTTACTACAACTTTTACTAGACTTTATATGTAGTATTTTTTTTTCCTACAATTTTTTGTTTCATTCGTTGACTTTCTGCTACGTAACACACGTCGGTCTCGACTTAAATGTTTGGTTTGTGTGTTCGATTTAAAGTCAATGGAAGTTTTGTGGTGTAGGAATTTTTCTTTTTATGAGCGAAATGTTCGTTGTAAAGCTTTTCTGACATTGTGAATGCTTACTTTAAAAAGTTTTGGAAATAGTAGTTTAGATCAGTGCTGGCTTTAAGGGGGTCGACTCGAGCGCCAGGTTCTACAAAACAGCTCAACTAAATCACTTAATTTGAATACCTATTTTCTATTTCAATCGATCTAAACGAAAGGTAAACCCAGTGTATAAACTTTTATAAACTTATCTCGTAGGATGTGTGTAGTTTATTAGTTCGATAAAAATATGGTACAAATTCCAAATAAGTTTTTTTATGTTCGACAGCTTTATATATGATCAAAATTTCCAATCCCCTCAACCAAACTCTTCAATTTCTACGTGACACACGCGCCGCATATGGCACTATTTTCAACATATCTTCATGTTATTTGGCAATACACATAAACACGTACACACAGACTTTCATCATAAAAGTGGTGTTAGCAAATTGTCCTACTCATGAAACGTAAAGAAATGGCGAAAATTTCGTTTGGAAGGCCGGACCGATTACAATAACATTTCAATAACGGGAAGGTAAAAAAGAGTGATAATAATAAAATTCAGACTGCCATGAACTTTTATCAAATTCCAGCTTTTATTTTGCACAGCAATTCGTTACACTTACAGCTAATATGATAATTGATTTTTGAACACACAATACTCTTTTACAATTGATCCCTTAAAACGTAAATATAATAAACAACATTTAGGTATAGGTTTTGTATAGATTTGGTAATGTTATTGTATTATGTGGTCTAGCTAGTATGGTCTGGTGTATATTTATAGGGTAACAAACACCCGATAATATCATACATCTTTTATATTATAGTGTTGAATGACCAAAACAACTGACCATCATCATATCGATATATAAACTAAATATACCACCAACACAGTAAAGTTACACTGACTATACGGTACCCCTGCAACATATAATATAATATGGTTTGTCCAACAATGTTAGGCTGTTTTGAATTTACTTTTTATTTAAGTGAAATTTAATATTTATAGGCCAAAATTTTAATGAAAGTGAATTAAATCTACAGTAAGTACTACATTTTATAAGCTTTTTATACCCAGTAAAAATAATATTTCTCCCAAATTTTTAACGCTTAGAAATATTGATGCTACAAATCAAAATTTGGTATAGGTGTAGGAAATTTTTATAGAGTACTCAGGACGTAAAAAGTAGTTTTGGGTTTGTAAACGAGCAAAATTGGTAAATTGGGTCATGCGTACTTTGCACCCATCTTTTAAACCGTAACAGGAAATATATTTATTATAAAAGATAATAAATGAAAACTCTAGAATATTCAAATTAAATTTTGATTGTTCCTTAATATTCTGGATCAATTTTGGTGTTATATAAATAGGTTTTTCGATAGTCAAATTTCCTAAATCAATTATTATTTTATATTAATACGTATTTTATATTAATACGTATATTAGAAAATCGAAATGTGACTAGCAACAGGAACGGTTTACTACAAAAAACGTTTCTTATGAAAAAGATTTAATTTGAAATTTTTTTTCGTAAGCTTCATAGCTTTCGGTAAGAGTGTTAATTAGAGCAAAGCTTTGATTTCCCGTTTTCTCAAAAACCGAGTAGAAAGGTTGAAAATTTTTAGATAGCTTCAAATAGTGTGAACCTTGATTCTAACTTAAAACTAAACCAATGAATATTATTCCAATAGTAAGGTACTTTCATTTTTATGACAAGATATACTGAGGATTGGAGATTTGCAATAAAGGATTCAACATCTGGCAAAATTCTAAAATTTGAAGTCTTAGGCGTCATATACTTATATTCGTGCATTATTTGTAACTTAGTATTTGAAAAGACATTGTATAAATAATTCTATACATATACTCAATACACATACACAACAGTTGTTTTTGTTGCTTATCTTTTCAAGAAATCGGACAAGTATCGTTTTGTTGGTGCCAAAAAATTCGTTGTTGCGATAATACAGAAAAGTATCTATTTTGTTTATTCGGCATACCTCCAGCATCTTAATTATGCACATTTTGATTGAAAATATCTCATTCCACAGACAATAATTTATTAAATACAGGAAACTTTTATTAATATTACATTCCAACTTTATTGAATTCCTTAGACAAGCCATTTCACAAGTGAACTACCTTAAGTTTAAGATAATTGTTTCACCCTATAAAAATGTTTGTATGTGTCGAATTTATCTTGTTAATTCTTCTTCACAAATGTTAGTTAAAGCTTTTATGCGGCTTTTCTTCTTCTATCAAATACATATATTGTTATATATATATCTAGTAGAACAAATACACCAAGTTGTTTTGTTATTGTTCATCACCGCTAAAGTTGTTGTTGTTGTTGTTATTGTCAATATACAAAATTGACCCCAACAATTGATACATGAACAACTACACACACGTATATAGTCCAATTGTGACGCCAATAGCCACACACGCTACTTCATCATCGATACAGTTTAACAGTTTTAGCGTCAATTGTTATATCTTGTTATCTTATACACAAAAAAACACAACTAAACTGTACATTGTACACATATTAGGAAAATATTAGAGAAAAACTATGTGAAAATGTTTGGGATAAATGGGGTAGGAGATACGATGGAAATAGAAAGTTTATTTGTACTCTTTGTATTATTAAATATATGATATATGTTATATCTACTAAAATAAAACTGGCGTTTGATCTTAATTACAAAGCTTTCAGATCAAGTGTATTTTGGCTAGGACTTTGGGAAAGAAAGCTCTAAAAACTTGATTAAAAAATTTTAATGTCCAATAAAAGCCTAGTTAATGAGAGCTAGCTTAAGACTTAAGTTAAGTCTACAGTTTCTTCATAGGCTTTACTTGAAAAACAATATTGCTGGAGCTTAATAGCTTCCCTTTTGAATATGGTTTTTTAAATCCATTTTTCAAACCCAAAAAACCGTTTTGAATATGAATTATAATGTTTTATTTGAATTTGAATTTAATTTTAATGTTTTAGTCATTGTGTGAAATTACCTTTATCGGACTCAAACGAGAATTTTATTTCTCTGGTAGGGTTATAAAATAAATTGAATAAGTTTGGATGTTAATAAATTTGGATTCGTGGAAGATATTCTTGACGAACAATACGAAAAAATATATAAATTGTTCTAAGAGAAAATTATTTTAAATGTTTCTATGAAATCAAATTGAAGAGTGTGCATGAAAATGATGAAATATACAGAGTAGTCAGATTTAACTTACGAATAATTAGGTTGTTTGGATGACTCTATTTCATGTAAAATTATTTTCCCTTAACTTAGAATCTCTGCTGATCTTACCTGCAACAAAAAATAGAAGAATTAGTGATTGTGTCTTTAGCGAAGTTTTTCCAATAAAAGCGGTAAATTATTTTAAGGGACTTTAAATTAAAATTTCAGCACTATATTGGCATACATTTCAAACATCATTGTCAGTCATGCAGCTGTTAGCAAAATAATTTTGGATTAGTAGTAGTAGTAAGTCTAACATTCTATCAAACCTCTATTATCTATTTAGTGTTAATGTTAAAAAATAAATGTTAATATGTAATAAAATAATTTATGTCCTAAAAGTAACAAACATTTGAGAATATTTTTAATTCAGCCACTTGTTACTGTTTTGTGCGTCTTTTACTTGAAAGTTACTGATACTAGCCCTTATTTTAATTAACTACATAGAGGATCTATCTCGTTTTAAATAGATTTCTCTATTTCTGGTTCGACGATTTTTCGAGTAGATTTTTAGTTACTTTAGGGTTCTTCCGAAGGCTTTAGAAAGTCGTTACTTTCATTTTCAATCCAAAAGTAATGTTAACAACGAGAATTTTTGTGAAAATGTGCCAAATGACTGATCCAGATGTGTCGCTTTTATATTTTCCAATAATACAATTTTCTTGTGATACATAATTTGGGAGTTAGTCACTTTCATGAAATATCATCCCCATACAATACAGATACAAAAAAAAAAAAAAACAACAACAAAATAAAAGAAACAAGAACAACATAAAACGGAGTAACTTGATCATAAAGTCACACCTCAAAAACAACTCAAAACACCCACTAAATTCATATAATATAAATATTATTAAATAAAAAAAAATTTATTAAAATATATTATAAATAATAATTGAATAAATACAAAAAAACTTCCATTTTAAGTTAAGGAGCTGATATGCATTTTTAAGTTGAAAATCATAACCGTTTGATGGTTAAAGTTTATGGTAGGTGATAAAAAAAGACTTTTGTCTCTCCTGCACTCGCCTAGGGAAAAGCGTTTTCTAAACATTGGTGCTTGGGCTGTTGAAAGAAGTAAACTAAAAATATTTGGTTGACCTCTTTGTTGAGAAATAATTAGTAGGTACCAAATGAATCTATATTAACCATGTAGTCAGATAAAAACTTTAGCCCTGTTTTGGGGTTAGAAATCATTATTGACAAGTGTTTACGAAATTAAAAAAAACTCCGTCAAATTTTTCGAACCATAAACTCGCCCTTGAAACATATCTAAGAACACTCTTCTTACATAACACCTTTCCTTCAAACCTTTTCCGAAATGTACCAATTTTGAAGATCATCGCCAATTTTTTTAATTTTTGGGTACAGAACCATATGCTCGCACTCGAAACATAGCTAAGAACATTCTCCATTAAATTACCTCATTATTAAATTACCTTTTTATTTCAAACGAAACAAAAATAATCAAAATCGGTTCATTGGTTTAGGCGCTACGATGCCACAGACAGACATACAGAAACACACACACAAACACACGCACACACACACATAGCAGTCAAACTTATAACCTTGTTTTTAGTTCGGGGGTTAAAAAGAAAGCTGCAAAGAAGGAGTTAAAGAGTAACTTCTTGTCTAACCAGGCGTAGACATGGGCACGATATTTCGAAAACATGGGCACAATATTTCGAAAACACCGCGATTCACAGTCAAATGTAGAGGAAACAAAAGTCTTGTTTTATCGAAAACTATCCACCTATCAATCTTTAGAGAGTTTTTTCAAACAAATGCATGCCAACTCCTGTACTATCTCAGTCTTGTTCTGTTATATACTTGAAAATTATTCAAATATTATATTATATTATTTACAAATTTAATTCTAAATAATTTCTTAATAAATCAGTCAATATAATAATATTTATATATTTAACTATATTCAGACATCAGACACCCCCACTCCACGTCACTTCACCACATCATACTACTACTGAGTAAAATAAGTAATGTTTATTTTACATTGATCTATCTAATATTCAAGTAATAATATTTCATATTACTTACTGAGTTTAATATTAAATGAAACTTTTTTTTTAGTTTTGTATTAAAAAAAAGGAATAAAAATTGGTTGGTCGTTATTTATTTATTGGATGGATATGTGTTTATGAATATGAATGGATATGTGTATAAATACACACAGATACTTGTGAGGCGGTCAAATCATGTACAATTTTACCATAGACCAGACATGGGCGAGTTATTTTAAATTGAGGTCACCATTGTTATAACTTAATTGTGTGTCATTGAGTTTATTGGGTGTCTCATTGTCCAAGTCCGCATTGCTCATAGAAATGGAAGCGAGACGGGTATACAACTCTTCTACCTATCTCAGTTTCTCTAAAATTAATGAGATAGATAGAAAAAAGAATGTTGTCTCTCTGTATTACTCGTATGTTAGGTTAGGAGTCCGAGGGACTTATGTAAGCCACGTTTGCCCATGCCTGCCATAGACAATAAAAACTCAATATAGATAGCAGTTAAATAAGGAGAAGATGTAAATAACTGGACTAAAAATTTACTTTATACGATTTTTATACCATGTATATATGAAATATACATAGTATATTAAGTTAAGTCCCAAGTTTATAACGCTTAAAAATACTGATGCTACGAAAAAAATTTTGGTATAGGGAAATCGATCCGAAATATCGTTTTTTTCGGAAATTACTCGGCCAATCGCCAAATAAACTCGATTTTTGAATTTCTTGGGTCAAAATTACTTTATAAACTGAGTTTCATCAAATTCCGAAACAAATAATTTTTTACGATTTTTTCGAATTTTTCTAAGGGGTACCCCTTGAAAAAATTGCAAAAAATCGATACAAATTTATCGTCTCCAATTTCGATAAAACTCTGTATATAAGGTAATTTTGACCCAAAAAATACAAAAATCGGTTTCATTTAACGATTTGGCGAATAATTCTCGAGATAATACCGGAAATCGATCCGAAATATCGTTTTTTTCGAAAATTACTCGGCCAATCGCCAAATAAACTCGATTTTTGAATTTCTTGGGTCAAAATTACCTTATAAACTGAGTTTCATTAAAGTCCGAAACAAATAATTTTTTGCGATTTTTTCGAATTTTTCTAAGGGGTACCCCTTGAAAAAATTGCAAAAAATCGATACAAATTTATCGTCTCCAATTTCGATAAAACTCTGTATATAAGGTAATTTTGACCCAAAAAATACAAAAATCGGTTTCATTTAACGATTTGGCGAATAATTCTCGAGATAATACCGGAAATCGATCCGAAATATCTTTTTTTTCGGAAATTACTCGGCCAATCGCCAAATAAACTCGATTTTTGAATTTCTTGGGTCAAAATTACTTTATAAACTGAGTTTCATCAAATTCCGAAACAAATAATTTTTTACGATTTTTTCGAATTTTTCTAAGGGGTACCCCTTGAAAAAATTGCAAAAAATCGATACAAATTTATCGTCTCCAATTTCGATAAAACTCTGTATATAAGGTAATTTTGACCCAAAAAATACAAAAATCGGTGGGAGCGCATATAAATCACATATCACATTATATTACAACATGCTATTGTACTACGTATTTTAATAGTATTGAGGTATTATTTATTATTATTCAGGTGTTGTGAATAGGTATTTATTAGCGGCATGGGTTTAGGCGGATTGATAGGAGGCAATAGAGTTTAGTGGGTCTGAAGGGATAGGCTGGCAGATAGGCTTAACGGGTAGGCTAAAAATAGTATAGGTATTAATGAATTGGAGTTACGTTTCCATAGGACATCGTCTGTCGGGTCTGCTAGTATAATTGTAAAATTTAGTGCATACATATTAATACTTATCAGTAGTATATTATGATGTAAGATTCAAAGTACACGAGCTCGCGTATACGAACTCTACGTCCCCCAAATTCAACGTTATGTTTCAAACTAAAATATAGTAATCAATAATCAATCACATACATCAACTTTCCTTTATAAAAACAATATGCAATGATCAGCTTGTAAAAAAACTGAAAGTCCAATTAAAAGTTCGAAAATTAATTTTCCTTTTAGCTAACTCACTCATTACTATACAAATACTTTCGGGCACTGCATCCATGACCTAATTGATTTACCAAAAAGTCGTAAGAGTCTGTTACACCACTTGTTTTGACACAGTATTTACAATGACGACTTAGATCGATTTCTACATAGGTCATACAAAGCCTATTAAACTACTTATTTTAGAGTAAGAGCCAGCGCCTGCCAGACACACATTAAAGTATAAAAGCTGAATTTTTTTTTGCGTATTCTCACTGGTGTAGGGACCAATCTTTGGGGGCTACAAACCTTGACTAACGGTTCCTTCGGTAGGTAGCAGGTAATCAGGGGCGCAGTACCCGAGCTCGCTCACGTTAAAGTATAAAAGCTGAAATTCACACAGAGTGTTCAAATGACCATTTTAAGTCAATATTGAAAAAGACATATCAATCCATCCAACTAACATTAGAAGACATATCGGTCAAATATTCAATAAGTAAATCGTCATAGTTGTATAAGCCATAAACGGTTAGTGATACAAAAAAAATTAGTTTACAAAAAAGTAGGTAATTTAATTATCTACAATAAAAGTTATTACCATTTTTGGTCTAAAGCGCACGGTTATGGAGATATAGCCTAAAACGGTTTTCCTTAAAATGGAGGCACTTCCCCCGCTTATTTTTGTAAGGATTTTGTGCTTTTACATTCAGTACGTGATACTGAACATATTTAAATAATAAAATAACTCTTGCAGTGAAATAAGTTCATAATCATGGAAGAAAATGTAGATAATTGTGTATTTTTGCATTTGACCTTCTACTACGTCTGGGGGAGTGTTAGCCCCTTCGGATTGATCTGTCTTTTTCAATATTGACTTAAAATGGTCATTTGAACACTCTGTGTGAATTTCAGCTTTTATACTTTAACGTGAGAGAGCTCGGGTACTGCGCCCCTGATTACCTGCTACCTACCGAAGGAACCGTTAGTCAAGGTTTGTAGCCCCCAAAGATTGGTCCCTACACCAGTGAGAATACGCAAAAAAAAAATTCAGCTTTTATACTTTAATGTGTGTCTGGCAGGCGCTGGCTCTTAGTCCATTTTGATCGAAATAAATATTATATAAAATAATTCTCCGATTATATTTATATGGTAGGTAGCAGCGATTTACTGAGCAGTAATTTTATTACGATGAACCTACGTAAGATATATATTAAGAGAGTGTACTTCTTATAAACATTTATTTTTTTGTCTAAAAATATTATTTTCATATCATTAAAAAAACGTTAAGCAGACAATATAAGGTGGGGTTTATATTATTTTTATTATTATTATTATTTCCATAGTCGAAAACATATTACTTTTTTAAAAAAATAAATAAGTTTTGTTTAAATCAATATATTAACACATAAATAACCATTAATTTTAATGGGAGATATAA
The DNA here is from genome assembly GCF_905475395.1 of Chrysoperla carnea. Lineage (NCBI taxonomy): Eukaryota > Metazoa > Arthropoda > Insecta > Neuroptera > Chrysopidae > Chrysoperla > Chrysoperla carnea. The sequence goes on from NC_058340.1 coordinate 23,069,773, forward strand.
ATATAATTTTGATTTTTAATTTCATCTTGTTTTTTTCTGTATGATTATGCAAATCATTAATTTGTTAATTTATTTTAATTGAACAAGTCGTTTAGTAACATTTTGGAAATTTAAAGTTTTCTCAAAAATTACTCTTTTTGAGTATTTTTCAACAATAAAGCTTTTATTTTCAAGGAGACAGGTAGCTCTATTGTTTGTGTTACTGGAGGCTCTATAATGTTTCCTATTTACACTGTGCTGTAAGGCTTGTTTGTCAGTAGTTACTGATATATTACATGGAAGTTATTGCCCGTACTGTACTGGAATATATACAGGAATGAAACTAAATGAAAATGGCTCCTTCAATACCGAAACACTTACCTGAGAGTCACTAGGTACGTGCGGCTACTGTCACTTGATGGTGGCGTAAAATGACATAAAAAAATGTTAAAGTAGATCATTTTCCTCAAGGTTACCTGCAATTTAAACCATAACATTTTTCATAACTAAATAGATCCCAGAGAAGTTAACCTCGTTGATCAGAAATGGATTCTGCCCTGCTTGTATTGACAGTATCTCGTATGGTAAGTTTACACGATGTGAAACTACCAGCTTAAAATTGTCCTCCTGGAGTCCTGAAAGTCCAAAAATCTTCTCTTCTAAATATAAATAATCTCTCAACTATGAATTCAATGTTGACAAATTGATTTTTGTGAAATTTTTCCATTTTTGTTTTATTAGAGGGCTAAAAATTTTATAAACCTACATAAAGAAAGCGGATAAAAAGAAGCCCCGAATTTCTGAAAATTTTCTCTGTTATGATGATAATTTTAATGTGTATCCGTTATGCAAGGGCAATTCTAAGACGAACGGCTTAGTTTTTTATCTTCCGATAAAAAATTTGAGATTGGCATGTGTACCGGATAAGAAATTGTCATTTCAAAATGAGCGGCTTAAATTTTTATCTCTATCGACTTGACTATAAAAAATTTTTTTTGTTTAAATATTGCTCTGATAAATTTTTAGTTTTTACTGGTCTATAAATACAAAAATTCAATTTTAAATGGATATGTAACCAATAATGTTTTAAATAATCAGAAATTTTTTAATACTTGAAATATTAAAAACATAAAATACATGAAAACATACAAATAATTAAATTAAATTCAAGAAATTTTATTGAAAATAAAAAAAAAACATGAAACACCCAACACGTTAGCGTTGAGGATTATTATAAGGAGTGAATAATATTGTGACTGCAGTCAATATGCTTATTATTAAAATTAAATTCTATAAATCTATCATTTTGGTTTGTTTGGATTTTAATACTGGTATGGCTTGGCTGTATGGTCCAATCTGGTCGTTCCATATCAAAAACTATGTAGGTTGAATATTGAATACCGAAAATAATATAATAAATGATCAAAGGGTGATAAAAATAACACCATACTATTACCTGTATATTATGACTTTTTATTGGGTCTGTTTTCATTTTTATCCGGTTATCTGTGGTGACAAGTATACCTATATCGAGATTCTGAACGATCGAAATAATTTGATAAAATTTGTTAGCTCCAATTTATACAATAGTGTGACCAATTTCATCGAAACCAAACCCTTTAGTGAAAAATCACTACGCGGTAATTAATATTATCTAGTTCTGGAGTTATCAGATACACAGGTATCATTGATTTGAAAATCCATAGAGTTTAAGTGGTAATATTTTGAAAAATGATTTTCTAACGTCGAAATAATCGTGATTTTATTAATTTAAAGTTAAAAATTATCTAATAAAATGATTTTCATTGAAATCGGAAGTAAACATCTTTTATATTATTTTCGAGAAAAAATTTTCCTGAAATTTTAACATTAGCATTGTTCTAAACTAATTTGATTCCAGTTTAACCAATCCTGTTTTAAAAAATCGTTCTGAGGTAAAGATGTTAAGTTAAAAATGAAATCCTTTACATTTATTTAACTCCCGTTTTTCTCAAGGGTACCATCAATATTAACCATGGGATTCTTCTGAACTAAATGGATCCCAAAAAAGTCAATTTCGTTGATGAAAAATCGATACGGGGTACTTTTCTAAAGCTCTTAATACATTACATTTACTGTAAATTAGCTTGTTAGTTTGAGCTGACGCATATCCAGCCAAGGAAATTAATTGACTGAAACACTGTTTCATTTTTAACCGAAAGGATTTCTCTTGAAAATAAAATACTAATTATTGTTAAATATATCAAACCCTATACATAAAACCATACTTAAATAGTGATATGATTGTTTCGCAGTATGACAGTACAAACAGAGGCGGATTATCCGTAAGGCACAATAAAAAGAAGCTAGTTATTACATAAGTACCAGTTAAAATGTATAATATATGGTAGCTAGATGACGCCGATGAGATGCTTGAATAGGCTGTTTTTGACACTTGATCTGCCTCTTAGTACAAGCTTGATCTGTTACGACAGATTTCCTTCGGGTAAACTCTAATGCAAGAACATATATATATAAAGGACATAACCTTCTATGCCGAGCTGTAAGCGCTTGTGCCTGAATTTAAGGCACCTATCTGGACGGAGTCTAGTCATCGGCCTTTTCGTACTTCGTACTACGCATCAGACTGGCTAGGTGATTGAAAACAATTGAAATTGTTCAATTGATTGAAAACAAAACGACAGCCTGATGTGCAGTATACAAAGTACCCAACGACCGACTTTTTTCATGCTACTCTCTCTAGTCTAGTTTTATACCCTTAACATATATGTTCCTGCCCTAATAGTTCTAAAAGTTCTTTAAGAAGTTGACGACAGTTTCTTGTTTCTATAGAGAAAAGATAAAACAAACTTAGAAATAATAATAAGTAAGGTTATAAAGAATTAGTTCTGTTTAGTGGCCATATAGTGTATAGTGTGTGAATGTATGTATGTATATATGGCAGGCATAACACTCTCATGATGTGGAGAATAAAAAAGACCACCTTAATAGAAGTTTTGTTATACAAACAATAAACACTCAAAACAAAAAGTATAAAAATTAAAATATTGTAATTCGATATTTTAATAATGAAATAAAAGAATTTGATTGTTGATTTTTGAATTTTGAATAACACCAATACCAATGATTTTATACACAAAAACACTTTAACTTAACTTGAATCTTATATACATGTATAAGGGTACCTCAACAACTCAGCCACTAATAATATAAAATTGTATTCAATTTTTAAATTTTAAAACAATGTTATTTATTACAATTTAAATTTTATTTAAATTTAATTCAGGGTGTGAAGAAGTTATATCTAGAATCTCTTTTCTGAAGAAGATGCATTCGTTTGAGGTAATGTTTATAATAATATCAGTTTATAGAACTGTTAAGACAGTAATTATTGAGCAGTTCAATCGAATTATTCGCTGATAGTGCTTACAGTTAATTATTGAGTTAATTAAGTGACTAAGAGAAATCAAACCTTTTTGCGTCAAGCGTCAGAAGTTGCACCTAAAAATGATACCAGTATGGAAATTCATTCATTTTCTTTTTTAGTACCTACTTCCATAGTAATGTCAGATCCCTTCATAAAAGAGTTTATTACAGTCAAAATTGATTTGCATTTTATACAGCTAAAAAGCGTCCCGATTGAACGTGAATTAAGTGACTAAGAGAAATCAATAAAACAATCACAATTTACCCGAATATTAGCCCCGGCGTTACTACATGTTTTCATAAAATATCAATTTATTGTATTGTATTGCTACGAAAAAAGGGTATTCCATGTTTTCTCGTACTAATTCAACACATCGAAATGAATTAATTTAATACGGGACGATTTATCACGAGTTATGACAAATTTCTATAACGAGACAGTTTAAGATCTAGCTAGCCAGAGTAAAATCTGGTTGAGATTAAAATCAAGCTGCGACAAATGTTACTGGTTGACTTGAAAAAAAAGTATTTTTGGATCCTTAACTTTTTCAAATAAAAATCTTCTTTTTGCAGTACTCTCCGTGTAGAAGAAAAAAGTTATCATCCGTTAACAGATATCAATTTTTAATTCTCTCCAAATCGTTACTCGAATTTGAAGACTTTAAAGTTAGTATATGTTTTTGATTTAAGTATTGAAGAATCAAGGCTGATTGAAAGTTTGAATCATGTACAGTAGAACGCCGATTATACGAATCAGCGTAATAAAAAAAATTAAATGACACCACATGTTTTGTAGAGTTGTGTTTGTTAAAGTTAATAAATTTTATTCTATGTGTGACAGTTCGTTTTCTTTATTACCTGTCTATGTCCGATTATCCGAATTTTCGATTATCCGAATCGACCCCGGTCCCAATTTATTCGGATAGTCGGCGTTCTACTGTATTTTAGTTATAAGTATTTATTATAGGGTGTTTCAATAAATAACCAACGCAACGTAGCATAATAAAATGTACTTTTTCTTTGTATTGGGCTATTTTGTTCGAATCTATCTAAAAAGTAATATAAATAAGATGTGAATAAATTACAAACAATAACAGACTTTAAAATCAACATTCAAGGTATAGTTCAAGTCATAGAATAGTAGTTTTTAAAAAAAAAATTTGTGAGTTGAACGATATTTTATGCTTTTGTGCAAACTTTTTAAAGTATCACTCATATTGAAAGACCTTATATTATTTGATTTCTTCTACGAGAAGTGGTAGCCTTCATATCATAAATTATAATATATTATAATAATCTAGATTCTAGTCACTAAAGAAAATTAAGCTACCTTAAAATATTTAACATATTTTAATTATTATTTAGTGGAAATGACACGATAGAAAAACAAAACAAAAAACAATTAAAAACATCTTCCGTTCAATTGAACCAATTTTTATTTAAAAATATAATTTTATAACATAATAATAATCATCAGCATAATATTTATATATGTATATTTTATTAAATGCGCATGTGTATTAAATATCAACCTAACAAAGGGGTGGCAAAAAAGAAAAGAAAAAAAAAACCGTCAATCGATACCCTAATGACTGTTTCTAGACTAGCATACGTAATGAGTCGTGACGTCACTTGTTAAATTAGTGGTAACCAACTTATGCTGCTTTGGCTACATACTACATATACGATAAACTATATATACACAGTTTGCAAGCTAACGGTAGTGACTATACTGTCTCTTAAATATAATTCATATCATTACTTGAGTAAGGCGGATTATTAAATTTGTGTGTTCAAATTTTAGAATGTATGGAAAAAACCTGGGCCAGTAACCAGTTTATTAAGGATATAAATTTGAAAGGCTGTTGTTAAAATCAATATTATGTATGCAATTTTCTTACCACTGAATAAATTATATATAAACAAAAGGGTCGAATTGAAGAAAATTTCCTTTCGCTTTCAAAACACGGAAATGCCTTACGATTAACAACATTACTTTTACAACAACTTCTAAAATTCTTGTTCCATATAAAATGAGTAGACAGATTAAAAACCAGAATTATGGTTTAAGTATATAAATTTTTAGGAATACAAGTTTCTAATTCTAGATTAAGCATTCTTATTGTAAAGGAAACTTCTAAATAATTTGTACTTGTTGTTACATAGTGCCCATGTAGTTTTTTCATAAATAAGAGTAAATGGTAAAAACTAAAAAGGTAAAAACTTAATTTTATGTAATTGATTATTAGGTGATACAACACACACAAATCACAAAGTTTCGAATTTTTTCAAAATAATAAAATATTTTTGCATTTTTGATCAGTTTTTAACCATAAAGTACTTTTGTCATTTTTCTCTAGACGCTTAGTTTGTGAAATAAAAGTTCTTGAAAAATTAAAAATGAAATATTCGATTTTAAGAAAGATATGTTATTTTTTTTTTGCAATCTCTGAAGGAATTCGCTTAGCTTACGCAGCTCCTACGTTACCAATTTTTTTCCTCCATAAGTTATGAACTCAATTCTAAATACTTGGTTGTTAAGGAATTTTAAAATTTTTTGTACTCAATTTTACCAGTAGCGCTTATCTAGTGAACAACTGCTGTAAATTTTAGGAAAAAGATCCAAATTGCCGAACTTTGTTACACAATAAAGCGCTCGAGGAGAGTAAAGACTTTTTCAAGGTCATTAACGATATAAAACTCAGCAGTCACTGTATAAAAAAATATAATGAAATAAAAACTATTTCCGTTCTATTTGAATAATGTTTCGAACTATTTAATACCAATCAACGTAATAAATTATCTAGTTTTAATTAATCGATGGTTCGCTGATTGATGGTTTCTTTACACAAGGGCTTCTTTTTTCATTTAATTCGCTCGATTCCTCCATATTCTGTCTATAACCATTTATGTACAGAGTCATGTCGCTTTGACTATTACGTACTACGACTTTGACTGTATTTGATTTCTGATCTTTAATATTATGTAGATAACAGTGTGAGAAAATGATTTAATGTAACTTACATTATTGATACCGTTAAAAATCATCAAACATAACGGATAATAAAGGTTCAAAATAAACTATTAAACAATGAAAACTGGACTTGAAGAATAATTTCTAAGAAAATTGAATTGCATTTGTTACAAATGGTTTTGTAGGTTAGTTTAATATTAAACAGGTATATGATTGAGGATTATATTACATTCAATCATTTACTCAAACATATGATATTATAATAGGCCACAAAATTCGTTCGTATTATTCGTAGTTATTTGAATGTTATACAGAGTGTTTCAAAAGAGTACGGCGCTATTTAAGGTGCATGTTCGCACAGAACGTTAAACATAATTTTTTTCAGACAGATGTTTATTAAATGCGAAATCAAGAAACCATGGTTTAAGATGCCTTCAAACAATAATTGAATATTGGTCATAGTGTCCAACAAATTCCGTACTGGGACCTTGAATTCGATCCTTACATGATATGGTGAAGTTGTTCGTGAAAGCCTTTTAGTTCTAGAAAGTTCTGACAGGCCGACCGGCTCGATTCTCACATTTCACTGACTGACTGACATAACTGTTATTTATATGCAATATACAACCTGTATAACAATTTTCAGCTTCTGTAAATTCATTTAAATAGCACGGGAATCATAATTGAACCCAATTTTATTATTTAACATAGGTACATTGGGGCTGACTGACCAGCCGTGTTCTAACATTGCATTGACTGACTGTCATAGCTGTTATTTATATGCAACATACAACCTGTATAACAATTTTCAGCTTTAGTAAATTCATTTAAATATCACAGTTTCGATAGACCCCTGATCTATCGTTCGCATGACTGACCGCACTATGTGTGTGTAAACAGCTACTATAACCAATCCTCAAATGATCAGCTTTAGTAAATTAAAAGAATTTTTTTGGCCTGGCTCTCCCATCAGAATGAGAAAATTTACAAAAAAGTTGAATGTCTTGAAAAGCCACTTTCACATGAACAACTTGTGTAAAAAAGTGCCATATAATTTTGAGACACTCTATTAATAGAAGGTACCTTTTCTTCTTCAACAATTTACTCTGTGATCACACATGTATATCCAATCTACTTACAATCAAGAAAGAATACTAATAAAACTACAATGAATCTTAATGGTTATTATGTCTGGACCACACATCCTAATTGCTTAATAAAGTACCTAACTCTACTGTATTGCTATTAGTTTAATTGTAATGAAAATAAGGATATTGAAATATATACACAAAAATAGAAAGAATTTCGGATTTCGTATTCTAAAAGTAGATACCTAATTGAAATAATTAATTAAAAATTTATAAATTTTGTTTTAGGTGTTTAATTGTTGAAATTGGATGAAATTTATATGTTCAATAAAAACAATTGGAAAGAAATTAAATAAATCAATATTTGTCTTAATATTTTCACGTAAAGTTTCATAGATTCTTTCTATAATGCCTATGTGTTGCAGATAATTACTAAATGGGAAAACACCAGCACTATTTTATCGAATTTTCATGCAAAAACTTTGGCAGATTTTGAATTAGTTGTAGTTTTCACGAGATACGGCATAGTTCATAATCGTCTGTTATTTTGAAAATTTCTTGGTTGATATTAGTCAAATTTTATAAAAAGCAAAGTTAAAGAAAATAAAATTTATTTGACTATATCCTCAAAGTTGAATGCTCTAAAAATTTTAGTTCGAACGCTAAATAGTTATGAAAGTTAGAGGATGCAATGTACCATTGAACATATAACATAGTGTACCATTGAGAGATGACAATATGTATGTAATAAACTTTATAATATGTATTATATTCTTGTTTTTTATAGGTTTCCAAACATAGATAAGCAAAGTATGAACTGGAAAAAAGAAGTCTTATTTACCTCGAATCATTAAAAATAACAGGCTGGACTCTGAAAGTAGCAGTTTTTCGATATTTCAATAATATACATTATGTTCCTGTTTCTTAGAATGAAGTGTAACAATTTCGTGTAGTGATTCTAGGTACATTAGGAGGTATTGGTACTTTATAATATCGTTCCATGGAACACGCTTCATGTATCGTGATTTTATGAATAATTGTTAAATATTCAAATGCACAAATGTAAATCTTCCCCCATGTCTAAGAAGGAAAATTAATAATGCATCTTTGTAGAGTATGCAGATTTAAGAAGGAGTTCAGAAAAAATAAATATCTCTATATATTATAAATGCGAAAGTAAGCATGTTTGTTTGTTTGGTTGTTTGTTACGCTTTCACGCTAAAACTAGCGAATGGTTTTTAATGAAACTGTACAGCAATATAGCTCAAATCTCAGAATAACACATAAGATATAATTTATAAAGATATATTAATAAAAAATAAAAAAATAAAAATTTAATTTGATATTACCATAAATTACAGATTTCTGTAAAAGTAGTCATTTGACATTACCATAAATTACAGATTTTTGTAAAAATAGTCAATATAAAATATTTCACGGCCATCTTCTCTGATATACCATACATATATTTTACCTGTGTAAAACAATCCTTACCATTATTTCGAATGTTATAGAAAGGGGATAAGCGAGAGCAATCTTTATCAATCTTTACTTTTGAACCCAGCGAAGCGGGTGGGTATCGCTCTAGTAAGTTATAAACAAAAGTTTAATAAAATTTGAGTTAATTGCTAACACGATTTGTAATGTATTTCTGGCATTAGATAAAATACGAATAAATAAAGTAAATGATTTCAAACTGGACATATAACAAAACCTTTATTAATGAATAAAAATTTTCTTTAATTATTGTCCTCTGTATACACATCAGAGAAGATATACTACGTAGTAAATGTTTGTTTTTTTTCCTAGTGTATAGCTTCTTCTTCTGTACTACATTTAATTTGATTTGATTAATTAATTGTTATTTTTTCCCTTTTTCTCTCTATCCAATGGTTTATATATATATACATACATACATAAAGAACATATTCTTAATTAAAATTAATGATTTTTCGTCCATATTTATTATACAAACATTTACAGTGAAAACGCTTTATATTTTTCATTCTTGTATACAAAAGACCGTTGCAAACTCATACTGTTTTATTTAGAAAGTGTTTAATAACTTGTAGTCACTTTTGAAATGCCTTACCTGTTTAAATATTTTGATTAATATTAATTAACTCTCCTCTTAGAGAAATAACCCTGTTTTACTCACCTGGCCAAAAATATGTGCCTGCATCGAAAAGACCTGGAACTTAGAGTACGGAGGTAGTAAGATAGACTCTCCAAGGAACAAATTTTGTGAAAGATACTATGCTGGTAATTTTTATTGTAATTTAGTATGAGAAACATTTATTCTATAGCAATATTTTAAAATTATTTCATACTAAGTTTTGTTTTTAACCCCCGAACTAAAAAAGGGGCTGTTAAAAGTTTGATCGCTATTTGTGTGTGTCTGTCTGTAGTTTAAAAGGATGAACCAATTTGAATTTTTCTTGTTTCATTTGAAAGGTAATTTAACGGAGAGTGTTTTTAGCTATGTTTCAAGTGCGAGCTTAGGGTTCCGTAACCGAAAAAATAAAAAAATTGGCGATGATCTCCAAAATCGATTAAGTTTGGAAAAGGCATGAGCATAATTTTAACATATAAATAATTACTTTGGAAATGAATGGTCAAATAAACCTGGCTTAATTCATTTCGAAAAGTGAAATGGTAAAATACTTAGGTAATTCAAAACAATAATTCAAAATAACAAAGTCAACTCAAATATTTCAATTTCCATTAATATATTTCCAAAAATTTGTCCCAAAATATGATAGCTCTCTACATCAGATGAGATGAAAAGTATCCTTTTCATCTCATCTGATATCCTTGACCATCACTTTGATATTGATTTATGTAGGAGTGTTATAAGTTTAAAATGTTTATCTGTGCGTCTGTGTGTTTCTCAAATGGATCTTAGCCCCCAAACGGTCGAATCGACTTGATTGAGAATATTTTATAGCTAAGTTCCAAAAATCGGTTTACAAGGAATAAATCGCATTTGTCGCGGTTTTTTTAATTTTTGCGAATTCACTTGTTTTACATGTGATTTATGCTTTGTCTGAGATTTCCGAATTGTGAATTCGTATCCTTAAATTTCCACAAACTGATTACAAACTCCAAATAATTTTCTTCAACGCCATCAACTGTAATTTTGTTATAAATAATAGCAATTAACTTCGTAGAAGTTTTACGAATGATTGATACCTTAAATCTTCTTGTAAACGGTTTTACTGTACTTATGTGCTTATATATGTGCCAGTGTGTGTGTAGTATGCTTATGGTATCTATTTAATTGCGACACACTATAATAATGTAATAAAAAAGAAGACGAAAACTATGTTAGCAGAGCGGCTAGCAATAACCTTCGAAACGAAACGAAACGAGAAAAAAAAACAACACAACATTAACTTTCCCGTTTTCGTTATGTAAATGTAATGTCATGAAAACTAGATGAATAAACAATAAACAAAGTTTTGCTTGGTGCTTAATTAATATAAAAATAGACAAATATATTTTTTGTGTTTAATTATTATTTTCTCTCAGAGCGGTTTTTATACCAAAATTCTCACATTTCATATAATAGTCTTGAAAGAAGGCACAACCGCAAATTATATTTAGTTTTTTTATTTTTCCATTAGAACGGTTAAAAATAAGGTAAATTTTATTGTAATGCTTCCGTTTTTTGTTTCATTTTGCTATTTTTATAAAAAAACAAATGCAAACCATTTCTTTTTTTAGCCTGTTATACAATTTTACCCTTATCCAAAATAGGGGACTGCAATGACATTATGTGCTAAGGTGCGTCCTTTCAAACGCAATTAAAATTGCTGTTGGATGGATGATACCGAGATATCGACAAAAAAGTTTCTCTTGAAAGTATATGAAAGTATAATCTCAAAGCTACAACTCGGATCTCCATTTGGTTTTTTGTCTCGCTAATATAAACATTGCGTACTCTTTGGGTAACAAAGTCGAATAAAAAAAACTATTACATTAAATTGATTTTGATATTACGACTTTCCACATGAAACGCGGACACCATCGCCACTACACTCTTCGATCCTTAAAATTACTACAAATATTTCAAGTAATTATTATTAAAGTAATATAGAGATGATTATCAATAGTTTATTCCGGAAATACTGAGAAAAATTAAGTAGTAGATTGAAAAATTCATATACACAGGTATTTTTAATTAAAATATTATTTTTCTCTTAAGTTTAATTCAATCTTAAGTTCAATTTTACACCCACCAATGCAAAAAATTTGAAACTTAACTTCCTTGTTATAATTATGTACCCATCAATCTAATAGTCATTTAATGGACGAATAACATTTGACAAAATTTACAGTTAAATAATATTTAAATACAAAAAATAAAATTAAATAAAATCCTACATAATATTGTGAACATAATTTATATTACGGTTTTTTTTAATATTTTTTTATTTATTTTTTTGCAAAATAATTATTATTAACTTTATAAAATATAATTTCATATGATTAAAATGTACATACACATATAGATAGGATTTTAAGTATATTCGCGATCAATGACATTTTATTTATATATATATGAATATTATAAATATAATAAATTCAAGTAAATCAGTGCCTTTAGTATCCATTGCCCGATGTTTGATGTCTTATATATAAACAAAAAAAAAAAGCAAATAGATAAGAACAATATCTCGAACAGAGAAAAGTCAATAGCTTTGATCTCAAACAATTCCTCAAATCATGTGGTATGTTTCATGTGAAAATCAAACCGTCAACCGTCAGTGCAGGGTTAATAATTATAAAAATAAATAAAAACAGTATAATAGACAAGGTCAATCGTGAATCTCATTCTGAAAAAACTGATTTTGACCTTGACTATCTAAGGACGAGCACACCTGATATGTGAGGCGAGATTTGTCTAATCAAAATAAACGTTTGTACAAAAATTCAGCTTTATCCGTTAGATTCCGGGGTTTACCACTTTTTTTGCTAATAAAGAATCAACACTGAATTTTTTGCTTTTCAACGAGTTTTTCCGCCTTGAAGTATATAAAAATATTGTTTTGTATGAATGTATGTATTTATATGTATAAATTAAATAATTTATTTATTCAATGAATAATGTGTCATTTATTGTTACTGAGTGAGTAAGTGTATAAAACTATTCTCTGTCTATATTTGCGATTATTAGCATCTGTATTACATATAAACTATACTCTAGTGTTTTGATACTCTCTGAAATAATATATCGGACATAAAACTGAAAGGTAAATTATGTAAACGTGGAACGTAGTTGGCCAGATAACTTTGAGAGCTCTTGCTATTGAGTAAGCCCTCCGCTTTTTAAAACTAGTTTCGGTTAACTTTTAATGGCACTACCGATATGGACACCATAAAAAGCTTAACGGGTCAAACAAGAAGCTAAAATGAGGAGTCCTTGTTTTTAAAAAACATGGCTTTCTCAATATTAAATTGATTAGTGGTAAAGGATTATGATTAACTTATTTTGAGATTTGTTTCCTGCTACGCTTGCCTTTGTATTAACGTTCCGTTTGTTACATAGACAGTCGCTATGAGCGATTTAGACATAATTCCTATCGTACGGCTTAACGATAGTTAAGTTATCTTAATATTACGGCTTTTTAAATAAATTAAAGCAAAGAAATCGATTTGCCCGCATACCATGATATAGGTCAGAGTCGATATCGATTCGAAATGAAATTAAAATGATATGAATTCTATTTTATTTCCCGTATCCCCTTTAAAATGAAGTTAAAGATGAAATCTTTGTGAAGATTTGATTATATTTCCATCTTTGTCCAATTAGAAGTTTTAAAGTTCATATTTTGCGTATTTCTAGAGTGAACCAAAAAAAGTTCACCATCGTTTTAGTCATAATTCCAATTACATTTCCCTACACATATCAATTTGTTATAACCATTGCAAGAAAATATCTAAGTTCGCCAAATTGCTTAAGCTTTGGTTACCTAGGAAAGTGGTGCGAAGTAGGTATAACCGCAGAATAATACAAAGATACATAAACCATTCAAGCGCTATGTATTTTTGCATCAAACTGTCAATCATCACGACTGTCAAAACATTACGGAATTATTAAAAACAGTATTTAGTTGTGCTTAGACATGATTGTTTTATTTATTTAAAAAATATAAATATAATAAATAATATTAGTTTAGAAGTGAAGTGAACAACTGAAATTGAACTAATGAATAATATTTTTATTATTTTAACTGTACATTGAATGTAATGTAATGTAATAATGATTGTCAACCAACATATAACATATATTAAATTAGATTTGTCTCTTATGTTGCTTGCTTGCTTGCTGTTTTGTTAAACAACAAGGTACTACCTAGTTAACATAATTTTTTTACCTTAATATTATGGACGCATACTTAATATATATTGTTATATTATGCATATTAAAGTTCAATTAAAATTCAATTTTTTATTTATACCACAGTCATTTTAAAAATATAGATACACTAGCTGTTACCCGCCCGCTTTGCTGGGCAACATCCCCAATTGCACCCCTCCCTCCACATTTCCTTGCGTTGGATAACAGTTTTGTAATGTACACGTCATGCTCTTTTATTTGATACCCCACTTAGGTATATTTGTAAATATTCGATATTTCCTTCCCACTTTCTCGCTACACCTTTCTACCCTCCGAAAGTTAAAAAAATTTCTAAATGTAATTTAAAACATTCTGACCAAGTTTTGAACTATTAAGAGCCATAATTGAAAAATATGAATTTTTTATTCATGAACACCCCCGCAACCCCCCTTGTGGGTGGAACTTCGTAAAAACCCGTTCTTAGCTGACCTCTACTTGGCAAAAGGAATATTCCTCCCAAATTTCAAGTCTCTAGGTCTTATAGTTCCAGAGATATCGTGATGAGTGACTATCTATCTATCTATCTATATCTATAGAAAGTCTCCTATATATTTATAGATATATTTTTTTTACAATTAATAAAATCCAAGTGAAAATATTAGACCTGTTGCGTGGGGTACGAAAAATGGAACAGAGCATTGATCTAAATGCACACTGCCCCATTTGTAATAGAACCTAGAAAAGTAATTTCTTGGTAAATGGCGATTTGGTAAATTACTTAAAGTAATTTAAGTGTCTGCCTGAATCTAAAATACATAAAAATCAGTACCTCATGAAATAATTTCGTTTCGATTTTTTTTCCTTTGCACACATTTAAATATATTTTGTGTGTATGATATCCGACTTGAATTTTTTAACATTCTCAAAAAATGCAAAGCTGTGAGAAATCTTAAAAAAAAGATGACCAAAAATAACTTTTTGAAAAGTGATATTTCCTTTGCGATTTCTTTGCCTTGGTTCGTTTATTCTTTATCTTTCTGAGTTATTTTCCATAATCTTTCCTAAAATATTAGGGATAATAATTATAAATTTAAATTTGTTATTACAGCTACCCTCAGAAAAGCCGTTAATTCAGCTATTCTCATAAAACTAGGAATGTAGCTGTCTAGTGAATTTACTGTTTTGTAAGAAAATTGAGATATAAATGACCAATCACTGACGATGGTATTCAAACTCGAAACTTCCCAGGATCAACACAGAAGCGAAAATGTGAGCATTGGTACTTGCGTCTATATCTAATTTCATACAAAGAAGAATACTGTAGAACATCAATAACTAATAGTGGCGGTAGCAGCGGGTCTATTTAGTAAAGTTGTTAATGAATGAACGAAAAAGAACGAGAGGTATGGTGGGACATCCAGTTGGAACTATATTTTTTTCGTACCTTGGTAAATTATAAATGTAGCGCTTACTTTTTTAGTTACAAGATATTTTTCTGAAAATAAGTTTTAGAAGTCAAATACTTGTTTGATTCTTTAAAGAATTTCATTTTATAGCTACTTTTAGTTTTTTTCTGCATGAATGAACTGTAGTATTAGTTTAAAAAAGACATACTTCTGATTAAGTAGTCAACCTAATATTATTATGACATAACATATAAATTTCATTGTACATACTTTAAATTATCTTTGTTATCTTTAACTTCTGATAACTTTCACAACTCAATTTTTAAATGATTAAACATAAAATTTTGACAAAAAATTGACAGTTAAAAAAATATTTTTGCATTTTCTCAAAATTCATAGCAAGCTGAACCGATTGAAAAAGTTTTAGTTTCCTAGGTAAATAAGATGCCCGATTTTTTATATCTATAATATACGTACTTATATCTTAAATGTATTTCCAAATATTACTAATATTATACCAATTTCACGTCTTAGAGCCATCAAGGGAAACATGATGGCTGTATCTAGTAAAATTATTAATGAATGAACGAAAATGTATGACAAACAAGTAAAACTACGAACTAACTAGTGTAGTCAAGTCAGACCCCTTGCAAAATGTATACCTACCTGAATTTTAACTGATTTTTTTCAATAATACTTTTAGCTTTAACTTATACATTGTTTAGAGTATAGTAATGTAATATATTTGTATATTTATGTATGTTATTATTTGACTTCCTTGTCACGCTAATTTCATTTTAATATGTTTTAATAAACGAATGTCTGTCTAATAAAGACTGCTACACTAACTACCTAACTATACATAACTAAATAAAATTATGTGAAGCCTTGTTTTTGCTTATGAACAATATGGAATTATTTTAAATGAATTTATTGTTTAAACTTTATTTTTTTATAGAAGTTTTTTCATTTCAAATAAACAGGGTCAAATTTAAAATAAGTAAAATTCAAATTTGGCAGTATAAATCTTTGCTGTTCGTGATTTTAATAAACAATTTGCTGCAGTTAATTCCTAGATATACGAGTGAAGTGCTTGGCCAATGATGTCTCAAATCAAATTCTTGGTTTATATTATCCGTTTTTAGTTCGTCATCTTCAGATGTGAGAACAAATTCTCACATTGCGCTCGAGCAGGACCACGAATATATGAAATTCAAGCCAGTATGGCAGTGGCATAGTATGATAAGATTAAAAAAAAGCTCATTCTATTTTACTTTGGCATCAAAAGCTTATTGGCATAGAATTCGAGATAATTTTGTTCATACGAAGTCAATTTCGCTTGCTTCAAATATTGATCTTGTGTAGTCGGAGTTACTGCTGCCTCGATAGCCTTTATACAAACTTAGCATTATTTATACAAGAAGAGCCTAAATGGCCGAGTGGTCTAAGGCGTTACACTTTGACCGTTTGACTACTTAGACTTAGGTTGCGGGTTCAAATCCAGGCAACGGCAGTGAAAATAATTATAACTAATGAGAGCGGTATAATAGATCATATTCATCTTCGCTTGGATTAGAACGAAGTAACCGATTCCACCCACATCATAAATGTAATTGTAAAATATGAATGTAGATAAATGGGTGGATATGAATGGGTGGCCTCTGTTATAGGCGTATGTCAGAAAAACGCAGGTTAGACCCTATTGTTATTATTATGCAAGGAATTACAATACAAGACAGACGGTAGCATAGCGACATCCTCCAATTTCTAACTATTACTCGAAAGAAGCTGAAAGATGTAGATAAAATATTGAAAAATTCCAAAAATTTAAAATTATGGGTATCACGATAGCGACTTAAAGATTAAGTATCAATAATATTGAAAGAAATTTTGATTTTTCCTGATCTGTGTGAATTATTTAATTAGCTTTTTAATTAGCTGTTGCGATTTTGACAAAATTTAAGATGTACATGTGCAATGATTGATTGCGATGTCTGTAAAAATAAATCAAATTTTACTATTTATAAATTAAGCAAGCGAACTAAAAATTTTTTTAAATTTAAATTTGTTCCATTTCTTCTTAAGCTGATTAGAAATTTTAATCGAATTACAACTTATATTAGAAAGTTATATACATTTAACGTATTTTTTTTTTGCGTATTTAAACACTTGAACACTCCTCTTCCTGTCAAAAGTTTCTTTGCACAAATAATTATATTTTTTGTTAAAACAGAAATAAATATAAAAATAAAAAGATCATTGAATAAATATTTCAGTTTAACAAAAAAGTTATACAAATAGTTTTAATTTCCTTCCGATAATTACGCATCAAAAAACACCAAAAAAAAGTTTCAATTTGTATATTCAATTAAAAACAAAAAAGCAGAAAAGATTAATCATCCAAATTCATATAAAAAAAATTATCTTAAAAAAATCTACGCATAAAAAACATCCCTTATTAAACATTTAAAATAATAATCATTTCACCACCCCGCGTAAAACCAATCTGTCTACACAAACATTATAAGAATTTCATATCAATGAATTTAATCAAAATAAAAAAAAAAGATAAATTAATAAGATTTTTACAACCCTATCATAACTACCCTCTATAATGATAATTAATTAACTGTAATATAGACAGACAACAAAAAAAAAACGATTTATCTTAGACGAAGCAAATAAAAAAAGCAACAAAATTAAAAATTCATAATCACTGCTGTTTTCATTAAGACATAAATGTCAATTAAGAAATTCATCGTATAATTACAAGGGGTTGAAAAAAATAGAAAGATTTAAAAAAACAAGGGTTAATTTTTTTTCTTCCTAAGAAGTTTAAAAGATGTTTGAAAATGTTATAACACGAGGTGTTAAGAAGATATATAAGAGACTTTAAATAATAACTTGAGGGTGTTTGTGTTTTAATAGGATTATTTGACTTGTAGGGGTTTGTGTGTAAAACAACCCTATAATATCGTTTGCATAAACTTCTACAATGTCGTTTGGTGTGTAAATATGTACATAGATAGATGTGTACGAACGAACAGTGAAGAACCGACTGAAGTAAATGGAGATGGTGAAAGGGGTTAATTAAAGGGGATGATTGTAATTAATTAAGTAACGATGTGATGCGACCATTTTAAACAAGTTAGTTACCATATTATTACCATCATACTGTGTTGTTAACTAACTTGTTGCTTTTTCTCTTTGGTTTTAATTTCTCTTTACCCAATCATTACCATTCTATCCCATAAAGCTTGGCTTGTAATGAATATACAATTTTAAAGCTGATATTTCGTTCCATTTTAAATGTTCTTTAATATATTCATAATTACTTTTATAGACTTTATGATTTAATTAAGATTTAAAACTTTTTTTTTCGTTTAATTTTTATTATCTCGGTTGAATTAATTTCGTATTTATGTTTATCTAAATAATTTCTTATCAAGAATCTTGATATATCGAACTTATATGCGACAGAAAGTTAAGGTTGTTGAGGCGCTACAGAAATTAAACTGTTGTTTAACCCTCGAACCAAAAAAAGGAGTGTTATAAGTTTGGCCTCTATGTGTGTCTATCTGTGGCATCGTAGCGCCTAAACGGATGAACCGATTTGAAATAAATTTGTTTCGTTTGAAAGAAAAATTAATAGGGAGTGTTCTTAGCTATGTTTTAAGTGCGAGATTAGGGTTCCCGATCCAGAAAAACTAAAAAATAGGTGAATAAAATCTTAAAACCGGTTCAGTTCTCCTATGTAAATTTAGACGCGAAGTTAAGGCTTGTTTTAAAAAATCGAAAATAGCTAACGATTTGTATAAAAATATTATTTTTATTCCATGATTTGCTATTTTTGGAAATGTAAAAATCAAATTTTAGCTGATTATGAAGTCTAGACTAAAAACAAATATAAAATTGGACCTAACTAAAGGAAATATTCAAAGCATCACGTGTCTTCTTTAAAAAACCAAAACTAAAAATAAAAAAAAATAAAATTGAATTTATGTTAATAGTTAAAAAATTTACTATCTATTGATGAGAGAGGCAATTTAACCAGAATATAAATAATTCCAATAAATTTTGAAAGAAAACAACTTTTTTGGTATAATAACAATTAAAAATATATATACATTCAAATAAAATAAATTAATCCATAATTAACACCAATGTAGATAAATTTTTTTTGGAACGAACTTTTAAAAAAAAGAATATTGTAAACTTATAATAGATAACGATTAATTTAATGCTGTAATAAAAATAAGGTATAGTCATCGTGTTGTCATTTTATGGTTAAGTGGAATCACCGGTATTGATCAAGAGATACAGGCAAGTATCCTTCGACTATACTGATGGACTGATTCCATTCAATTCATGAATGGATTCACCTGATTTCAAGAACGTATCAAAATAGTATTAGGACCTATTTGAACAATAATTTAAGGTAGTTAAAAATGTAAAGCTCATATTTTCTATAAAAATCATTTCTTTAAAAAAACGAGAGGTGTCGTAGGAAACCCAGTAGGAACTATGTTCCTTTCATACAAATAACTGTAGTAGTAGGTGATTAAATATAAATATTAGTTTTGTGGTACGCTATCTTGCAGGTTTAGTGTAATCAGCTTCGTTAAAGTGTTTTTTTTTTTCTCTCTCGATACTTTTTGCATTTCTATGCGTTGGTAATTTTAGTTTTTTTTTTCATTTTTATTGTTTAAAAAATTAAATATTACAGCTAATTACTCTATAACTCTATACTTTATGAAATAATTATAATATTAGTTTAAAAAAAGACATGCTTCTGATTTAGTAGTCAACCCAATATGATCAGAATATTAATTGATCAGAATATTTATATGACATGATATAAAATTTTCTTGTACTCACTTTAAACTATCTTTATCATGTTTAACGTCTGATAACTCACAACTAATTTTTTTGAATGAAAAAATATAAATTTTGGACAAAACATACAAGTCGACAGATTGTATAATATTTTTGCAAGCTGAATCGATTTAAAAAGTTTTAGTTTCCCTGGGAAACCTTCATATCGGATTTTGGGTTCGTTTTTATTTCAACCAGCAAACAAATCAAAACGTGTGATAAGGAACACAGTTACAAAATCTCGTTTTGCATAGCTTGGAGTCACTATTTCTATACCAAATTATAGTAATCCAAATCAATATGTTTAGAAAATTATTCCCTCTACATTTCCACTCACGGACAGATAGTCCGTTTGTTCGAGTCAAACTTTAGAGTTCAATTTCTTTATGTACAAAGTAAAAGGTGTTTCTAGAGATACTTTTTGCAGAAATTACGGTGGTATTTCGACAATAACTTGCCGAATGTTATATTCCAAATTGCCTTAAAAGTGGAGGAGGCTAAATAATTTAATTTTACCATAACAGTATGGTCATTACGGTAGGTTTACCAAATCGTTATAATACATTTGATACGGAATCCTAATTATTGAATAAATTACACACCTCACACACACACAATTACATATTTGTAACGATTTTTAACTTGAAATATAAAAGTCACTAAAATTAGTATTGAATGAAATACATGCCTAATAAAATTAACAAACACAAACGAACAACAACAAAAAAAAAAAATTCAAGAAATCCATATATTTATACAAGAATTAAGTCTTAACAGAAAAATAAGCTTAAAAATCTCTGTATATGGTGAATCAGAAAACAAATCTCATCAAGACAATCTTTTTTTTTTGGTTGGTATCGTTTTTAATTTAGTCAGGTACTTACATCTGTTAAAATTTATTGCATTTGTACAACACAACAGCCAAAGCGAGCTAAAGAGAGTTTTTTTGTAGACTACTAACAATAATACAAGTATGATTGTACAGAGTTTCACAAAAGTAAGGCATCGGATCAAAAACTTTGAGGTATGCATTTTATAGAAAAACTAGCGGCCCCGACGGACGTTGTCCCGTAAAAACGTAACTCCAATTCATGAATACCTATACTACGTTCAGCCTGTCCGCTAAACCCATCCCGCTAAACCCCAATTTAACTCCTATTTATTGGACTGGCCTGACCTTCGACCTTTGGCCTGACCTTTGATAGTAGAGCTCGCTGCGCTCGCATATGGCTCTAATAAATGCCTATTGACAATACCTGAATACTATTAAAAATACATAGTACACATAGTATACATAATGTGATATGATTTATATGCGCTCCCACCATTTAATGAAATTTCATTTTTTTGGTACGGAGCCCTCAAAAACAGTTGTACTGGACCAAATTGTAAATCTAAACCATTCTCGAATCTCCACGAACACACACAAAAAATTTCATCAAAATCGGTCCAGCCGTTTAGGAGGAGTTCAGTCACGTACACACGCACACAAGAAATATATATATTAAGAAAATCAATAATTTTAAAAGTGTCCCGGCTCTAGAAAAACCCTCTTATTAAACTATTTCACCAAATTTAAACATGTAAAAACTTAGTTTTTTAATCCTCTTTTAATTTCCATTATTTTGATAACCTACTCGATAGGTTTAGTTAAATTTTTTTATTAACGTATTACTATTTAGCGAAAAAAATCCGCAATTTATTTCCCAAACTCCTATCTAAGGACACTCAAGCGAATATAATGATATCTTAACCATCGAGTCGCTTGGAAGTTTCGAGGCAATATAAAAATTTACCAACAAATATACATGCAACATACGTGCGAAAAAATATAAGCATTCCTTGACAGTCGGGTAAAAATGTTTCATGTAGCACAAAATCTATTAAGAAAGCATATTTTCTAGGACTTTAAAGATCTAATAATGAAAATTCTACAATATCTATCGAAATGATAGAAAATGTATATCGTTAAAAAAACTAAATACCTCGTTAAAAATTATTTAAGAAGTGAATTTGGCTGGTGGGGGTTTAAATTACTGCCAAAATTATTCGGCTTAGCTTGAAATAGGCAACATACCTATTTCAAGCAAACAAATTAATTTTAATTTTTTCTATTCTTGTTAATTTTTTCATACTGACTTAAACTTTGAGTTTCTCAAAGAAAATGTTTGAATGGACTGTTTGTTACTGACTGTTACCATTTCGTTATTTATGTGATACCGTGTATATATTGAATCCGGAATATGGCGGTGTGTAAAGGGGGCTTTAGTGTATATGTTGTATTCGTTTGTGGTGTTGTGTTGACTATATAACGAACGAAGGATTTGTGTTACTTGAATTCAAATTAGTTTGAAAATTTTTTATAATTAATTAAAAGAAAACAAGATTAAATGTATATACGAATTTATCATTGACTTCTATATAAAACAACATATTGTACTAATTGGTATTAAAAATTTACGTAAGATGGTGTAAAATAAAATACAATACTTCTATTGACTTGTACATTTAAATATTCGATTTATACGATTAATTATGTTATAATACGATTAATTAAAATCATTAAAACATTATGATTAATATCTATAGTCATATGATTACCAGTTATAGTCCGTGTTGGGCATATTTACGTCACTATTCACCTGTGAAATCACCAAAAGAATCTTTGATTGTATATCAGTCAAACATTAAATCAATAGAGTTTCCGCATATACTAAAGTTGCTATCATAAAATTATCAATTTACCTAAAGAGAAAGAAACATATATCAAGTATTTTACATACAATTTTATCCCATTTCATCTCTATCTCTATCTCTATATATTATAAATGCGAAAGTAAGCATGTTTAATTGTTGGTTTGTTTGTTTGTTTGTTTGTTTGAATGAATACTTACGACTATTATACATTTAAAAAAATAGAAAACCATACATATATTTTACCTGTGTAAAACAATCCTTACCATTATTTCGAGTGTTATAGAAAGGAGATAAGCGAGAGCAATCTTTATCAATCTTTACTCTTAAACCCAGAGAAGCGGGTGGGTATCACTCTAGTATTACATTTGCTTGAAAACATACAAATACAAAATTAAGTTATGGTCAAAAAATTTAACTATTCGTTTTATGATTGTTAGCCATGTTTCTATCAAATTTGTCGCTCAACGTACACGCTTCATTCTAATTTGGGATACTTTAGTTATCCCTATATATTATAATTGTGAAAGTAAGGTTGTTTGTTTGTGTCGCTTTCACGCAAAAATGAATGGATTTGAATGAAATTTCACAATAATCAGAATAGCACATGATCTATAATTTATAAAGATATATGTAAAAAAAAATGTATAAAATAATATTTATTGAAATTCATAAAACAGGGTGAACAAAATACAATTTATGGACATCCGTCAAAGTTATCAAACATACATTTAAAAAACAATTGAAAACTGATTATTTGATATATATTTATTTGATATATATACTTTTTTCTGTGTAAAACAATCGAAGAAGTGTACTTTTCTCTCAGTTAATATGATTATAAACAAATTAATTTTTTTGTTAGATGACTGTTTGATAACCTTTGTTGAATAGATGTTCATAAGTTGTGTCTCCTTCACCCTGTTTGTTTCATATTATTTTATTTACTTTTTAAGGCCAGTCATTTCAGGACAAAAACGCGGACGAACGGATTTTTCAGTCAGTGTGTTAACACCTTACAATGGCTTCAAATTTGTGAACAATATACCACTAACCAGTTTCCAAATCCCAAGGAGCACTTTAAGTATCCATTTTCACATCTAGTACAATATTAACACATCAATGGACACAAATAACAAAAAAAAACTATAATAAAATACAAAATACAGAGAAATAAATAAATTAAAAAACAAATAAGATTGGAATAAAAACAAATTAGAATTTAAAAGATAGAACGACAAATACACACACATATCATATACGTTCTTTAACCTCTTTGAGTGTATCCACTAAAGTGAGTGTAAGTTGAAGAAGATAATCTTACACCATTGGTATCATCACTATCTTTTTTTACTTATACTCAATGTGAAACACTAAGGTAAAAAGAACAATTTGATAATATATAAACACATGATATGGCACTCAACAAAGTAACACAACATATTTACTCTCATTTTAAGTATTGATCTGTGTTTGGTGTATTTGATTTTTTTTTTCATCTACTTATTTTCATCCTATTATAAACATAAATTTTTTATCTAAATTAAAAAGTTTTAAAGACTATTTAAATTTATAAAAAACCAAAATGAAGGTGTTATATATTTTGTTTCTGGAGCGTAGGTAAATTAATAGAATTTTAAGGTGTTAGGTAATAAAACCGAGAGAAAATCTAGAGGTGTCCCGCGACACCCAGCAGGAACTATATTCCTTTCGTACCTTGATACATTATAAATGTAGCGCTTACTTTTCTTATTAACAAGATTATTCTGAAAATATAAGGTATTCCTTCAAGTCAAATACTTACTTGATTCTTTAAGGAATTTAATTTTAGGGATAATTTTAGTTTTTACTGAATGAAATAATTATAGTATTAGTTTAAAAAACACATACTTCTGATTTAGTAGTCAACCCAATACGTGAGTACATTACGTTTGGCTTGATTAGGATATTAATTATGACATAACATAAAAATTGCAAGGTTAAAATTATCTCTTTAAATTATCTCTGTTTTCTTCTAATATTTTCATATGTTGGGTTGACTACTCAATCAGAAGTACCTTTCTTATTTGTAAAATACAAATATTACAAATAATTCATACAGTAAAAACTAAAAGTAGCTATAAAATTAAAATCTTTAAAGAATCAAACAAGCTTTTGTCTCCTAAAATTAATAAGTTAAACTTTCAGAAATCTTGTAAATAAAAAAAAAGAAGCGCTACATTTATGATATACCAATGTACGAAAACAATATAGTTCCTACCAGATGTCCCACGACACCTCTCGATCTTTTTTTGTTTGGAGTTTAATTACGTAAATTTAATACCATCGGTGAAATATTTCCTAAATATTTTGTGCAGAAGCATTTGAAGAGTGCAGAGATTTTAGCGACCAGATAGCAATAGATAATACATTTATATAAATCCAAGATATCGGAAAAAGTGATGGTCCGACATCTTGGATGTGTGTGAATGTATTTATTGCCCTTAAGTTACTATCTGTTCGCTAAAATGTGTAGATCGAACAGCTTTTCCAAAATTGAATATTTTCGGAATTTTGCTGCCTAAAAACTAAGTAAATATACTTTCGACCTTCGTATTGGACCATTTAGTGGGGAGAATGACAGGACGATATTCAAATTACAACTTTTGTTATAAAAAAAATCAGATAATTTTACTAATAGATTATTAGTTTTTAACGAATGCCTTAAATTTTTTGTTTTGTTACAAAAGTTTAATATATTTATGGGACAAATTAAATTATTTTTACGTGTTTTTAAGTTTTTGAATTAAGTTATTGTATTTTCTAAATAGTTTTTTTTAATTCGTAAATTAAAATTCCATTATCATGAATATAACTTGATAATAAAAAGTTTAATATAAAAGTTGTTTGGTAAGACACCTGAAATAAATTTGTTTAATTTATAAAGTTTAATTTGGTTTACTTTGACTTGTAAACTCAACTAAAACAGATATAATCTCTCGCGACTGCAATATTTTTATCTATTTTATTATAAATAGCTATCCAAATTTAAAGTTTTCTGCTGTAATGATTAAATATTTCTTTAAAATGTTCAAAATTGGAATTTAGTTTATCAAACATCGTGCTCTGAACTCTGTTTAGTAAGTCAAGTTTCTTTATTGCTTTTGTCAATAAAATTTGAACAGGATTAAAAGAGTCTGAGATATCAAAAATTAAAAGTTGTAACTGAAAGCTTCCCGTAGTGGAACCTAAGAAACAGAATTGACTTGGAATATCAGGGATGCCACCTGTTGTCAGATGTGTGTTATTATACTTATAAGTCATATACTTGGTGTCAATAAATCAGCAATTGGAACGACTAGATAAAGAAGCTGCTGATTGGCTTTAAGTTTCAATGAATAATACATCTATTGTATGCTTTAATGGGAAAGTGATTGCGACAATCGGTTGTTTAAAATAGAGCAACGATTATAAGTTTAAACTGGGTTTCAACAGGCGTTAAAAAATAGATACATATTAAGAAACTTTTGTAGTTTACAATAACGCTGTTAAAATGCATGAATAAACTATCGAATAAAAAATAGCCTACTTTATTTTAATGGAGTAGCCATTCCGTAAACCACTGCGTTTTTCAAAGATTTTCTTTGCTTCTGACACCCAATTGACTACATAAAATAACCTCAAATAACGCTGAAAAAGTTCTCCCTTACGGTAGAAATATGTGCATGGCATTTTTCTCACGATAAAATCTTAGATCGCTTACCCGATAGTGGACATCGATTTCCTTACCATGAATGTATTTCAGTGGCCGCCCGTTAGACAAAACTGATAATATCTCTGTAGAAAATTACTTCGCACTTTAGAAACTATATGCGAGAAAATCTAACAGAATTTGTTACCACTTCCCAGTTCAAGGTCAAACATTAATGAAACCAAAGTTAAATTTTGCTGATACCTACAATATTGAGTTCAAAAATAAAATATATTCATGATTGAAAGAGACTATTTCTGATATTCACTCTACTACATAATAAAATTTTATGAAAAGTAGTAATTGTAATATATTTATATAAAATAGAAATTGTAATTAAATTAATGTTAAAGTAATTAGTATCATAAAATAGTGACATCTCTCTTCTCTCTGTGGGATATTCAATTAATTTTATTAACAGCAATATTCACATTATGTATAGTGTAAATTGATTACAGCGAAATTATTTTGTACAATGTATAGTGGAATACGATAAGGTTTAATAATACTTTTTATAAATATTTACTAGGTTGAAGGGCGAAATTATACGATAAGGAATTTACCGGAAAATGTTTAGGAAAATACCGATTCCAAGGGGAGACGAACCAACGCAAGAAACATAATCAAGGGATCAAATTATAGTCCTAATTGGAGTGAAATAGGACTAATTCTGGTCCATAAATATATTCATATCAAATTCTGAGGCTGAGATAATCTATCTAATTCCAAAACCACTATCAAAGTTTCCACACAGCTCTGTAAGCTTCCTTTTAGCTCAAAATACCACATATGACATATTTTGAAATTGAAATATGTGAATATATGTGTATATCAAAACTAATTTGTATCATTGGCAATGACTTTGTTATAAAATCATCAATTTAGGCGAAAAATAAGAATAAAATTTTTCGATATTTGCCTTTGTTTTCGAGATATCGAAAAATTGTATTCTTATTTTTCGTCTGATATTGTCTTTTTATAACATAATTCACCAACAAAATTGAAAATATATATTTTTTTAAATTTGTGTCGACGTGTTTTTTGTTTTCAATAATTAATTAAAGTTTTAACTTTAAATAGTTTTTTTTATTTCCCGGCAAGTTTTGGAGAAATATATGAAAACATATCATCCAAGTACCGTTTTGGCATAAGATCAATGTTAAATATGCCTACTTTTGAAGTCATTTTTTTATTTAAATAATCGGACAATCTCTTCTAAAACTCTCAGAATGGATTTAGGCTTAGCCCAACTTTATATAAAAAAAATCAAGCCTTTTATCCAAAATTGCCTTGGCGCTCGTACATCCTTAAAAATAAAGAAAGATCTGTATTTATAAATAGTTTTCACTATATGTGCATCATAGAACTATTAGAGTTTCTCGCATCTTTATATACACATCGTAATATATACAAATTAAACATCGCTTAATTTCACTTAAAACAGTGTACTACGTTCTTCGTTGTCTCTTCACTTATTACGAACACAATGTGATACACACAAAATACGTGATACATCCCCAATTAGTTTAAATTAAGGGTGGTATAGGATATAGTAACAATATATATACACAACCAACATTTATCTCATGTCTGTTGATGAAGGTAAAGATATAGGAGCTACGAACTCATGCTACTACGAACTATAAGAGTAAATGTACTAATTATACCATTTAAAGTAAGACAAAGAGGAAGTTTAAAATTAACGCGGTGAAACCAAATGACAACATTCACTACACCGTAATCTTAAGTGAAATTACCCATTTTACCTTATAATAGTTATGTAAGTGCAATCTACATAATTGTTTGTCTTTTTGCATCAAGACGTTAAGTAATTAAGTAACAATGTTCATTTTATTGAGTCTATTGTATGGAATTATTATGCAGATACAAGCAAACGAAGGGGGAAATGTCTACGTATTTAAAAGAAAAAGTAGGTTTTAATTGTTAGCTTGTATTTTTTCATTTTCTTTGTTGATTATTTATAAAATACAGATTTTCTGGATATTTTTTTATGTAAGTCTACCCTTAAGTTTACCTTCTTCTTTTATGAGCATAGAATTTGTAAAAATTGTTCAAATTTAAATTACAGCCAGTAATATTCCCCCATTTTATTATACTTACATCCAAAGATTATTCTTCATAGAAGAGTGTTTGATGTCTTTTTGCAGATATTTTTGAGGATTATCTGCATATTCAAACAGTTATTTCTATAAAATGTTAAGATAGTACGTTAAAGACTTGTGGTTGAAGTTATTTGTACTTTATTTCAAACTTTGACGCTGAATTTTGTTCTGAACTTAATAGACGAAAAATAAGAATAAAATTTTTCGTTATCTGCTTCGGTTTTCGATGAAAGCTAGAGAATTAAACATTTTCCATTTTAGATATTTTGAAAATTACTCCAGATATTGAAAAATTTTATTCTAACTTTTCGCCTTATAATGACAAGTTATAACATAATTCACCAACAAAATTGAAAATATATTTATTTTTTTAATTGTGTCCCCACTGCCGTGCTCATACATAATTTATTAAAGTTGAAACTAAAACAAGAGAAAACAAATAATTGACTGAGTTAATTGTCGAAATACCATGTATGGACAGTGTTGATTACTCTGTCTGATACTATAACTGATATAACCATAACATACATACTATACAATTTTGTGCTCTCACGGGTAAACCGTGATGTTTACGAAAAAATGTTGTTTAATATTTTATAAGGAACATTTTTTACAATTAAATTTTTGTTCTATCTCTAACGGTTTACAATATAGGTCCTACGCAGCAAGGACCCAAATGACCTTATGACCCCTTAGAAAAATTCGAAAAAATCGTAAAAATTATTTGTTTCGGAATTTGATGAAACTCAGTTTATAAGGTAATTTTGACCCAAGAAATTCAAAAATCGAGTTTATTTGGCGATTGGCTGAGTAATTTTCGAAAAAAAAACGATATTTCGGATCGATTTCCGGTATTATCTCGATAATTATTCGCCCAATCGTTAAATGAAACCGATTTTTGTATTTTTTGGGTCAAAATTACCTTATATACAGAGTTTTATCGAAATTGGAGACGATAAATTTGTATCGATTTTTTGCAATTTTTTCAAGGGGTACCCCTTAGAAAAATTCGAAAAAATCGTAAAAAATTATTTGTTTCGGAATTTGATGAAACTCAGTTTATAAGGTAATTTTGACCCAAGAAATTCAAAAATCGAGTTTATTTGGCGATTGGCTGAGTAATTTTCGAAAAAAAACGATATTTCGGATCGATTTCCGGTATTATCTCGATAATTTTTCGCCCAATCGTTAAATGAAACCGATTTTTGTATTTTTTGGGTCAAAATTACCTTATATACAGAGTTTTATCGAAATTGGAGACGATAAATTTGTATCGATTTTTTGCAATTTTTTCAAGGGGTACCCCTTTGAAAAATTCGAAAAAATCGTAAAAAATTATTTGTTTCGGAATTTGATGAAACGCAGTTTATAAGGTAATTTTGACCCAAGAAATTCAAAAATCGAGTTTATTTGGCGATTGGCTGAGTAATTTTCGAAAAAAACGATATTTCGGATCGATTTACCTATACCAAACCGGATCGATTTACCTATAGCATCAGTATCTTTAAGCGTTAGAAACTTGGGACTAAACTTAATATACTATGTTTATTTCATATATACATGGTATAAAAATCTATGAAAACATATCATCTACCAACCATGTTCCCATAAGAACAAAGTAAAAATGCCTACTTTTGATGTCGTTTATTTATTTAAGCCCAACTTCATAAAAAAAAATCAAGCTTTTTATCGAAAATTGTCCTGGTGCTCTTATTAACTGCTGGGCGTTGGAAAACATGAGGAAATGATGGACAGGAAGAAATTCCTATTCATTGAAGAGAATTTCAAAGAAAAATACTGCAGAAGAGGTTCCATTTGTGCCTTTAAACTATTAATCATTCATCAGGTTTCTAAATATATAACAAAAAAAAAAAATAACAAATCACTATTTTTTAGTGACTTTTCACCATTTGGTAGTTTGAAGTATACCATTATTTGAAATAAAGTATACTTCTGACTAGTTAATAGTGAATAATCACTATTTTCACTATTTCAAACTCAAGAGAGTAGATAGGTTAAGAATTTAAGGTTTCTTCAATGAATGATTAAATGATCATAAAATGATTTGAATTGCGTAATTAAAGTAACCTTCAATTAAAAAGCTAAAGATTTGAAATTTGTATATTCACTTAAGAGATACAATAGATCAGCAACCCCTTCTTCTCAGGGACTAAACCAACTTCAAAAAAGATTTGACTAAAGAACAAATAAAATGTTATTTGACTTTATCGAATACTCTATTCCCACTCTTCTCGAATGGTAACATTTTAAGGATCCTTAATTATAAAAATATTAATTAAATACTCTAGCTTGAGTGGTCTCTAATGAAGAATGGAGAAATTATTTCAAGACGATTTTTGTTCTATTCAAATTGTATCAACTCTATCCGATTTCCACCGAACATTCTGATGTAGGTTTCGTAAAAAAAATACCAGAACCTCATTTTTTCGACAACTATGAACTTAATGTTTAGACAGTTCATATTCTAGAGACATTATTAATTTAAATCTTTATTCATGGTCAATATGGTAATCTACAATGCCAGACATAAAGTCTTTATTCAAAATAAGTATTACCTTTTTTATAAATGTAAATATATTCACGATTTACAATACTTTTAATATTAATTTAAAAAAAGACACGAAAATCTGATTAAATAAAAAACACATACAAATGCTCAAAATTATATTACGCATCTACAAGCCTAGCAACCCACTAACAACCAGATTCCTTTAAGAGACAAAGTTGATATGTGAGGTATACAATAGACAATGAATGAACATACTAAAGAATCTGTCAGTAAATATAGCTGACTAGAGTGATACCCACCCGCTTCGCTGGGTTTAATAGTATTGATAAAGATCCCTTTTCTATAACACTCGAAATAATGGTAAGTATTGTTTTACATAGGTAAAATATATGTATGGTTTTCTATTTTTTTAAATGTCTAATAGTCGTAATTATTCATTGAGTATATCAGAAAAGATGGCCGTGAAATATTTTATATTGATTATTTTTACAGAAATCTGTAATTTATGGTAACGTCAAATGACTACTTCTACAGAAATCTGTAATTTATGGTTAATTTAAATTTTTTTTATTTTTTATTAATATATCTTTATAAATTAAATCTCATGTGCTATTCTGAAGTATGAGCTATATTGCTGTACAGTTTCATTAAAATCCATTCGCTAGTTTTAGAGTGAAAGCGTAACATACAAACAAACAAACAAACATGCTTACTTTCGCATTTATAATATATAGAGAAGAGATTTAGAGATGTATGATTTTAAAAAGAAGAAATAAAAACTGGTCATATGGATACTAATCATGATCATTAAAAATTAACAAAACTACACTAAACAATCTTGAAAAAAAGAAAAAAAAAATTAACATTCAAAAAACAAAAATATCATTTTTGACATTTCTTTGAAATTAAAATATTTACGTGAATCGAATAATTTAAACAAAAAATAAATTTAAAACACAAAAAACATACATAAAAATTAAAAATGACATAAATAATAAACAAAATTTAAAAATACATTCATAAATAAAGAAGACCTTTTAAAACAGATTTAAATGAAAATATATTCAAGTAATGAAAGTGCTTAAAATAAATTTATTGAAAATAATAAGAATTATTTTTGATAACTGTGGCCAATTATTCAAGTCAATCACCTTAAGCATCTTTAGGGAATAACCCTAAAGATCTTTTCGAACATATGTCGAAATGAGCGGGTAAAATACTTAATATCGATGGCACCAAGCTCTTCTAAAAAGAAATTCGCCAATAAAAGTATCCAATTTCGAAAGCTCGAATAACTTGCCGCTATCCTTGTTCTCTTTGATTTGACATTGTGTACGATTGACTCGGTCTAGACGAAACCACCTATTGAATATACGTTTGACGGAAACATATTAAACACTTCGAGTATTTGTATATTGTTTGAGATTGGTATTTTCGAATTCTACCGAATCCCAAGTGCCGTTTTCTGCCACAAAAGTAATGACGAACAGTTTTCTGATTAATATTTCTTCATTTCGATTTTATTTAGTAGAGTATTGCATACATTTTCTTATCTGGGAAGTATTTCTTAATGGAAAATATTTCTATCCCATTCGGTTATTAGGATGTGAAATATCTATACTTTT
Organism: Chrysoperla carnea; assembly: GCF_905475395.1. Taxonomy (NCBI): domain Eukaryota; kingdom Metazoa; phylum Arthropoda; class Insecta; order Neuroptera; family Chrysopidae; genus Chrysoperla; species Chrysoperla carnea. Next base: position 23,102,566 of record NC_058340.1, read on the forward strand.
TCCTTAGTATCCGACTCCTTTCCATTCTGTGAGGAATCGAGCATAAATATTCCATAACATTTCGGTCATTACTAAACAAAGATTACTACTTCGATTTTTCCAATCAAAGGCTTCGTTCACCAATACAAGTAGATTAAATAGTCCAAATAAGTTTCTATTATCACTTTTATTATTCTCAAATCATATTTTGAATACATCAATTTATTAAACCCATATCTCCTCCGTTAATAAATGCTGAAAAGTTAAAGAAAAAAAACAAGAGGTAAAAAGAATGAACCTTTGTTTCATCCTCACCGAAGCAAATTTAAGAATATAAGAAAAATTAGGGAAAATAACGAACCAAGAACAAACGAAAAACTGAAGACGAATAAAGTAGAGATAGAAGAACCACTCGTCGTATATTAGTAAGCAAAACAACATATTCTTCAATTCAAAATACATACACACAGGCACACATACATATCAAGTCAAATGTATGCTTTATTTCTATACCTTATTTTCTACATACGTAAAACTATCCTCTTTGCCTCACCCCTATTCCTACCCTCACACTCTACCTCATCATCATATACGTACTATATACACCCTCTCATATGGATGCTGGATTGAAGATGGTATACTTGTATACTCTTACTAACTAATATCACTATATTTGCATCCCTTACTCAAATAGCAAACAACCCTCTCATTCAAATTCATTTTCCTTCTAACATCTTATTTCCATTCACGGTAGAAAAAATTGAAATCTAAAACTCATCCCTTTACAATGGTAAGTACGTACACCAAGTAGGTCTAGGGAGAGGCGTAGTATTAGACAGATGTTTGAGAAATGGTTGAAAATTTGAGAAACTTGTAAAGGTCGTGTCTAGTAATATTTTCCTCTACGAAAATTTTCATAGTCGACGACTTCTTTTTCAAGGCGGGTTGTATGGGTTGTCCAACATCTCGATAATTGCAATTTGACAACGGAAATCTGTTTCCAGAATGAAAATTTATGAATTTTAAAATTCTCGCGTAATAAACAATTTTCTCGGTCCTCTGAAAAAGAAGATCACATAAAAATTTTCGTGAGGGGGGAGAGTTATTGGGGGCGAAGATAAAGTTATCGAGTTTTCAGAATTTCTTAAATGACTATCAAATGCTACCCTTGGTCCTAGACCTACTAGTAGCTAGTATGTGTTCTTTCGTTTTTTTTTTTCACTTCCATTAAAATATTTTTTAACTAGTATTTGAACAAGTTGAGAAGGACTTGTTTAAAAGCAAAGCTTTTATTGATTTTTTGTTATTGTTGAAGAAAAAAAATAACAAAAGTAAACGAATTTATTTATATGCATAATTCAATCGAACAGAAATTTATATGAACAGTGTAGTTCTGCTTTATTTCATGCTCTAATATAACTTTTCTTACTGAGCTACAAATATTAGTAACCAGGTACAATTTCATCTATTTTGGGAACACAAGTAAATATTCTAAAATAAAAAATTCAAAAACATCTCATTAGTAGTAGTTTTTACTGATTTATGAATTTTTAATTGAAAAAATTATTTAATGACGTTCAACTTTTTATGTATTGCTTTGAAACGATTGATTGCTTTGAAACTTTGGTATATTTTACTATTTAACACAATAAGATACATTTATTGTTCCACAAAATCAATTAACAATAATTTTAAGTAATATTTTTATAATATATTTTGCTAGTGCAACAACCATACTCTTATGAAATACTCGTGTCGACTCTTCTATATTAACTGCTGTTATTTTCACAGAAATCCAGAATTACAATTTTCATTATCTACAGCCGTATTAAATGTCAGGTTCAATTTTGTTGCTTTCCATAACATACTTTTTACTACACTTTTCTACGATACCAGTTAAAGTATTTTAAGACAGTATCATTTTTCGTCCTTTAGCTATGATCGCAAAGTTAAAGTAAAAGCTTTAATAAGATTAAGCAACCTCGTTTTGCTCGATCCTACTCGATTTCGGCATGTTGTGTATTTTTGAGAAGTTTGTTGACTGTTTAAAATTATTGTATTTTTTTTTTTAAAGGCAACCTTCTATTCGAATTCAATTATTCTAGAGCCACTATTTAAAGTTTTCGTGTTAGTCGCCTTTCTGTATATAAAAGTTTGTGACAATTCGACTTCAATATGTAACAGTTTTTAAAAACGATTGAAATTTATAATTTTGACTATTCTAAGAACTTTTTATGTTTTGTGATTTTTCATTTTAGCTCATAGTTAAAGCACATTTTCTACATTTTCTAATCAAGATGACTTTGTCCTACACACTCATAAGAACATTTTGAGCCAAGTCCCATAAAAAGCCATATTTTTCCATAGAATTGCAACCTAAAATGCTTAATTTCTTACAGTATTTATGATATATTTTTTATCGAAATCATTGAAGAATCTGTTTCGACAAAAACTATTTATCATTTACATTTTAAGAGTGTGTGCTAATCGAACTCTATAATTAATTAGTAATTTGGTTACAAAATAAAAGTCATTTATGGATGTATTTTTTAAGTGAAATCGTTCTGTTTCTGTTTTCCATTCCTTGTCAATAAATGCTGATGATATTAAAAGGAATAGAATCGTTGCTAGGTAACTATGTAAAAAAAATTATTATTATCAGCGACACACGTTTCAGTGACAAATCCCTTTAGTAGTAAGCAGTCTCGTTTGAATATAGATATAATATATAATATAGAAGATAGAAATAGGTATATGTTTGGTCCTCATATGCATACGTACTTTTTCTTCTACTCTCTAAAAGCGTAGTAGTGTTTGAGAAAAGTGAGTGTGGGGAAGTTCACTCACACATACTTGGTTTGTGCCCATCGATGACTTGTACGTAGCAAAGCTCGTTCACATGTGTGTCTGTGTCGTCTTATTGTTGAATGAATATGTCACCTTCTGTACTTTTTTTTTGTCGGGTAGGAGAGACACTTGTTAAATAGAAATTCAAAATCAATACATGCATATTTAATACATAATGTTTAATATCACATGTGGGGTAGTTTTTGTTTCCATAGATGGTTTCTATTCTTTTATCGAACAATGCTTGTGTTGTTCTCAAGATTTTAATATATTATAAAGAGGTTGTAGGTTTCTTATAACGTGTTCGTCACCCGTAATCTGAAAAAAATTTATTCAAAGATATTGAATTCATTCTTTTTTTTTCTTAACAAACTTAGCTAAAAATTCGATCGATTATGTTAGATTTCAACATTAGAAGTTGATTTTCTTCGAAATTCGATACGATGAAGACAGTGACGAGAGGTACTTTTGAGAAGAAACTATAACGTGATCGTTTGGCTTAAGAAATGCTGTAACACAGACCTTGGCCTTCTTCCATCCTTGTTTTGAAAAACTACAAAGGTAATTTAATAGTTTTAAGTGATACTTTATTTTTAGGTGCTGCGGAACTCGAGACAATCATTCTCTTATTGCTTTAAGGTTACACTAGCAACTGTTGTTCGTGTAATCGAAGACTGCAGAGTTTAAAACAACAGAGCTTCGAAGTTATAATAATAATAACAAACATGGTCGCAAATGAAATAAAAGTAACATAACAATCACTGCCAAAGATCAAGCACCAGTTTCGACGATCAATTAACATCTTCAGCCACAGTGTGCTCTAAGGTTGCGATCTTAAAGTGGCGAAAAATTCCAAATGTATAAAAATATAGTGGAAGCGACGAGGAAATCAGGACGCCATTCACCTAGCCATGCATTGTCATCCAAACAAAATGTGTATATAAAATTTCAGCTCATTCGATTGAGGATAACTGCTTCAAAATAGATTTGCAAGATTCCACCCGGAGAAACATACATACAAACATTGCAAGTATAATAAAAGCTTGCCTTCAAATAATTTGAAATAGAAGTTTTTTGCAATTGTCGTTGAATGGTATACAACCTGAATATTACAAAAAAAAATCAACTAATTTTGATTTAAGAAGATTTTATTTTTATATTCTTTTCGAATTTTTTTTCAGGTACACGCATGTATTGTTATAAACAATTATTAAAATTTAATTTGTTTTTTTTTACTGATTGTAATCAGATCCCAAGAGACAGTATTATTCTTATCTACAAAAGATGGACTCTTATTTCATTATAAATATTTAAATAAAATATAATTTGTATATATAAAATAAATTTACGTATTAACAAAATATTATAATTCACATTTTTATTATTTATTATTACTAAAAAAAAGTAAAGTAAATATAAATTCAGATTTGTATTCAGTTCAAGAAGTAAGGTATTTCATTATATTTATATAAGGTTTTCCATTAAGAGTGTCCGAACGAAAATTAAATATGAGATATACAATTGGTTTATTTGAAAAGTATGTTATGATATTTTGTGTGGTATGCAAAGCCACCCGATTTCCACCACATATTTCTTGGTCAATGATTATGCGAGAAATATAATTTTCAAATGCAAGGCCATTGATCGGACTCTATTCGCACCGTGCGTGAGTTTTATTGAAGGCGTTTCCATGGTAACGATACACTACTTTAATTATAGAATTGTATGGATACATATATAACTGTATGGATTTCATTTATGACTTAAATTGAAAATTTAATGTTATTGTCTCATAAATTTAAATAAATAATTATGATAAATTACATTTGAAAAATAATATTTCTACAATTTGAATTCTTATTTTCCCAATTTTTAATGCATTAAGTTTAGTTAATTAGTGTTTTTCAATAATTTTAATTTGAAATTTTCTATAACACTAAGTATAATGTAAAGAATTGCAAATTAATCATAACAGCCTCCTTTATCGCCAAAATTTTTCACTGGAAGCGCTGGCATCGATTTTATTGTCCCTACCATACCATCCATTTTATTGTCCCAACCAACGAATACCATGGATGGATTTGTATTAAATTTTAAGGCCACTGTATTAAATGCCACAAAATTATGCCGTTGGAGTGTTGTCTCATTATTCATTGAGCCAGTTGTATCCAAATTTATATACTAATTAAGTTTAAATTTTGGACACTCTTATTGGGAAACACTTCATAAACCAATCCCTGTTTGTATAATATACCCGCATAAATTCAAAATAATTGGTTATTTATAATGTATTTACATTAAAATTATTACTTTTAATTTACATTTTTTTTTATTTTTCATCTAAAAATTATGAACAAGTTTTTTTTTTTCTTGAATAAAAAGTAAATATATTTATGTATTTTCAATTAAATAAATTTTACATTAAACATAAAATTATTAATTATTCATAAAAATAAATGTATATTTGATAAAAAAAATTAATAAATAAATAATATAAATTTAAAAGTAACCTCTATGCAGAATCTTCCCTGGACTGTATTATACTACAAACATGGACGTGAAAACAGAAAATGACAATAAAAAAATATTAGGAAAAACCTTTTAAACAGCTAGAAACTCGAACAAATTATTTTTCGTAGGGACTTTTTTGTATATAATAAAATAAAATACTTTAAAATTATGTGAATATTGTTGAATTTCTAGAAACCATCATATTTCTGCCATAAGGATTTAAGGAAAGTGGAGTATTTATACCAAATTTCCGGACAAAATACAATGAAGGACTATTTCGATGCAAAAGTACCCCTTATTTGGCAATAATCAAAAATTTGTTGTAGTCATTTTTGTCTTCAAACCCAATTAATTCATTTTCTTCTTAATTTATTTTGCTTGAGGTGATTTTGGAATTATAAGTTACATAGTTTCACTGGAAAACTACTTGCTCTTTGCTTTTACTTTTGCCTTAAGCAATCTTAATCTCTATCCTTATCTTATTTTTAAAATAAAAGGCGTAAGTTTGCGCAATATTTTTTTTCATAAACATATTAAAGAATGTTTAAACTTTGCCTTGTTAAGGCACAATTCCACTGAGGTAACATGTAGCATACGGCATTGAAGTATGCTTCACATAGTTTTTCAATTTCAGAGATAGAGGGAACACAAAGGGACAAAACATTTGTCTCCGATGAAATCTGGACAAATTTAATTGAATTTTGTGCTACATTGTGGCACGCCTACAATAAGCAACAGTTGACATCAAATATCAAGTCACATGTCGCCCAGTGTTGCTTCAGTGAAATTGCACCTTTAGAAATAATTTTGCCCGACAAAACCTGACCCATATATTAATAACAACATTAACATGAAATACTAATAAAAAAAGCACAAACCTTTCATTCAATATAAAAAATCCTTACTTAATTACTCTAACAAACATAGTAAACGCAAATTGAATGACACGGTAAATCGTGAACGACAACAATAATAACATGCATTCTTAAAAGTAGGTAGATTGCGGGGGCCAGGTTGAGGTACTTATGAAACCTGTTTGTGATTAATGACTACTTTCAATCCAAAAGACTACTTTCAATGCAAAAAAAAAAGAGTCAACCAAACTTTTTTTCGGTTTGGTATAAATACTCCACTATACGGTATTTAGAATATTAATTCATTAATTCCCCCAATCTTGAAATATAATTATTGACTTAATATCGAGGAACTGTTCACTGACTGTAGCGCGGTAAATGTTGACTTTCGCTTCAAAAATGATGTATAACTTATGTATTATATTATATATATACACTATACCATGCCTGTGAGTCACTTGAAAGTTGGCAACACTGCTTGTACAATATAAGTCTATCTAATACGCAAATTTTAAAAATATAAATTCCCATATTGGTATTCTAGTATATTATAGTTGATAATGATAGTGGTATGTAAGTCGCCGTGTTACTAAAATTCCATTTGTTGCTGGTCTTAGTGGATTTTACATTAACCAATTCAATTATTGATGGTCGCCATAGTGCAGTGTATTATGTCAGTTGTAATTTTAAGTCCGGCTTTACTTCACTTTAATTAATATAGAGGTTATGTGAATAATCCACACCAAACATTTATTTTTAAAATTTTTTTATAAAAAATTATTTCCTGTGCACAAGCAACACAAGTAAAGTTATTAGTTGATTGTGGATAGAGTGTAATTTTTAAATTGTTTTTTCAAAATTGTGTTTTTTGTTCTTTTTTTGTAATTTTTGAATGAATATTGGATAGTTAAATAAAGTAAAATAAAATATAAAAAAATAAATAAAAATTAAAAACTATTTAAAAAAAAAAGAACAACCGGATAAAGGCATAACGTACAATTAACTTGATATATATTTTTATATAAATAATTATATTGTCACTGACTATGCTATGATTTTGTGATAAGTTAATTGAACTTATCATTCATTCTCTACATATAGAGTTGAGTTAATTATTTCAAAATTGTTTAATTAATAATAATTACAGGCTTTTGTATTTAAAAAAAACTTCTGACAGTTTTTTTTTCCATGATTGTTTACAATTTTTATTTCAATTAAAGGAATGGTGGAATATAAAAAGAATTCAATTTGCAATCTTAAATTTTCGCTTTTTAGATTAACGTTCAAAAGGGTAAATACGCTTTTTGTAATTTTTTGATTATAGAATTTAAAAAAATAGTTTTCATCGAAATTAAATACAAACAAATTTTTACGATTTTTAGACTAATTTGGACTTAGTGGAAACGATGCCGTTAGATAAAATAGGCTTAGACTTACAGTTGCAAAGTACTAGCCTCCGAGATGTATCATTTCATATTATGGATATTGAACTTCGGATATCCTAGAAACTATTCGATAAAGGTTCAAATAAAGTTGATTTTTGAGTCAAAACAACCCAAAAAAATAATAAAAATAATTTTTATCAACTAATAGACACTCAATCTCAATAATGTGAAAAAAAGAAAAATTTAGGAATTCGCTCCAAAGAAAGGCGATTCTTGCAACGAGTTTTTCTGGTGTTTCTGAGCGTGTAAAACCATGAGTCGATTAATCGATTTAATTTCATTATCAAAACCGACTTTTATTACAATGTAAAATGTTTTAATTTTTCTACAGATAGTAATTATTTCAACTGAAAAAACGATATTTTTTCTACTAGTAACCAAAAAAATTAGTAAAGTATAATTTTTGACAGGATATGCCTTTCATATATAAATAAAAAAAAAAAAAAAAGAAATTAAAAATTATTACAACTGTGTAATAATGTATTAAATAAATTAATGTTGTTTTTACATGTATAAACTCCAAAATCATTATAAAGAAGTAATACAAAATATTAATATAATTATCATTTTTCTATAATAATTAATAATTATATAATTACATAGAGAATTAAAAAAAAAACACTTAGCCCAGGAAGCAAACCCGAATCACTTGGATTCATGCCAAGTGTCGTAAATGTGACATAATATGCAATTTTTCAAACCTATTTCAACGAAAATTAATTTATCAATTGAAAGTAAACTAACCTTTGAATACGATAAATTAACATCAACAATCATTTTATTTAAGTAATACCTACTTAATATTTTTATACTATGTATATATGAAATATATATCAAGGTATACTAAGTTTAGTTCTAAGTAACGCTTAAAAATGTTGACTGTCGGTCATCACGATAACTCACACACGAAAAGAGATATCAAGTTCAAATTTAGCGTGCTTAGGACGTAAAAAATGAAGTCAAGTTCGCAAATGAGCCACATAGGTCAATTGTATCTTACGGACCCATCTTGTACACCAAAAATTTTAATGTAAGACATATTCCTTATAAAAAAATAAACAACTTTTGTTTGAATCATTTTTTCGATATCATCACTGTTTACCCGTGAGTTCGCAAATTATTCGCAAATTTTTTAGTATGTATTATATGGGTAAAGTTATGTTTGTGTGACATGTAAGTATGTGTAATATGACAGTGTACTCAACATTGTCTATACATGGCATTTCAACAATTAACTCAGTCAATTGTTTGTTTTCACTTGTTATTAATGAAATAGTTGTAATGGGATAATCATTTTACCATGTTACACGACTTGTGGCTTCAAATAAAACTACGATAAGAGGCTGAAATTGACCAATTCTGTTCAAATGTATGAAATATCTAATAAAGATAAGATAGCCTACTCTTTTAAGAGTCTACTCATTCCATAGACCACTGTAATTTTTCTAAGATTTAATGCTACTTACAACTACCATAGTGACTGTTTGACTTCGTTAGAGATTTTCCAAACACCTACAATAATTAAATGTGTCCAAGAATCGACCTAGAGATCTCTAGTATTTATAGACCAAGAATCTTAGCCAATCTGTCATCTATACTGTGATCTGATGTGCAACATATTTTTAGGCAGGATATACCTTTCATTTTTTGTTTGTTTTTGTTTTATTTAAATAAAAAAAACTATTAAAAATTATTACATCTGTGTAATAATGTATTAAATAAATTAATGTTGTATGTACATGATGTATGATGTATGTACACACCAAAATAATAAAAAGAATTAATAAAAAATATTTTTATAATTATCATTTTCCTATAATTAATAATAATTTATCTAAATATTGTAGGTAAAGTGTATTTGTGTATACACAGACATAAACCAACAAACTGATTATGAGTTCTGTTTATTAGTTTTGACATGCAACAATCATCATTATTATCGTTGTTTTTTTGTGGCTTACTTTACGCTTAACTTTACGGTAACGAAAAAAAAAACAAATAAACTGATATTAAGGTTTTTGTCTCGCTATGGGCATATCGACAGAAATTTCGAATTAAGTGTATACTTAGTAAAAATATAGTTACACATTGACCATACAAATTTTAAGTCGATTGATACGAGATAATTTCATTTAAAGTTCGGATAATTAACATGGTGAGCATAGCAAAAACGTGTTTTTAACAAGTTTTTTAATTCTTGAAAAAAACTAGATTAAAGATATTTTTAGAAAACTAACTAAACATTCTTGTATTTGTTTTGAGTTTAAAAAAAAAACCAAAATTATTGACTGCATCATTCTTGAGATATAATCACTCAAAGTAATTTAAATTTTTTGTATAACAGAAACAATTATATACAGAGTATAAGTAGAGTAAGATAGATGTCTATTATATAGAGAATCTTAGATGTTTATAATTATTATTTATCATACAGAATACATACAGTACAGTATAGTATAGTTAACAAAAAGTTAAAACTAATACTTTATTTGAATATGTATATGTACTAAGGAAGTGTATACATAATGCTGCTGAAGTAGTATACAACATTTTCCAATATTGTACGGAGACATTAGCCTTAAATTAAACAATAACTTCCCAAATCATATAATTCCAAAATTTCATGAACAAATACATATTCGATTATGACAAAATGGTGGGGATTAAAAATTTTTAAAGGGTAAATTTTATAAAATTTAACGCCAATAGGTCAAAGTTACACTGAAGTAACTACTGCGAAAATATTTTGAAGTTATTTAGTATAAAACAAATTTTCGAAGCGCTTTATGGTGTTAAAAAAGAAACAAAGTATTAATTCCAACGAAAGCGGTTGTTGTCAATATTTTCGTTTCAACTCGTGTGTCTGCTTACTTCAGTACTTAGAACTTAATGACTTAGTAAAAAAAGTTTTGCTCCTAAGACTAAAATATCTTCGTTAAAAACGATAAACAGAAAAAAACGATTTTAATATCTTGAAAATTTTGGCCTTGAACGCCTTTATTTATATTCGTAAATAGATTCGAGAATAGAAAATTAACTAATAATCTGTGTAGAAATTAAAATTTGGATCTTTTACTAAAATTTTTAGGTTAATAAAATAAAAGAAAGCTTGAAAAATCAATCGATTATTATTTGACCTACACTTTGGCTGCGGTTTTCATTCCTATATTCCATCGGATGTAAGAAGAAAATCTGAACAGAGCATTTGAACAAGCAAGCTAAAAAAAATTGATCTTTGAAGTTTACTAAGGAGGACTATTTACGTGTGGCTGGATTTTCTGCCTTAGATATAGGATAAATAAAATAATATTAGGTAAAATTTTACATTGATAAGAAAAAATCTATATATTTCTTCTCAATTTTGTGTAGGTATAAACATTATTAGTAGTTTAGAGAAAGTAAAAAAGTAATTACATACAATTTTTGTAATAAATAATTTTTTTAATATACAAAAATAATAATACTCAAACTCCATAATAATTGAAAATGTCATAACGGAAATAGTTTCATATTATTATTTTATATGTATGTAGTATTTATGATTTTTATTTCCATGTCATCGACACGTCATTTATAACATTTCATTCATTTGTTTTTGTGTTATGTTATGTTTTTGTTTCCTTACACCTCCACACAAACAATTACATACATAAATAATAATAATAAAATAAATAAAAAAAATTATTAATATAATAATAATAACAATAAATATTAAAAATAATAATCATAATGAATGAATAAAAAACAGAAATATTTAAAAAATGCACGCTTTAATATGTTTAATACAAAACAAAAATTAAATCTAATTTGAAAAAATATAATATTTATTATAATATAAAAACAACTCATTAATTTTTTTTGCGCAAAACTTGTTTATTATAAATATGAACTTATGAATTAATATATGATTTTAGTCCAAAGGCTAAATTCCAGCTCTCCTAATAAACACCGTAGAATTTAGATTATACATTATGCCTAATGAATGCTAAGGAATTATAGGTAAAGTAGAATTATTATATAACTCTATATTCAAAATCACAACGCGCGAATATTTGATTAATAATACAACACTTTAAAGTTTCGATTTTAAATGAATTTGACATCATAAAATTGTAGATAAATAAACAAGTGAAAACAAACAATTGACTGAGTTTATTGTTGAAATACCATGCATAGACAGTGAGATTACTCTATCGCATTACACATGCATACATTTCACACATACATAACTAATATTTCCATCTAATATATACTATAAAATTTACGCCTAATTTGCGCCCTTACGACTAAACAGTGATGTTGATGAAAAAATGTTTCATACAAAAGTTGATTATTTTTTATAAGGAATATTTTTTACATTTAAACTTTTGTTCTATCTCTAACGGTTTACAAGATGGGTCCAAAGGGACGCATGACACCAAAAATTTTGTCTTATTTTCTTTTTATTAAATTGAATTTTTAATACATTAACTTATAATTGCATATTTATAAAATATAGTACTTAGTCAGTTGTAGAACATTATACCGATTATAATTTAAAAGCGGAAGAATATAATTTAAATTATGTTAAAGTTACGTTGACATTGAATAAAATAATAATTTTTGTTTAATATTTTTTTATTTTATTATTTTTTTTTAGGTAATTTATTTTCTTGCTTTTTTGATAAATTAATAATGAAGTTTTTTGGTTGTCTATTTGTTTCTTATTATGTATGTATGACAAATTTTGTTTCAAGATATTGTGCTTCAGTAGCTAAAAAGATTTAAATTTAGTGAACGTATACGGGTTATTGTGCTTAGTAACCATGATGATAATTTTACTAATTGAACAACAATAATGTCATTCTTTTTAACGTTTATTTTGTTTATTATTAGCATCGTTTTTGTTTATAATTAGATTATGATAATTTCTGTGAAGTAGTTAACAAAGTTAATGCGATACAAAAATTTTATGCACGTTGAATAAAAAATTGATGACCTACTGTTAATCTTTGTTAATCTTTTTATAAAGACATATAATTATCGAGCGATTTATCTTCACGTTTTATGTCAAACATTTCAAGAAAATGAGTAATAACTAATTACTGTTGCGTTGCGAGATTTTGAACAACGAAGAACCCCGTTTTGAGTTCTAATAAACAATAAGAAAAATAACTATAATATGTCTGTGAAGCGATGATTGCAGACAGTTAGCTCATGAATTCGTAAATAATCTTTGTCATTTTCGAACACATGTTCATACGACGCGCAAAAAAAAGGTTTAAAGAGAGGTGGAAAGTTGAAACCGGTTAAAGACATATTATTACTAACTGAACTTATAAATCAATTTCAAAAATCAAACATCTCTAGACAAATCGTTTTTAAAAAAAAAAAGAAATGAATTTATTTATTTACTTGTACATAAGTCTGCATTTCGGGAAAAATTTCTAATTATTATACATTAAAAATGTTATCCCTCTATAATTCCATATCCAGGATATATATCCAGGTATATCCAGGAATATAACAAGTATTATGAGCAGGGCCATTTGCGCCCCTTCCTCAAATAATAAAATATTGAGCAAAAGAAGTGTTTACAAAATTTAAAAAACCCCCGAGAAATTTTTCGGGTACGGAACCTTAAACTCGCACTTGAAACAAATCTAAGAACGTTCTCCATTAAATTACCTCTTTTGTTACAGCCTTCTCCAAACTGAACCGATTTCGAGAAACATCGCCTATTTTTTAGTTGTTCCGGGTACCTAAGCTCGATTTAAAACATAGCTAGGTACACTCCCCATTAAATTACCTTTCAAACGAAACAAAGAAATCCAAATCGGTTCATTCGTTTAGGCGCTACGATACCACAGACAGACAGACACACATAGCCGTCAAACTTACAACAACTTTCATTTTGGTTCGGGGGTTAAAAATATAATTCATTGCCAAACCAAAAGAACTCGAAATAAATTTCGATTTGATTCCCACCCCCTTTTTCTTATAAATATTCTCAAATGGCATTAAGAAGAATGAATCAACTTCTGTAAATTCTGTAAATTCTGTAACTTGAAATCTTGCACTTATTAGAGCAATTCGAAACTTATGCGTTGAAATCACAGAAATCAGGTTTCAACTAAAACTACCCTACCACTCATTTGCTTATTATAATGCATAAGAGACGCGTAATTTCGAATTCGATGATGTTGAAGAGTTCGACGCTGCAAAGGATAATATCGAATCAAAAATTCTAAAAGGTTTGGCCGAATATTGCTTAAATATTCTGCAAAACATTGTAGAATATTGTTTTTCATTGTATTGCATAGAAAATTTTTCTTCTAACGCTGTCACTTTTTGATTGACAGCATTTTTGTTTTCGTAGAATTGATTTTAAAAATAAATTTTTTGTTTTTTAGTATTTCTTACCCAATTTTCCGTAACGTTTACTGCATTTAATGTAATTTAGAGTTGAATAACCGTATAAAATTTATTTAATAAACTCACAAAATTTTTATTATTATATTTACAAAAGTTTGTCTTTTCTCTCAATTGACAAATATCAAGATACAATGATACCCATAACTATCAAATAAAAATATTTAATAGTTATGTAATATTGATATAAAAATTTATGATATGAGATGAGTGTATATACAGGCACAGGTATTATATGTGAGTAACTAATTCTATGCTCGGTACCTACAAAACGCTCAGGTTATTCATTCAATACTTATACTCTGTCCGAAATAGGTGTAAATTAAAGAAAAAGTAACACTGCCACTCACCTAAGAATTGTTGTAGCTTTTGACTTGTGAAAGAAAAATTTTCATATGCACATGACAAAAAAACAAGCAGTTTATGCCAGTTTATGCGACTCTTATGATCAACGCCATAAACTTCGCAGATATTAAAAAAAAATTTGCAATATTAATAATTAAAACACTGCAATAATAATAATTATATTGAAATAGAGATGTATACTAAAAAGGTTAAATACACGATTTCTACGGAGATAAATACCTTGGGAAAAATATTTTTACTAACCGAAACATTTCAAGTTTAATTCTTCGCTCTAATGCCTCAGCTTCTGCGCACCACATTTAAAAATCTTTTTAGTACATCTTGATTTAATAACGCAACGATTTATCTAAATAGAGGGTCACTACTAACTTTCATTTTCGAGTAATCGTGAAGGATGAAATGTTCCCCAACGCACGAATGGATACACAGACATCAATCTAAAAGTGGTCTTTCTACTTTGTCCTGATCATGAAACGTAAAGATGTGCTGAAATTTCGATTTTTTTTTCGGACCGAAAAGAGTCCGAATTACAAGAACTTTCCTATAATGGGAAGTTAATTATGATAAAAAAAAGGAAAATTTTCTATCGATCTACATATTTTGATTTTTACAGTCTTTCGTATTTTTATTTTGCAAATAGAGCGCACGAAAGAAACGCAAACTTGTGCATATTTGCAACAAAGTTGGCTTTGCTGTTCAAACTGTATATATACTTTTGCTTCTTATATCGTAACGAAATGGAATCATGATAATTTTTTCAAAATGATAACTATATTAGTAGATTGCAGAAAAAAATGCGTAAAATTGATCTCCGAAATTTCTTCGAAAATATCCAAGTTTATTACCAATAGAAATTTTGGCTCTACAAATCAAAAACTACAGCCGTTCATGTTTAGCATTCATACTTTCTTAACGTGTTGAATTAGGACCGTCTTGGATGGAGTACAAAGATAATGTTATTGAATAAAGAATACATACTATTATACTTATACCTTTAATAAAGTTGGTCAAATATGTAAATAAATTCAATATTTTATTAATAAATGTCAACATAAATTATATTATTAATTAATTACATACTAAAGATATTTTTAAAACTTATAATAATAATTAAATTAATTTATATCTCGATATTTTTATGAGATTTTTATTGGATTCTTTACACCCTCTGTCATAATTTTATATCATTTATGTTTTTTAATAATAATTATTAATGTATTCAAAAATTTTATTTTTAAAAGTGCTTAGAGAATATATTAGACTTGGAGACAGCGTCATCAAATTTCAAATATTGTAACTATGTCCCTCAGAAGTTAAACATAATAGAGATTATTTTAAGTAAATTTAAGAAAATTTTATGCTATGTCATATTAAATATCCTGATCATTTAAATCGTAGGTAATGTACCCACAAATTAGGTATCTAACCATTAAATCAGATGTAGGTCATCCTTAAACTAATATTACAATTAATTCTTAAAGTATTCGTTGTGTGTGTAGTCATGGTTGGGACAATAAAATCGATGCCAGCGCTTTCAGTGAAAAATTTTGGCGTTAAAGGAGGCTGTTATGACTAATTTGCAATTCTTTACATGTTAATATTATAGAAAATGTCAAATTAAAATTATTGAAAAACACTAATTAATTAAATTTAATGCATAAAAAATTGTGAAAATAAGAAATCAAATTGCACAAACATTATTTTTCAAATGTAAATTATCATAATTATTTACTTAAATTTGTGAAATAATAATATTAAATATTCAATGTAAGTCTTAAATGCAATCCATACAATTATATATGCATCCATACAATTCTATAATTAAAGTAGTGTGTCGTTACCATGGAAACGCCTCCAATAAAACACACACACGGTGCGAATAGAATTCTTAAAAAAAAAATTAAAAAAGTATTTGACTTTAAATTTTCAGAATTACCAATGCACATTTGCAACCAGTATCGTGCAACAAAAGTGAAAAAAATTAATAAATAAAACCTAAAATCAATGCACAGAAATGCAAAAAGTATAAAGAAAAAAAATTAAAAGAAACTTATTACCTGCAAGACTACCGTTGAAAAACTATCACAGGATAGTTTTCGGATTTTCGTGAGTTACTCCTTCGATTACGCTCCCACAATCAGAATTGAACCAATATTTTTCTTTCAAGGCTTAAACTTAATATAACTGGTGATCATATTATTCCCAATGTAAAAAATAGGTTTGAAATTATGTTTCATTGTCTGTGAGTCTATATTTTTTTAATGAAAAATTTTAATTAATTTAATCTTATTTAATTCAATTAATTTATTTGGTAGTTATATTTTTACACCTGTATAACTGTATTTTTTAAAATTCTTGATTGTACATGATGGTCCATCAAAGGTGAACCACATTGTCAAAGGTTCTTCAATATCTTAATAATAATGAGGGTTTAATGCAGCAAACTGTTCTGTCAAAGTTGTTTCCTGACGCCGACTCCAAAAATAATTTAACCGACTTCAAAACATTATATTATCGTTTTTTTTTTACTTTTTAGTGCATATTAATTAATTTGTTTTGGAAAAGTTTTTCTTTTAAAGTAGGTTAAAAGTTTTTTAGTTTGCTGACATCCTATTTATTTGTTAGATATCAACTTTTGTAACGGCTTACGAATAATTTTTTCCCGCCCGATGTTAAATGTCTTGCCTAACCTTTTTAGAAAATGTAAATATAAAAACCAACTCCTCTTTTCCATAACTAGATTTATTTGTAATAAAAATAGATAAATATATTTGATAAAAAATGCATTAGTTATAAAAATACATACTTTTATTTTTCACCAAAGTATTTGTTACTTTATAGATATTTATAGAAAATATAAGAAGGTAGCGTAGCGTACACTTACATACATATTATCCATAAAGATACATATATGAATGAAGAAAATAGGGGCGGGTATTGAACGTAAATATATAAGGAAATTCCTATTTTCATCCATTATATGAATACAAAGTGAACTGTTAAAGGTATTTTCTTCACGTTCTTTTCAAATTAAATGTTTATAGTGCAATAAGTGAAACATTGTTTATTTAACATTTTGGATTTTTAAGACATAACCTGTCCACCAGTTTTATTCCACTACAACAAATTTTCTTTGCTCTTGATTACTTTTTTAAAGTTTATACTGGCAAAGCTTATAATTTTATAAGAAATCGAATTTTATTAGCCAGAAATTGTTATCACGAGATGGAAACACGCAGAAGATAATAATTTTTTCGTTCCCAAATTGCTGTCGTTTTGCCTTAGTCCTGACGCGAACCATTAATATATCTATATTCTTGTTTCATAGTGAATAATTCACAAGACTAACTGCAGTGAAACGAAATAGAGAAAAATTAAAAATTGCAGAAAAAAAGAAATTTTAATAACCATGGCAAGTTTGCAGATGGATTATATCTCATGAAAAGAAAAAATAAAAAGGCAAATCTGTCCAGATCTTAGTGATGCGAAGACCATTTTTTTCTCCCGTTAGTTGATAGACATCTTCTTATCTCTTTTTGTGTCCTTTAAATTGGGTTACACAAGCAAAACAGAGCTTTTAATATGGTACTAGGTATTTTTGCTATAAATTTTGCAAGAAGAGAAGATGCACATGAGATGACATTGAGGTCTAAATTTGTGTTGAATATCTGTTATTACAATAACTTGCTAAAAATTCTTAGAATTTTTTTTTTTTCGTAAGATTTCTAAACCAGGTCTTTACATTCCATCTAGATAATCTAAAAGTGTTTATTCTATAACTAGTTTGATACCCGCCCGCTTCACTGGGCTTAAAAGCCCCCTCCATAACATTAAAAAGATTGTTTTACACAGTTAAAATATAAGCAAAGTTTTCAATTTTTTTAAAGTCTAAAGTAGTCATAATTCATTGAGTACCTATTTCAAAAAAGATGACCATGAATTGTTTTACAACTGTTTTTCTTTAATTTATGGTTCAAATTGATGATCATAGATGGAGCAGTAAATGTCAGAATATATTTATTTTTTTTAAATATATCTTTATAAATTATAGCTCATGAGTTATTCTGATGTATGAGCTATATTGTTCTAGTTTCATTCAAATACATTCGCTAGTTTTTGTACGAAAGCGTAACAAACAAATAAACAAACAAACAAAGAAACATCCTTACTTTCACATTTATAATATATAGGGATATAAAGTTTTCGAAATAAATTTTCCTGATACATAGTGTATATTTGTTTTAAATAAAAAGTTTTAAATCGTATGTACATGTGTAATGAATGTCTATATTTGAACATATATAGATATATATCGTTAAAATAAGAAAAATACCGAAATGCGCATCTTCAGAAAAACACTTAGGTATATCTTCTTCAATTTATTATAGGTTAAAAACTAATAGATATTGTGGTATAACGATTTCATTCAAATAAATCAAAAATTTATTTCAATGCACAATAATTCTTGATTTTAATTCGTTTTCCCGCATTGTAGTTGAAATCATGAAATGAGCTTCATTGGGAACTTAGTTTTTTTTTGGAAAGAAAATGGAAAGAACGATATTCAAGAAATTAATTATAACAGATGTTCTTTGCTTGGTAAACTTTATTTAATGTTGCCCAGAATGTCCGTAAGATTAGGATTGACAATCTATAGAGTTTACCAAAAGTGACATTAGATTAGGTTAGGTTATATTGGCTGTCCACGAAGGACACACTAAGGCTATAGAGCCCATTGTGATACCATATATGTGTTTTACCACCTTCCGTTGATAATTTCATTTATCAGCTCCTCAATTTCAGAGGCTGAGTGCACCTCCTTCATGCATATACCATGCACTACACCAGCCCATCGCCCACGCCTTAACCAACTCAGCTAATAGGGCGACGAAAAGTGACATTTATTATGTTCGAATAATTAAATCGTTCAGTACATCATACACTTGAAATGAGGAAATGAATGTATTGGGTATAGAATCGATCCCATAAAATTTCAGCGTAGAACTCTTCTAAGCCACCAGACACTGTATGGCAATATGTATATTGTTCGTTAAATGTGTTGGTTGTATGTTAAGTGCTGAACTGTATTTATGAAAAGCCTGAGATCTTGATTTGATTTTCATCTTACATGGTTCCTCACCCCTGATATTGAAGTGAGAATTCAATGGATATGTCTGAATGACAGGTATAAGTTTTGAAAGGAATCATTCCTAGAGGGTGAAATAGTAAAAGACTGCTAATGACCATGAAAAAACAAAGTATGATAAATTGATAAAATTTCAAATTTTTTTTATAATTTTCATTTTTACTGTATCAAAATACCTTAAGACTACGCCCCTTTTAAGAGCAACGCGAAAATTAGAGAAGCATTAACCACACATGCTATAGACTTTTACAATACTGAGAATAAAACTTTCGTGAAAACAAGTATCTTAAAAAAGAATCTAGATAATTCTTTTCAAGTATATTTTATTAGAAATATTAACTACTGTCTTGCGCTAATTAACGTTTTGTTATAACGATTAACAAAGATAATTTCGTTGCCACGAATAATAATAAAATATACATACAAAACTATTGTTTATAAAACGTTTTGTTTGCCTGCTTGTCTGTCTTGTTTCGTTTTACTTTAATAATTCCTTCATTGTTTTTATTATTAATGTTAATTGTAATTATAAGTTACAAACCTGTACATTTGCCCGTTACGCATATTAACCACACATCACAAGTCATCCGCATATATATATATAAAGATAAAAATAAAATTTGTATATTATTGTTTGTATGATACACCCTTTCATTAAAGTTTATAAGTTTGTATGAAATATTCACATGATGTTTTAATTAAATTAATAACCTATTAATTTTCAAATAAAAAACCTCGACTACATTTAACTTCACACTGTATTTAAAGTAACTTAACATTAATACAGCAAGAAGTTTGATTGTGATACCTAAAATACGGTTCGCCTTATGAGGTACCCCGTGCCCTTGACGGATTTTAACTCCGAGCAGTGCGTAAATTTTCTCATAGCAAAAGAGTAGTGATGGGTGAGGTGACAGCTTCTTAGAAGTTTGGCATGTATAGTATGTTTCCTTCCTGTCAGTGTTCTATACCAACTGCTAGTAATTGCTTATTCAGAAGAAGAAAAATTTTTAAATATTTGATTGAAAATGAATTCCAACATTGATGCAGTTCCACTTTACAGATACAGCTTGCGTGGACATGCAGAAAAGGTATGCCCTTCATCTAATAAGACGTCAAAATATAGTGAAGCTTTTATAATTGATTTTTTGGAACTGTGTTTCTTATCGCACGTTATTGTTCTCTTTTGTTTGCTGGTTGGGAGGTAAAACGAAAAAAAGTGCAACAAAAGAAAAAACGGCACCAAAAATCGACTGTTATCATCTAGGTTATCTAAGAAACTTTTCCAATCGATTCAGCTTGTGATGAATTTTGAGAAAATGCAAAAATATTTTTATAATTTGTATTTTTTGTCAAATTTTTTGTTTTATCACTTGAAAAAATTGAGTTGGAAAAGTTATAGGAATTGAAAGACAACAGAGATAAATTAATATCAGATTAATAAATATCCAGATTAAAAAAAAAAAACGTAATGTACGCACATATTGAGTTGACTACTAAATCAGAAGTATGTCTTTTTTAAACTAATATAACAATTAACAATTCATGCAGTAAAAATTAAAAGAACAAGTATTTGATTTCTATATCTTGGAAATAAAATGTAAAAGACATTTATAATGGACAAAGGTACGAAAGGAATATATTTTCCACCGAGAAATAATATATTTTTCACCCACGAATTTTGTATTATATAAATACGTATTTCGACTATTATGTAGTCGTTATCAATATGAATAAGCTAAACGTAATTACTTTTACAGTGCATATTACTCGTTGCTAATTTGGTGACGGCCAGCCATTTCAGAAGTTGTTGGGATGTTATTCCAACAATATTACCATTCTCAAAGATTTGGCGAGCCTTGTACAACATTCAATAAAATGGAATATACTATAAAGAATCTATTTATGTAACTCAATTTATTCGAACATATTAATTTAATTCTCATACAAGAAATAGAAAATTGCAGAAAATTCAGGGGTGAAGACATTATCAAAGAACATATATACATAGTTGTTAAAACACTAAAGTGGGTTGAAAAGTTAAAGCATTCTGCAAGATAGTCCGTAAATACATATATACCCTAGCCGGACAGTCGGTTAACGAACGGATATGCATATATATGTTCTTCTTGTTAGGAAGGAGGAAGAAAACAACAAGACTCATACGTTTATTCCGCGTCGCGCGATATACACATCAGTGTGTGTGTGTATGTTAGTGTGACGTGGATCGATATGCGACGTTCAAACGTAGTCATTCTCGATGCAACTAAGAAACGTTCTACGATGTCTTTTGAACAACGTTAGCTGAGAGTGTGTTACCTCGGATTACAATATACCCTAATATATAAAATATAAAATGAAAAAATCAACATCCAATACACCATGTATTTTCTGAGAATTATTATTTTAAAAACCAAATTTAAATTCCTTTGAAGTTTGTTCAATGGAACAAGGCCATAATGTACCACGAATAACGCTCTAATGTGCCTTTGATCACACTCATCGGCTGTACCTAAATCAATCTCTTTAACATGTACTCTTTACGGCACTTTCTAGGAAACAGGATTGGAAGACGTTAGTAAATGAAACATTGAGCACCCTAAAAGTTTCTTTTATAGCATCGTATTCTCTAAGTGTTGAGTAATCTTCAATTGTCCTTTATTTACTGCCGGGTGAACAAGCCCTGAAACGGACTACCCAAATTATACATTTTAGAACTATGTTCCTTAGCGCACGATATCTGGTTGAGAGATAAAACCAAAAAAATTGCAACAGAAACCAAAAACCGACCTCTAGATCGCCTAGGAAACGAAAAATACTACATTTATAAGGTACGAAGATACGAAATGAATATAGTTCCTATCGGGTGTCCCACGACACCTCTGGATCTTTTTATTTTCTTTATAAAGTTTTTGTAGTCTTTTGAGGAGTAGGAGCGAACGTCTTCAAGACAAGGACGAGTAATTCAACAAACATTGCCCCCGTAGGTACAACACCTTACACTATATGTTAAAACCTTGTATAATGTTAAGTATAAACCGAACTTTTAAAAACCACCACCAAACTAAATACAAACCATTCTCTATAAAATTCGCCACCACTAAAGTAGTCTTCTCCCCCTCCCCCCGTGACATTCTACACAAACTATAAAACCACCATCGTGTGTCGTATCATTTGCCTTCCCATTTTACCTCATTTCTTATATCACTTATTTAATATAACCTTAATATCACCGACTGACTATATACTTCTCGTATGTTCTATTGGCGGTTTGAATATATTCGTCTCTCCTATCTAACGATTGGTTTTTAGTTATTGGATTTCTAATCAAGTTTTAGTTAAATTTAACTTTCTGTGTTGTTTGTATAATTTTCTTAAATATTATTTTTTTAATCTTAGTATAAATCTCTAACTTTAAAGTTCGATAACCTGCTTTTAAAATATATGATCTTAAAAGTGTCTTGTTCGTAATACGTTAACATTGAATCTCCCCCCCCCCCTCCGACGATGTTCCTGGAATTTCCTGCAATATATAACCGGACCCATTTGGTTCTAGGAGAGATGTCCAGCAAGATTATTTCGATGAAAACCCAATTAGTTAATATCAATGTTAAACCTTATGTATAGATACTTAATTAAAATAATTAAAATATCATCAGCCTCCTTGGGACATACCTGGGCACGTTTAAGATAACCCTTCGTTAAAATTATTATAGTATTGCCATTATTGTCAGTTTTTCAAAATTAGAACAAGCATGGAACCCATTGGAATGGCACAACTTTTATATTACCAAAGAAATGTAAGGCAGCCACATTTGAACCTATGTAGAAATTTTCATTTCAATTTTCATTTGAACTTATGGAGAAGTATTCTACTGCCAAGCTTATTTTTAAAATCTCCCTTTTGCGCCTCAAAATAGTCTTGGGAGCCCATTGGAGTTTTCCAACGCTAAATAAATGAAATATCATTAATTATACCTCTTTGGGATAGATTTAGGAGCTTATTAAGACAACGTTAAAATTATTTATTTCACACCAGGTTTAACATAATAACACACCAGTCTTACCATACCATTTTTACCAGTTTAACCTTACTATTTTTTTATTATATTTCTAAAGTTTTTGCATTTATTTCAAATTTTTGTGTACTTTTTATATAAGTCCAAGTCCCTCATACATGATACTAACTTTTGTTATATTAACACATTATACCACTTAACATATGAGAGTGAGACTGTACTTTTCAATGGAAAATGCATATTACGTATTTTCATTTGAACAAATAGAAACAAACAAAAAAATTATAGAGAAGTGTAATTTTTTCGGGATTTAGCACAAGAAAATTAATTAATGTGTTAATGAGAAATAAAAAGAAATCTCCAAAAATAATATATTAAAAAAATATTAAGAACAATTAAAATAAAATTTATTATTTCAATTTATTTTTTAATAATAGGTGTTTATTATTTCATTATTTCAAAAACAACATAAAATGGAATAAATAAAAGTAATAATAATAAAAATAGTAAAAAAAAAAGCATAATAAAATAAAACTAGAATCCATGTAAACATGCTTGAAATAATGATAAATTATACAATAATCATATCTTTGATAATAAGAATGGAATTAATTAGACAACATTAACATTATGACATGTGTTTTTAATTTGTAATGTATACGCCAAATTAACTTTGGCATTATCTTGATCTTAAGACGCGTCAAAATGTAACACAAAACACATACATACCTAACTAACGTACTTATATTTAAACTGCCTCAGTATTATAACCTTTACTTTTAATAATAACATAACAAAATATATTAACTTAAGATACTAAAAGGTATTTAAAAAATAATTCATACAAGAATATTAATTTTGTAGATATATCAAATAAAAAAAAGTTAAGAATAGCAGACATATAAGCGAAGCAAGTTAAAGATTCTGTAAAAAACTAAAGCGAATTAACAATAGAAGAAAAAAAGGTTTCATGAGCACCCGGTAGGAACTATTTTCCTTTCAAACAAATAACTGTATCCCAGCTCATTTTTTTGAATGAAAAAACATAAATTTTTGACAAAAAATACATTAACAGATTGTAAAATGTTTTTGCATTTTCTCAAAATTCATGGCAAGCTGAATCGATAAAAAAAGGTTTGGTTTCCTAGAGAATCTACATGAGGGTTTTTGGTGTCATGTTGCATATTTTGTGGATTAACCTCCCAACAAGCAAACAAATTAGAACGTACGATAAGCAACACAGTTCCAAAAAACTACTCTGCTCATAAAATTAATTTGAGCTTAATATAGATAAAGCCATTCATTTTCCACTCTCTGCTATTTAAAACCAGACTTATGGGTTTAT
Organism: Chrysoperla carnea; assembly: GCF_905475395.1. Taxonomy (NCBI): domain Eukaryota; kingdom Metazoa; phylum Arthropoda; class Insecta; order Neuroptera; family Chrysopidae; genus Chrysoperla; species Chrysoperla carnea. The sequence continues at coordinate 23,127,489 of NC_058340.1, forward strand.
TTTTTAACTTTGTAGATAAGTTGATGTCAAACCAAAACTTATAACTGAGCAAATCTATTCATGTTGGATTGTAAATACGTTTATCTGTGAAATAGCTGAGGCTCTGATTTCAAGTGGTTTATCGAATCATTGCCTAGGCTTTTTCTGAACTTTATTTAACATAATTAAAATCATTAAAGTCGTTTTTATGTTGGAATAACATTTACGAAATGACAAGCAGTTTTTTTTACCCATATCACGTTTTTTTCTGCTTGACATTTTATAAAATTAAAAAAATCAATTTTGATAAATGGTGGAAGCGCAGCTACCGAGATAAGCAACATGTTTTTATTGTACATTTTGACAATTAATTTGACAAAGAACAAAAATTGCACTTTCACCGTAACTCGTAATTCTTATAATTTTTATAAAACTTTTTTCGATTATAAGTAATGATGAATTTCAATGGAATACAAATTTATATAATTTTTTAATTTACTTACTGAATTCCATATAGGATTTAATTACGTAGAAAATGTATACGAACTCACCTCCTGGAACAAATAAAATTAAAAAACTATTTAATAATATAATTAAAGTATATAACATAAGACCGCAAGCCCATAAGAAATCAAAATATTCATAGTCATTTGTGTCTACTTCTTTTGGGGAATAATAAAGATTATAAAAAAATTGATGTTTAAGAAAGAACTTGTGTGACTAATATACGTAAATCAGGATTTTTAACGTTAAGTTAAGGATTAACGTGTTTTCGATTTTTTGTCTGCCGTATATGTTAAAAAAAAGTTGTTAGGATATGTGGAAATATGAAGAAAGAGTTTGAGAATTAGAACGCAATTTTAAAAACAAACCCATTTTCTAAACCTTGCAACAGTTGCTTCCTTTTTATTCCCAGTATTCTGTTGTTAGTAACTTTCTTTTAACAAATCTCTCCCAACTGCTTAAACTTCAAAAAGTTAGACAAATAGAATTATGGAAAGTTTGTTTCATTGTGGGCTCACGGTCTTAATATTTCAGTAAATTAATAAATAAGTAAGCAATATTTAAATGTTAATTAGTTATTGTTTTTTTATGTAACTTATATACGTTTAAAATAAATGAATTTTAATTATGATCTTGTTTTACTCAAATAGAGATTTTATCATAATTTATTTTAATTGTTTGTTAATTTTTATTTAAAAATATTGTTTTAATCTAGATGTACAAATCTTAAATTATTTTTAAAATAGAATAAGGTACAATAAATCTCACAAAAAGGCTCTTGCAAAAATACGACATTAAAATTTTAATTTTCGAAGAATAGTTTTGGAAATACGCATATAAGGGTTAACGTCTTAGAGATATATAGCAATAAAAAAGTTTTCCCGTTATTTTCCTTCTATTAAGAATACTGTTAGATTGTTTTCATCCAGAAAATTGAATTCAAAAATTTTATTAAAACTTGTAAGTTTGGGAATGTAAACAAAGGTTTTTAAAAAATTGTACATTATTGATCTTTTATTTTCCGATAGTAGTATCAGTTTTTCCTGAAGTAACGCGAATACATTAATTTCTTCTGGTTTATCTTACCCGAAAGCTATGGGACAATTTTTGTGATATTCTGAAACAAAATGGTTTTCGGTGAATCTGCCAGAAAATTTCGGTATGTTCACAAAAAAATCGATAATTTGTTAAAGTAATACTTGTGAGAATGTGTTTTCGTAGATAACAAAGTTGGGCATATCGATATAAGGAAGTTGCTTAATGAAAACTAGCTGCTAATTAATAAACCCAAAAACTTAAGGCTATCACTCTTAATTATCTAGTTCAGGGTTATATTTTGACCATTTAATGGCAGTTTGGAAACCATTATGGCAGTTAGGAATGGCAGTCTGGCCTAGAAGGAAGATATCGATTTTTTTTTTACATATTTTTTAAGGTTTGGCGCTTAAGAATGCCTTTATGAATCTGGGATCGCCTATTAATCTAAAGTATTATATATTTGGAGGTGATTGACATGATATCTAAAGAACTACACGACTGATTTTTTTTTAAATTTGGAGGGAATCTGCCTTATAAATCTCTCGGATAAAGGGTATCGGATTTAAAAAAATTTCCAAGTATATTTAAAAAATTTCAAAATATCAACAACAAAAATTGTAAAAATGAATTTTTTTTCATTTCGATGTCATATCTTGATTTTTTTTTTAATGAGGCTCAGGCGAAAACGACATTTTTACTAATCAAGAATTTTTTCAAAATTTTTGTATTCAGATCACTACAAGGACTAAAATCAGGGTGCAGTATTCTTTTTTAGCTCCCACGTCAACGGTCAATAATTCAAAGAATTTTTAATTTTTCTTTTTTTACAATATTCATTTATATTTTCAAAATGTCAATAAATATCATTTGACAAAATGGCTACATAAATGTTTTTCTTCTTCTTATAATCCTAATTTAGAAGTGCCTACAATTGAGGCTTCGAGACCAGAATACCCCCTTAAGTAATCAATTCAAAGCTATATAGTACTTCCTTTATTATTTTGTAAAACCTGAGAATAATGCGAAGTATAGTAAATAATGGAAAGGAAAAAGTATGATTAAAAATTCGTAATACTTTTATAAATTTTCCAGTTCATATTCTCTTAATCAAATGTAAATATATGACATTTAGCCTTAATTACGATGTCATTAATAATAAATAAATTTAAACAAAAACAATAAAGAATTCTCTGTTCACAATACAAACTCATTTTTCATATCTATATTCAAACATTCAAGTTAATGCTAATTTAATAGACACCTTACAATTATTTTCATATCAATTTTCTAAACACAGATAATTAAGAATATCTAGGTATATAAAACCAGCAGTAAATAACAATAATACTTCACAACAAAAATGATACACTGTTATTTAATTTTAATTTTTTTTTATTTAAGTTTCATACAAATTAGTTTCAAATAATACAATTTTAATATTTTTTACTTCCATATACAGAAATAGAATCATAGCGCATTCTTGTTGATTCTTGAAATTATATTTATTTTCTTTTTGATAATTTTCTGATGAAAAAGACGTACCTTTGTTAGTTAACTCGAATTGAATTCATAAAAATTTTTTGAGAAAAGTGCTTAAAATATAGATTTAGTTTTTATTGCTTCAAAAGACGTTCGTTATCGAATCAAATGGTCGTGTGAAATCAATCTTTGGATAGCATCAATAAATACGAAAATATGAAGGTTTTAAGTGTACAAATAGAAAGAAAATAACCATTTGGTGATGTCATAACCTGCATTTGCCAGAGAGACTATACATACCAAAAGTTTTTTTGCACGAATGAGATAGAAAAAATGATTTAATTCAATTTTCATATCAGATTTTGTCATCAATTCTCGCACATTTTCAAATTTTAACGAAAGATACATTGAAATCGATATCAAGATAAAGTCCCATTTTTACCATCTAAATAAAGATGACGTAAAAGCTACTGGATCAATTTTGATGAAATTGAATTTGTTTAATAGCTAATGGATAGAATTGAAGTGTGATATATATTTTATCCCGATGCGGTATGGTGACCAGGGATATACTGATAAAAACCATGTATTACTTTGATGCTTTTAAACCATTTAACTTATACATCCGATGTAAAAGCTGGCTTATGAAAGCAAGTATAGCCTCATGGCCCTAAGTATGGCATCCGTTTTTTAGGTTGATATTGTCTTTAATACAGTAAAATGGAAGAGGAAAGGGGGGGGGGTGTGGTAAATCTATTATGCTACCAAAGATTCTATTTCAAAACAAGTAAAAGCAGAGTTTGAAGACCTTACGTTTTTTAAACAAAAAAAAAACCATATTTGGCGTAAACTAAATTGAAAGCAAGTAATTTTTATGGATGTTCTTAAAGTGGCCTTTACCTAGAATCCCTGATGATGAACATCTCTAACGATGTGACAACAGAATGCGAAAAAAAAGTAGCTGGTACAATCAAAAAGGTTCCAAAATAGAATCATCGTATTTACAAAATTTATTTTTCAACCCATTGTACTATTTCCTCACACTTAAATTGAACAAAGTAAATTTTCGTTTCCGTCAAACTTAGACCACGATTAAAGCTTTCATTTTTTCAATTCTAAAATTTACCTGAAAACCAAATTTACTCTTATCAACCCTCCAAAAGGCAGATAAAAGTTTTTACTTCATTGAGACTGTATATGAAGGTCTGATAGCTTTCAAACCATATTTTTGTTTACGAAAAAATAACCAAAAAAAAAATTACAATTGAAATGGGATATTCTTAGAAAATGATATATTAATTTTGCATTTTTTAAATATTAATTTTTTTCGGTGTCATATACATCCTACAAACAAAAATTTTCTATTGTTTTCAAAATTATTAAGTACAGTTAGTTAATCTTTTGTTTTTTAATTTAATATTTTTGTAATCAGATTAATTCTAATTGTTTTTTAATAAGTGGTTATTATTATTTTATTCTCTACATTTATATTTCTAATTAAATTTGTTTCCTGTCGTAAATTTAAACAATTCAAAGATGTTTGCTAAAAAATAATGAATGAATTTTTAAAAGTTGATGAGTATCAGCTTACCCTTAGAATTTTTTAAATATTTGAAAATTTGAATTCAAGCAAAGTAGTTTTTGCTTACCACTTGGTACATCCTTTAGTTTCTTGAAGGATCTATCTACAAGATAGCAACAATATGAAGATAAAATTAACTCAACAAAGTGCAAGCAATCGAGAAAATGATTGTTCATGTGTTATTTACATTTTTTAAGTAAAATAGAAATAAAATTCCTTAAAAAAGTAAAAAATTTCGATTTTATTGTTTTTTTAATTACATCGTGGCTATATGGGTTTGTGTTTTAAATCACATTTCAAATAGTCACTTTTTCATATTTCGGTTTTAACATAATATTCGGTTTTAGGAAATTTACTTTTTCATATTTCGGTTTTAGCATAATGTAGAATATTTAGTAGGAAGAGCTTGAAAAATCGTACCTATAAGTAACTTAAAAAAAAAAATGGCATGTATTGGAGGCCATTCAGAAAAATAACTAATCTGCTAATTATTCTTCAATTTGCTACAGGTATCATCCTGAATTCAATGATCAATTAACCAATTTTCATTAGCCGTAAACATTCATGCATTTGGAAAAAATTCTGTACAAATTATTGTAAAATTTAATTTATTCAACGGAAATTATAATTTTGAAATTTACATTTTATACGTGACGTCAGTTATAATTATATGGGTGGTAAAAATTTATATGCGCATGATTATTAGGTGTGAAAAAATTAATGATTAATAAAATAGAAGAAAAAAAAACATATAGCAATAAAATAAAAATACCAATATACTAAATTTATTATGAATATTTGATTAAAAATTAATAACAAGTAAATAAAAAAAATTTTACCTATAGTGTGATTTAAAGATATGGATTAAAAAAACGTTTAAGACAGAAACAAAAAGATTATACTAATAGGATACGTAAGTAAAATAGCAAATCTATTCTCTCGTTGAGTATTTATAATCAATATTTTAGAATCAATTCTTATGTCATTAAATAAAAAAAAACAATGAGGCTGATATAATCTTTGAACGTTACACCACTAGCTTTTTGCATAAAAGTTTTTTTTTTTGTAAAAATTGACAATTTTTACAAATAAATATATTTCTAATTATTCCACAGTCCTAAAATTGGTCTAATTATTCCACAGTCCTAAAATAAACCAGGTCTTTGATACCAGCTTGTCTGCCTGTAGGTGGAGAGGTCCATCCAAACAGTAATGTTTATGTAATATATATCAAGGAATACTAAGTTTAGTCTCAAGTTTGTAATGCTTAAAAATATTGATGCTACGGACAAAATTTTGATATTGGTGTTCATAAAAACACCTAATGAATCCATTTCCAGTTGTCTGTCTGTTCGCTAGTCTGTCTGACCGTCTGTGGACACGATAACTCAAAAATGAAAGAAGATATTAAGCTGAAATTTTTATAGCGTACTCAGGACGTAAAAAGTGACGTAGAGTTAGTAAATGAGCAACATAGGTCAATGGGGTCTATGACATGTTGTCACAAATAGTGCCTGATTTAACAAAATACCTTAAGCAATCGAATTTAAAATTGATTGTATCCTCATTTCATTAACTATCGATGCACAAGAAGTTGACTATAGAACAAATATAATGCTATAAAAAAATGCAGATTTCAATTTTCGGGGTGACTATAACTTTCTGTCGGATAGTAATAGTCTTTTTTATTTTATTTTTTTTGAAATTAATAATTTATTTATAATAAAAAATCAATAAATAAATAAAACACGTAGGTTCTGTGTTCGATACCAATAAGTAATAATGTAATGTATTTAACGCCATCATACGCGTAGGATTTATATTATTTTATCGCTATGGTAGGTATTGTACCATATAGTATGATTAATATATTTATAAATATCTTAGGTATGTATGTATCAGTGGACTGTATGTCTTATACGTCTGTGTGTATTTAATGTGATCAAAAAACAAACAAAAAATAATTTCTACAGAGCTGTTAAATTTTTATGCACATGTTTTTATTTTCTTATATTGGCATGAGATTAAAATGAAATCATACTAAGTGTACACCAAAAAACTGACGATGATCATGTAAACATAAAATTAACAACCAACTTTTCAATTAACTTTTTCACGCATCTTCCAACACAATTTATTGGAAGTAGATAAAATTTAACAGTTTTTCGTAGTGATGATTTAAGGCATTGAGCTTTTTTGTTAAGGTATACAGTACAAATACGTAGTATTTCAATTACTTCAAGTACCTAGTTAGATTACTACAATTACTAGAAGTACATAGTTTGGCTTTAATTTATCAACTTAACCATAAAAACGGTCATTTTTGCCAATTCCAGATACTTTTAAACGATTTGTCACTCATGTTCACTTTTTTTGTTTACCGAAGTACTCTATAAATAGTGTAAAAAACCAATAAAAATAATTAGTTTTTTATACAATAGTAGAGTTTTTTTTAAGGTTGTACGAGCAGCAGGACAATTTTAGACTAAGTTGGACTAAGTCTGAATCAATTCTGAAAATTTCAAGAGGGGAGAGGGGGTTGCCCGATCATTTACATAAGAAAATGACTTCTAAATTAGGCATATTTAACATTTGTACTATGGGAAAACGGTAGGTGGATGATGTTTTCATTGATTTCTCTGAATCTAGTAGAAATTAAAAAACAAACTAGGTACTTAAATTAAAGTTAAATTGAAAATTTTGCTTAATTATTTTGATTTGAATATTTTGAAAACCAAGCAGATATTGAAAAATTTTATTCGAATTTTTCGTTTGCATTCAAGAAGTTAAAACAAAATTCATCATCAAAGTTGAAAAGATGGTACAAATAATTTCAACCACAAGTCTAAACTAGCCTTGGCGCTCGTACTATGTTAACCACAATTAAGGTAAGAATGTTAGGCCTCGATACATGAAATAATGATTAACACATGGTATATAACTAATAAAATATATTATACACATTGAATGAAAAATGTTTTCAATTCAAAAGTCAATAACATGTACAATAACATTTTTGATATAAAATTAAGATACTATACCGCGACCGACCAACAACGGACCGATCGGTACACGTTGTTTGTGATATTAAAAACTATTTTTTTTTTAATCTTATATACTTATAACACACAATATAATAACCTAAGTTATCTCACATTTTCAAATATTTCTTGAACGTGTTTGTTGTAGGTAATATTTAATATAATAAATACAAAAATCAATAATATGGAAAAAGATTAATTGATTACAAATTTATTTTTTTAAATTAATTTACATAAATTATATATTTTTAAATTTTTGATATGGAATTGTGGAATTTACTACGAAAATCAAAATAGAAATCTATTTGTGATGAAAGTCCTGAAATTCGACCGCAAAGGATGACCGGTGAGCGTTACACATATATAACATATATCGTAAAATCGTGATTTTTCAGCGCTATGAGCTGAAGATTCTATGAAAGAACTAAGCATTGCCAGAACGATTACCATAAGGGTTGTAATTTTTGGTGGTGTTTTTGGAGGTTATTTTCTGCCAAACGAAAGTATAAAAGTAAGAATCGCAATAATCTAATACATTGAGTGGTTGTGGTGGTATACATTTGTTCTTTTCTTACTCATGTGAACTTTCGAACATTTTCAGAACAGATTTTTGGAATGATCTAGAAAGTTCCAAAATATGTGTAACGGTCAAAATCGATTCGAATTTTTTCTAGAAAATTGTAGAAAATTAAAGAAATGAACTAGAAAGTTTGTTTAAAATGACAACTGCAATCATGATCAACTTTAAACTGATCACCGAGAGCTGTTAGCGCCATCTCTCGACGACCAGTAAAAATATCAAGAACCGAACGATGACGATTTTCGATTTTAAACGATTTTCTAACAAGAAAAAGGACAATAGAAGGTAATACAATAGAATAAAACCCCTCTCTCGAACATTCGTTTAACCAGAAGCCCTAGAACAACCTCAGGATATAAAAGGAGGCAACCTCAGGGTAAAAATATTATTTATACCATGCGATGCATTTTAACCCGAGCAACGCCAGGTTTGGCTGCTAGTTTTAGCATATTATTGAAAGTGGCAACGTAATATTAAGGATTTTGAAAAACGGAATTTCCAATGCGTTATTTATGAAATTACCTCTTATTTTAATCAGTCTCCCCAATCAGTATTTATTAATTATTTAAATAGTTTTATACGATGAGTTGTTTTTTCTTATTTAACTTTTAAAAATTATCATTCATGAAACATCGTAAATTTTCGATTTTAGGCGAAAAAACGAAGTTAAATAATAAAAATATTGATCGTAAGATTGTAAGTAAACAGAAAATGATTGATCTGGCCTGTAACAGTTACACAAAGCACGGCTTGTATTTTTGTGTGTGTTTCATCTCAAATTGAATGAATATTTTAGTTAAAAAAATTACTGTTAATTTAAAATATCTATTCTATTGATCATCTCATACCAGTTCAGTTCAATGTTAATATGTGTGTTATATGGTCAAATTAATAATGTTTGAAAATATAATTTATAAAATTTTGTTTTAATTTTTATGTTTCCTTTCAAAAAAGGTGTGATGTAATCAAAAACATATGAACTTTAATCATGAATATTTTGTTTAATCGGTATTTTAACAACGACCACCCATATCAGCTAAAACCTAAAATAAAAGTTTTATTTTAAGTTAACTGAAATCGTTTTCAAGAATTTATTTTAAGACAGTTGAATTTTAGATACTGCTTTCCTAATTTAGCTTGGGTAGGTTGAAGTATCTTGCTTCCGAGAGTGCTTAATAACGCGGGGTTCACAATAGTATTGCAACGAAATTTCAATCTGGCAAATTAAAATTGAGTTCTTTGATTATAAAAGTAAATAATATTAAAATTACAGCAACACTAAAATTCTTTAAAAAGTTTCTGTAATTATTAGAATATTATCTGGCGTGGTGTTAGCAAGGACAAAACTATCTAGTGATTAAATTTTTAATACCCGAATCAAAAAATGGGGTATTATAAGTATGACCGCTATGTGTATCTGTCTGTCACATTGTAGGACCTAAACAGAAGAACCGATTTGAATTTTTTATTTCGTTTGAAAGGTAATTTAATGGGGAGTATTCTTAGCAATGTTTCAAGTGCGAGTTTAGATTTCCGTACCCGGACCAACTAAAGAATAGGCGATGATCCTCAAAATCGGTTCAGTTTGGAGAAGTCTCTAAGGAAAAAGGAAATTTAATGGAGAGTGTTCTTAGATAGGTTTCAAGTGCGAGTTTAGGGTTCCGTACTCGATAAATTTCTCGGAGGTTTTTTAAATTTTGTAAATTTCACTTGTATATTTCCAAAAGGACATGAAAAAGTTCAGTACGAGCCTAGAGTATAGAAAGTTGAATTTCCTTGCGTGTGTGATAAAAAGGCAGAGGCGAAATCGAGTTGGTTTCGTAGGAGAGTGACATGGCGGTATCATAAATCACCAGAAAAAAAAGTTCAAAGAGAAAGCTTCCGTATTCCGTACGTATTTATAAAGTCATTAGCTATATAATCCTTGTAGAAATTAGAGAATTTATAATTAAAACTGATGTAGGATATTTCAATGGTGGTTTTTCAGCTTATAAAACCTGAAATCTTGTACCTTGAATCCTCTTTGCTTTGATCGGACATCGTACAAAAATACGAAGCGGACTATATTGCATTAAACAAAGATGGTAATTTGTTAAAATTCCATCGATTTTAAAATGTCTTATAAAAAGATATTTTTTAATAACAATCACTAACATTAAATATCAATGCATAATACCTTAATTGCTATTTGATAAACTCTTCAAAAACTTATCTACCCCTCGTAAAATCCTAAGTCTGGAATTGATAAACTCAATAAATATATCATTTGATTAATACAATTTTTATTGAGTAAGGAATTTCAAAATGTATATATAATGAAATATTTTTATGTTTCAAGTACTACTCAAAACGAACAGATACAAATCATATTCAAAATATTTTCTAAGAATTATGATAATTAAGAAATTTGTTTTTGTAAATATTAGGTTAAAGCCTCCTAGGTAACCTGAATAATCATAATAAAAGGTGTTCGTTCGTTAGAAAAATAATAAAATTCTTAATGAAATTACAAATAATTTTTTTTTTTTAACACACTGACATTTTAAATATTTATTTTTCAAAATGTATTATGTGTGTTATGTTAGTACATAACAAACACTCACTTATTTAGAGACCTGTCAAATAAAAATCAAAATAGATTTTGGGTCTTGGTTGGTATTCGTTTACTAATAATGACATGAAGATGATATTTTTGTTTAAATAGGATCCATTTTTGTGTGTCATGTCAGCATTGATAACAAATTATTTTTATTTGTTTAATTATTATTAATTTACATGTTTTTAAATATTTTGGTTCATAATTATTATTCAAAATGATTGTATTAGTTTTTTTACAAAATGGGTAGTTTATGCTTACACCAGGTATTTGACTCGAGTTTTTGGTCACTGGGTTTATGTCTTATAATGATACTTTTCGGTCCGGAAGCTTGGTTTGGAAGCCATACGCTTTCGTATCTTAAAAAAAAAACAGTTAAAGTCTATTGAATGAATCGATCAATAAAAAAGTGAGCTATTTTTTTTTCTAGATAGTTCCTTCATACATTTGAAGACTGTTGTTGTAAATAACTGTGGTTTCTTTTAGGAAAAAAATTGTAGTAAACGCTATTATTTTGCTGTTGATTTAGTTTTATAACAAGTTTTATAGCAAGTTTGATAACAAATACATATAGATCTCAATATTTTAGATAATAAGTATTATAAATTTTCTTGAATCAAGAAAAATTTATTAGCTACCATGTCAAGAATATATTTTCTTGTAAATTGTTATTTTTTTCTAGTGTATATTACATTTATGCAGGGTATAAAAATGGAAAAATTGTATTAGAAATCTATTTTTATCGACCCTTATAAACTCATAACAAACTAATTACAATATTCAAGGCAACAATTGTTTAATGTTGAATTTAAAAAAATATATCATTACTTAATTATTAAAGTAGCAATAATATAATTACATAAATATAAACCGTATAAACTAACTCATCAGTGAATTATATAATTATTATGATGTGAATGAGAAGAGGGTGGGAGAGAGGAAGACATACAGGCAGGTATATTCGATGTCGAAGACTTTTGAACTGTATACAATCAACGAATAGAAATTATACACAAAATTATATTTTAAAATGATTTCCATCAACATATAAATACGCATATCTATCTATTTGAACGAACACTTTGTCTAGTTATGAATGCCAGATCCACATATTTTAACATTTACAAGTTATAGTAACGGGTCAGTTCTTAGCTCTAAAACAAGTGAAAACAAACAATTGACTGAGTTAATTGTGGAATTACCATGTATAGAAAGTGTTGATGACGCAATCGTTTATTTCTTGAGGTCTCATAAAAAACAAAAGATATCCACTTTTTAATAGCCACACACACGTAACTGACATTCCCATATTAATAGGTACATACTTATTATAAAATTTACACCTAATTAGCGCCCTTGTTGGTAAACAGTGATGTTTACAAAAAAAAAAAAATGTTTTAAACAAAAGTTGTTTATTTGTTTATAAGGAACATTTTTTACATTTAAATTTTCATTATATCTCTAGCGGCTTACAAGATGGATCCTACGGACCCAATTGACCTATATTGCTCATTTACGAACTCGACCTTACTTTTTACGTCCTGAGTACGCTATAAAAATTTCATTTTGATATCTCTTTTCGTTTTTGAGTTATCGTGAGACAGACGGACAGACGGACAGACAACCGGAAATGGACTAATTAGGTGATTTTATGAACATCTATACCAAAATTTTTTTCGTTGCGGCAATTTATTCAAGCGGTACAAACTTGCGACTAAACTTAGTATACCATGTATATTTCATTTACATGGTATAAAAATAAATCGGGACTGTTCTGGGTGTAAGTTGCATTAGAATTCTCTCAAAATACAAAGCCTACTCGAATGATTCCCAATCTCGTTTACTGTAAAAAAAAACGATTTAGCGATTTTTTTTTTTTTTTAATGTATAACAACTTTACGAACCTTCTTCGAATCGTTTTTAAATTTATGTTAAATAATTAGTCTATACACGATTTATCAAGCGCTTGCAGTAGCCTTCATCAGGCATTTGCATAGTTCAGACCGAGTTTATCACATTATTGAGAAATTCATTGATGCTATTACCTTTAATGAATTTCTTTGGCAGTATAATTTTGTGAAAATAAAAACAGTTTAATTGGGAAATATTTTTGGAACTGTGTTCCTTATCAAAGAAGTAAACAAGTATTTAACTTCTAAAATTACTACGTTAAATTTATAATGTACCAAGAAACGAAAGAAATAGAGTTCTACTGGGTATTCCACGACACCTCCCGATCTTTTTTCTTTCGAGTTTAAGTAGTTTTCTATGAATTCATACGAAGAAATAAATATGAACCTTATATTTGAACACTTCATGTGGAATAGCCATATGAATTTGTGTATAGTTATTAACAAAAGAGTTTTGTAAGTTTTATAACGAAAAAAAGAACCATATATACATACATACATAAGAAATATATAATTAAATAATACACATATATTTCTTCTTCTTGAATTCGATGGAAATGTAATAAAAAACCACACAATTATTTCCGCTACACATGGTAATTTGTTTAAAAGTTACATTGTAATATGTATTTACAATTTATAAATGAATATACAACATTTTATAAATATTGTTCAGTATCGTTTGGTTAACTATTCGAAATTTAATGTAGTTACAATGTATTTCAGAAGATACATTTGTACGTTAAGCATTGATACAAAACCTTGGACTGTTTTCAAGAGAGAATATTTCCATTCGGGTAAATTTCGAGTATAACCAAAGGTAGGCACGATGCATTTTTTGCACCTAGAAACGAAGCAATTGTGTTAATTAAAGTTGTAAAGCAACTAAATTTCTGTATGGCCAATCAAAATAACACTCTTTAAACATAAACATTACTCTTAAACCAAATATAAGGTTCTTTTTTTCAAATTTTCAAAAATTAAATTTGTCTAATAAAGCTATTTAAATACAGTATTTTTTACTAGAAGCTGCCTCTTGCTTTTGATTTTTCAGTACAAAAGCAAGCGACGTTTTCAAGCGCAGGTTTCAATTCGGATAAATTTCAAGTGTGACTATAGGTAGGCACAATGAATGTTTTGCACCTAGAAGCGGAGCGGTTGTGTTTACTAAAGTTTTAAAACAACTAAATTTCTGTCTGGCCGATCAAAATTACGCTCTTTAAACATAAACATTGCTCTTAAACCATATAGAACCTTCTTTTTTTCAAATTTTCAGAAATTAAATTTGTCTAATAAAGCTATTTAAACACTTTACTAGAAGCTGCTTCTTGCTTTTGATTTTTTTTTTACTCAACGAAGAGTTGAAATCAAAAAAACCTGGTGCGACCTGTCCACATTGTGGTATTAAATTGGTGCCCCGAATGAAGAACCCAGAAATTTTGTTTGTATGTTCATGGTTCCAAAATTATTGCTTCCTGCCTACGAACGATTGTTTTAAAACTTTTTGAACATTCTTGTAAACTTCGAGCTCTCCAAATCTTTGCTTTATAGATTTGGAATTGAATTTGAAACAAGCAAGTGTCAATTCTAAACGGAATAAAAAAAAGTTAAAAAAATTAAGGAACGTCAAGATGTAATTGTTCTGCAAGCCACACACTATTATGAACGTTTAACAAATTTAAATAATCAAAAGAAATTTAATTATAAATGTTTAAACAGACAAATACTAATAAAAACCGCCATTTAAGGTAATCGAATTTCGTTAACAATAAAAAATACATCAATTAATCATATTAAAATTAATAATATTTAACACAAATCAAACAATAATTTCTAATCAACTTTTAGTATTTAAAAAGAAAAAAAATTATTATTATTTTCAAAAAAAAAATTATAATTAATGGTTTTTAAATCTTTTTGAATTTCATTATTCCAATACCTAATATTTCGATAGACAGACTCACATCATTAATAATACAATTGACACAGTATTCATTCTCACAACACAGACAAAGTGACAAAAATTCATCGATATTATTCCCGATTTATATATAAGCCGTGATGGATAACATGTTTAGAAGTCAGCCGTTAATTTTTTTGAAGTCAAATAATTATTTTCTAGAATTAGAAGTGATATTTACAAAATTTAAAAAACCCCCGACAAATGCGATTTATTCCGTGTAGAGCGATTTTTGGAAAGTTGGCTATAAAAGGTTCTCCATCGAGTCGGTTCGACCGCTTAGGGGCTACGATGCCACTAAGAAATACACAGACGCACAGATAAACATTTTAAACTTATAACACTCCTTCTAAAATCAATATCAAAGTGATGCTCAAGGACATCAGATGAGATGAAAAGGATACTGAAATATTTGAGTTGACTTTGTTCTTTTGAATTATTGTTTTGAATTAATTATTTTACCATTTCACTTTTCGAAATGAATTGAACCAGGTTTATTTGACCATTCATTTCTATAGTTATTATTTATATGACATGCTTTTTTCAAACTGAACCGATTTTGAAGATCATCGTCAAGTTGAAACATAGCTTAGAACACTCATTAAATTACCTTTAATTGAAACCAAAAAAATTAAAATCGGTTCATCCATTCAGGCGCTACGATCCCACAGATAGACAAACACACAGACACACACACATCCCTCAAAGAGTGCTGATTGAAATCTGGTGCTGTGTCTAACCCTGTTTGATCAATACCGATACCCATTCAAATCCGTACTTAGATTTCTTTTTCAAAGATAACATTGTGTATCTTTTTCAATTTTCATAATGAATACAATTACTTTCTTCCAGAAACTTTAATATATTGAACAATTGATCATTAAACAAGGTTGATAGTTTATGACAATTATTATTTTTGTATATATCGAGAGAGAATATATTTGTGTGAGGGCTTGAATAATGTAACTGAATCATTCAAATTGTTTATAATATAAAATCTTTAAGGGTTGTTACAAGTAAATTCATTAATTTTATTATTTACACTCTTGTGGTGTGGTGCAGTGTTTTGTTTGTTTGTTTGGTTACTAACTGTGATATGGTATCCCATCGTGTGCTCCCAAAGTCAATACACAAATACCTATTTACATGGTTTCTTAAAACTATTAATCATTTATAGTTTTAAAAATCAAAAAACTATTTTGTAATGGGAATATTGTGATATTTGCATTCGTTATGTGTAATGAATTGATACTTTTAAACGATCAAAAAATATTGAAAAGGGTTTAAATTTATACAAAATAATGAGATTAAGGTGTTGAACAATCTTGTAAAGGGATGTGGGGACGGGTCAATCAAAATCAGAAGTATTTGTTGTATAAACAAACTTCAAACTAGCTGCAAAACATTACATTTGCAAAACGCAAACTCTATTTGTGGACACTTGGAAAATTGAGCTATGACACACAGACCTCGCATCACCTGGCGAAGAACCGTAGAAAAAGAGACAGAACTGGAAAGCAAACCTGGAGTGAAGTCAAGAGATCCTTTGTTGCGGCCCTGTGCCCCCTTAGGGATAAAAGGAATTAAGTAATGTCAAGTTGCAAATTACTATGATTACCTAATATACATTTATTTATTTAAAAGTTGCGGAAACCTAGTTTATCCTAGATTTTCCCAATAAGTAGAAAAGATTGGCCTAGCTACATCTTGCCTGCAGCTGAAAAAGTTTGCTTGAAATAAAATAATGATAATACCGCACAAGAAACATCACTAAACCAGGATAGAAGCTACAAAGAAAAACAACGACCGATAAAAACAATTTTTACTGGATAGATTACAAAAGCTCGCATTCTAAAAAACATTTTTCTTAAGTTGATTGATGGAAGCATAAACATAATTTATATGGTTTTAAAATTATTTTTATAGATCGTAAATCATTTAAAATTTTAAATTAAATTAACAAAACTTTAAACATTACAATTCAATCATTTTAAGAACAAATTGTCATATATTTACAATTTTCTACCAAGAAATGAAGTTTTTCTTTATTTATTTTTTCCCTTCTTTTAATAATTCTTTTTTTTTCTGGTACAATTTTAATTGAGTTTATAGAAACCATTATACACATTAAATACTATATCATAAATTACAATTCTTTTTTTTTGTTATATAAATTCATATCAAAAAGTATAATATTTTAAACAAAAAGAAGTATGAAAAAATATTTATAAAGAAGAATGTATTAAAAAGAAGTTATTAAAACAAGATCCCCTCGTTTAAAAAAAAAAGAAAACAAAATTTAATACATAATATATTATTTCATTGAGAAAAGATATGATGAAAATAAGCTTATAATAAGTATTTTTAGGGGTGATGTGGCACTCAAGGAACAAATATTATACAAGGATGTTAATTAAAATATTGAGACATGGTTAGTTTGGGGAGTATAAATTTTATACCTACTGTACACTCATATTTTTAAAACAGGACGAAAATAATTAAGATTTATTCCTTGTCTAGGATTAGGTAGTCAAATAAAACATGTTAATGTAAGAAGGTTAATAAAAAAATTTTTACATTATAAATTCTTGGTTAGCCACAACAAACAGAGACATGTTTGCCAACTCTTACATTGATCGCAAGAACTTGAGCTCATGAGGAAGGATGTCAAGTTGGTTGTATTACCTATAAAAATGTAAAATTATACTTGATACCATGACAAAATTTGAAAGTAAAATTAAAATTGATTAAAAAACGAAGAAACAATAAGCAATCAAAGATTGCATTCAAAGGTTGCCCATCTCCTTTTAGCAAAACAAAGTTTTATATGTAATCACTATGGCGATGCCCACTTATAACGTCACCAGTAGGTATCTTCCTCTTTGTTTAATTAGGAATTTTAAACGTTCATATCTTGAATTCTAGTATAAAGATTTTGCAAAATAAACTTCACTTTTTTATTCGTCAAGTAAGAATTCTTCAGCTATTGTCAATCCTGAAATTTCATTCTTTAATCAATAGATTCCATATTCTTTTTTCCGACTTCGGAATAAAAATTAAGTTTGATGGTTTAAGTAAAATTTGTTAAAAAATTAACACCCTTGTTAAAAAAAAAACCATGTTTAAATAATTTCCTTAAAAAAATTCTTCGTCTTAAATACACACACACACACACACACACACACACACACACACACACCAGGAAGAAGTTAAAGAACACATCATAGTCGTCGACATCATCATCAGCCAATGTAGTACCAATGTGCCAGAGTATGCTACAAGAGTAATATCTATTAAAATGGGAACACACAAGCGAAATAGACAAAAGAAGCGAGAATATATATAAATAAAAAAAAAACGGAGAAGCTTTTACAAAAATGTAATAATTTCTCATAATACGGTATAAAAGATATATATATTTATTAATAATACCTTTTGAAAAGCAAAGCGACTCAGAATATGTTGTTGTTCTACATCGACTAGCTAGGGGAGTTTACTACTATGTTGTTGTCGTCCATCTAGAGCATATATTTCTTTTATCAAAATAAAGACTTATTGTCTCAAAAAAAAAAAAAAATAATAATAATAATAATAATAATAAGCAGCGTATCTATACTTATCTAAAGAATGAAATATATGTTTTTATTTTTATTATTATTTATTTATTTATTTCATTTATTCTTATTGTGAATAAAACCGTTAAAAACAAAATTTTAATTGTCATTTTTTCCTTTAATTATCTTGTATTGTTTGATCATCATATTCTTATAAGAATGTTTTAGACAATGATGTCTCTTTTGATCATAGAAGGATAATAAACAAGATTATATTGTAGGTTAAAACATGTTTGACGTTTTTCCAATAATGTGCTTTTATGAGAAAAATTTAACCAAGAAAGTTCTCAAAAAGTTTATGATAATTCTTGCGTTTTCATAAAAATTTCCATACATTTATAGCCCCTTCATACTATGTAGTTTTTTCTTCCTAATAACTATAATATGCAATAACTCGGTCAAGCTCTATTGGTTTTAACCCAGTGCTACGACTCGGGGAAGAACAGATGGAGAGCATTGTTATTAACTAAAAAATAATTTTCTAAGTCAAAAAAAGGTCGAAATTTGATGAAAATGATTATTCAATTAAATGTAATAATCAGTTCGATATATATGGTGGGTCATTTTAATCTCTATTGGCAAATAACTCGTTTTGTAGCTAATCAAGCAAGAAATAACTCAAACAAAAAATGTAGTTTTTCATTAAATTTGAGTTACATGAGCGACTAGATGTTCTGACACCTGAATGAGATGTAAATGTTAGAGATAAGAAAATTAACAATTTTTGTTTAAAACATTTTTTCGAAAAAGGTAAGCTTTCGGAGAAAATGCGACTTAAAACTTTGTCAACATTACATTTAATCGAAAGAAAATACGCTTAAAATTTATTGATAATTTTGTTTCGTAGTCGTATTTCCTTCTAAAGCTAACGCTTTTCGGAACAATGATTTAAACAAAAAGTGTTAGTTTTTTTATGATGATCCATTTTTTAATTTAGAGTTTTATTCTAGCCGTCACCGTTTTGTATCTGAATTGCCTATTAAAGAAACCAGAAGAACTGGGTTCAATCTGATGTTAGAACATGATGTCTCCCACCAAACTCCGCAACTTTTTTAAAATTATTTTTTGATTGGTTAACTACAAAACGAGCTATTAGCCATTATGGATTAAAATGACCCACCCTGTATATAATACACGAAAATTTTCAAACCTTTCAGATCCGGGAATGTCTCTTTATTTGATAAAATTTTGCTTGAAGCTACTAATTAATCTGAAGTTCTACTTTTCCAAGTAGTATTTTCAAGTTTCCGCAAGATTCATTGCTCTCGAATTTGTGATTACATTAAGATTATTATTATATTAATTTAAGCTATATTTCCTAATTAATTATAAATTCTATGAAAACGGAATAGATGTTCTGTAGGGGAGAGAAGGAAACAAGGTAGAAAACAAGCGGGAACATTGTGCGGTAAATGAAAGTAGCTGTCAAGTCCTACCATTTTTTCCCTAAAACTTGTAAATATTTCTTTATATATGGGCTTCGCAATTGTCGTATTTTATCTATAGAAGTGTGAGTGAGAAACTTCACCTTGCAGCAATAATTGTATTCCTTAAGTATCAACCTCTGCGAATGAGGGAAACTTTTTTGCATCTATATAAGTAAAAAACTTGGCTTAGGAAGGCCAATAGTGAAAAAAAAATTCTAGATCCTTTCTATTAGGATCACAGATCCTAACCATTATTTTTGGTATTTAAAAAAAAGTTTAAACCCCTGTAAAATGAATGTAATGCTGATTAACAATGATGAGTAAAGAGACTTTTGATGAGAACAAATTAGCCATCTAATTCTTTTGATGAGAAAAGAAAAAAAATGACAATGCTCCAAAAAAAAAAAATTAAAAATTTTATCTTAACAAAATATGGTTAATAATGGGTACGAGGTGTAAAGACTTATTTTTTTACTTCTAAATAAGTAACCCTTAACAATAATTTTGAACTAAATATAATTCTTCTAGGGACCTTTTGTTATTATTTTTTTATTGATTTAATTCAATATGAACTTTTTAATGTCATTCGACTTGAACGTTGATCACAATTCATTGATATAGATTTTTGTTATTTATTTTAAGGGATGTAATTTAATACCTCTTTCATTATATTTTTATTTTTTTTGCAACTGTCTTTAGTCTAAGGGATTTGTAAGAAAAAATAAGGTCATAGTCGATTGAGTGAGAAATATCGATTCAAATTACAATTATATTTTGTATTCAATACTTTTTATGGGTGTAATAACTAATATGTTTTTTTTTTTTTTTAATTCTGTATTACCTTTGACATGTGACGTTTTTTATTGAACAGTTTTCTGACATAATTTTGTTTATTACTTAAGGACTGATTTTTAATTTTAGTTTTTTTCTAAAAGGAGATTATTTACGATTTTTTTAATTACAATGATGTAAAACGAGAAATAAGAGGAAGAATTTAACTTTGATGAGAAAATAAAACTGTTATTTTTTTCTCGGAATTTCTTCGTGGAATTGAATTTGCCTTTGTTAGACGTAAAAAGTTTAACGTATATTCAAATGTCAGTTCATTATTAATAAAATAAAATTTTGTAAGGCTTTTCATATCTTTCAATTGAGAGAGATGGGCAAAGTTGTAGCAATGATCCGCTTTTACGGTTTGATTGACATTCTTCTCAATGATGAAGCCCTGATATTTTCTTACTCTGCGTAATTCAAAGTATTCTCCTATCTCATTCCGCTGCTATTTTCTTTTTGGAGCATAGCATTCGTCAAAGTGTTATGGCAAAGCGGTTCATTTATTTTATTTTCATATCCAGAGAAATATTTTTACAGAACATAGAAATTGGTAAAATTTTAATGGACTCCGAATCCTCGTCATAGTTTCAGTTTCACTTTTATCTCTCTACGATTTCATTTTGTAAGTACAAAATTAGCTATCATTAAATTATAACAATTTCTCACAAAGTTGGTACTTATACAGAAACGATAACAGTTAGTTGGCTCATTCATTATAAGAAAACAAATGGTTTTATTTGAAGCTTGCCTGATTTTCTGACGAAAATAGTCAGATCATCTAGAATTCTGGGAGTAATTCTCTTGCTTTATTGGTAAAAAATGGGTTTAGAGATAAGATTAAACAAAATAATCAAATAGGACTCAAAACCGTTTTTGTTGTTGAACTATTGATTTTTTTATAAAGATTTGACAATTTATCATTACTTTTGTAATCAATTATTTGAAAGATTATTGTGATTTGTTATAACATAACGGGTAACTTGAATAGGACAGATATCGACTAAAATTTGATCCAGATACAAAAAAAGAGGTGAATAGTCATAACATATTGATAATCGTTTTTACAGATTTTTTTTCCTAAGGAAATAATTATATTCAAATTTGTAGTTTTTAGTCTTCGCTTATTTAAACTTCGTATCTTTTTATCCTTAAGCCCTCCTTAAGCTTTTCTGTTATCCTAATCTTCGTAGGTACTTTTAAAATACTTTTTCTTCTCGTTTCCGTAATAATGAAACAGAACTAGAATCGAAAGATACAGCCGATCATTGAGGACTGAGGAATAAGTCTATACTACAATAACATATGGCAAGGTGTTATTGTTCGAGTAATCCATGTGACATTTTGATAGAAAATATAAAAAGTGTAACTTTTTAGGTAGAACTTCTAAAACTCCGATGAATTTTTAATAAGAGAACACTTTTTTTAATATTAATTGTCAAAATCAGTTAATATTCTAAAAAATTGAAATAAAGTTTTCTCCATTATGCAGACGATACGAACTTTAACTTATTCCTGAAAGTATTCCTGAATTACTATGTAATATATTCTCGAATATCATATTTTATCTATTCTAATAATTTATCCTACTTGAAAAACAAAGTTTTAGGAACAATATTGATAAAAAAAAGAAAATAACATTGCGTGCTTGTTAGACACATTATTTGACGTCAACAATTTCGAAGGTGAACTTTGTGTAGACAATATAGAAAAAAAATCAAAACTATTTTTGCGTTATATATATATATATATATATATATATATATATATATATATATATATATATATATATATATATATATATATATATATATATAAACATATTATATACCGATCAGCTGATTCAACAGACATACACGTGTATATAACGAAGTCTTAGTGACCATTACCATCCCGATGTTTCGGTGTATATGTATATACATACATATTGTTCAGTTTCGTGGTCGGTCAATTCAGAATGAATAG
Source organism: Chrysoperla carnea (assembly GCF_905475395.1). NCBI lineage: Eukaryota > Metazoa > Arthropoda > Insecta > Neuroptera > Chrysopidae > Chrysoperla > Chrysoperla carnea. The sequence goes on from NC_058340.1 coordinate 23,149,995, forward strand.
GTTGTCGTTCTGCCCGTATATGTTCTCATGTCTGTCGTTCAGAAGAATGAAGGGCACTTTTCTATCTCTTACCAAAGAATATATTCGAACTATTACATACTAAGGTATAAACAGGACTATATTTTGTTAAATTTGTCATACAAGGAGTTTTTTTTTTGTTAAAGAAGATCGAACGATAATAATTTAACCTTTAGGGAAAATTCAATCATCCGATCCGATTAAGGCACACAATTGGCATTAATCTGGTCATGAAAAAAATTGTTTGTTTGGCTTGATTTGTAATTCGCATATACAAAAAAATTATTCGCAAAAAGAAAGGACTGCTAAAAAAATCCAATGCCGAAGCTACCGCCTCCACATTTTCGAGAATAGTAAGACGGAAACACCGTGAGACGTTAGTCTCCCAACTTAACTTTTCACTTTCAAAAAACTTTTAATAATTTTTAACATAAAGAGAAAGAAAGATAAAATAAGGTTAAATTTGCGTAGTCATATGTTCTTAAACGATAAATTTCGTTTACTGACCAACCGAAACTAAATACTTCAGTGTCTATATTTTCAGAAAAATCCTGATTTCAATTCAGTAAAACTTAGTTCCTGGCTTCTTTTGTTTAACGGAACATTGTCTTCATAAAGCGTTTATATCTTAACCCACTTCTTCGTTTAAAAAAAACTCAAACCTTCTTGCAAGGAAGAAAACAAATCTCTTGCAATAAGGTCGTTGAGGAAAAAAGTTTTATATTCGAAGATTGCCAGATTGGTATAGCTTGGTCATTTGATAACGTTTCATCTTATGTATGCATTGAATATACATAGTGAGTTGATTTAAGACTTTCTCGTAGGAATTTTCCCCAAGTTTTATTACCTGCTATTTAATGTATCTTAAGAGAAGTATCTTTATGTATTCCAAATACACATATCAGGCCAGTAACTCGCAAACAACAGGCCAAAGTTTTCTAGTAAAAATGAATCTCATAATCTTTACTTAGAATTTTCGATGGATTATTGTCTAACGAACTCTCATTACACATGGCCAGTCTTTAAAAAAAACTATACTTTTGTAGAGGGATATTTCTACTATGGACTGTTATAGTGTGCAGTATATAGTTAGTGGACAATCGATATATTGATTTGTGTTCATTGGCTATTATATACCATGTTTTGAGGTTTGAGTTTTTCCGTACATTTTTCTTTATATATAAACTTGTTGCAAAGTTAAACGCAATGTATATACAGGTTATAGACCTTTTCAAACCGTTAGAGATATATAAATATAAGATTTTTTTTCATATGGTTTCGGAATTGTTGTGGATTCTTACGTTATTTATAAGAATAACAATGTAAAAACACTTTTTTTACTAAATATTTTCCTTATTTGACAATGTTCTAAGGCTGAACCACAATATTCTCTTCTTAAATATTAGATGGTTGACATTTAATTATTTTGATGAATCATGAAGTTCTTCACAGCCAGAAACAAAGTTGCTAGATTGAAAATTAGTAAATTCCCCCCGTCCCTTTTATAGAGGGGAGAAACACAGCAATCTTTAATTTAGTCGACTTAAAAACTGATTTCACTAGCTGTGTTACTTAAATTGAGCAGTTTCCGAGATATTTCACCTAAAAGTTTAAAAAAACTGTTTTTCATTTTCTATTTCTTAGCTGTCGAGGCTTTCAAATGGGACGAAACAATGTAGGTAGTATTAGAGAGAGTTCCTCTAGAGGGAAAGTTAGAAAGCCAATACAAACTAATGTTTATTCGAGTTTTTACTTACTACATCAGCCGAAATCAATTGATAAAATTCACATTCCATTTTCTTTTTATATTAATATTTTTTCTTTTTCCGACAACTTTTTATATTCGGATTTTCTCAAAGAAACCAGTGAAGAAAAGCTTCATCACATGTTCTCTAACCGAATTATAGGGGAACCAAGGCTTGCATTTTTTTCTAATAAAACTCAATTAAATAGACAATTTTAAAATGTTTATTAGAAAACCCATGTCTTTGACTTGAATCCTCCTTCACCGCTTAAAGATATTTTGTATAATTTTCCAATTGACTAATTACCACAAAAATTAGAACCGGAAATATTCGGTTTATAAAAGTTTTTGTACATTTTATGACATTTGTGAACATAACCACAAGCTACATTTCTTAAAAAAAAAAAATTAGTAATGGATCATTATTATATTTTCAGTAGTTGAAATACAACTTACAATTTCAATTATTAAAACTCGATGGAGATAATGCATGGTGTTTATTCGTTAAGTCACGGTTAAATATCGTCGTTGAAAATTGTAATTATCCCTTACAGTGTGAGTGGTATACAATGGTAATTAAGTATGAACAATAATTGTTTTTTAATTACATAAAACAACAGTAGAAGAATACAGTATATTTAAGACTATTATATGTTTGTTGAAACCTATTGAAATATCAACGGTTCAATCACATGCATTTATAGCAATGTATACTTAATGTCACAAAAAATGCTCGTTTTACATATAATATTATATGTAAAACGAGCATTTTTTGTGACATTAACTATACTTTGATAATTGTAGCAAACAAATTTGAGAATTATTTCCACGTACGAAAATTGGAACGTACTTCTTCACGGAGCCTAAAATTTTATAGATTGTGATTATAGAAAAAACCCTTCATAAGTCTAATATATTCCGTTCAAACTCTTTGTCCATCGGGAAGTTATTTCTGTAGTAGGCATATCAGCCGGGGACACGAAAATGAGATACAGGAAATAAAAAAAAATTAATTCGTACACTTTATGAATATAAAATTGCAAATTTCTGCTTGGAATATCATTTTTTTACTCAATATTCGCAAAGTGGTACAGAAATGCCTCAGTAACTTCTTTTACTCCCATGCTCCGAACTACCACAAAATCTTTACACATGATCATTGAATTGTTTTAATTAGCAACAGAGCATAAGTAGGCTCTGTATAATGTTACATACCGTCTACAAGTGTGTGATAATTTGGGTATTTCTTACATTGTTTTTACACCCTGTATATAAGCAATATATGTCAAAGTATACTCATTTTAGTCCCAAATTTGTATCGCGTAGAAATATTGATGAAATGAACAAAATTCGGTATAGATGTTTACCTACTTAATCCTTTTTTGTTTGTTCGTCCGGTAACTCAAAAATGAAACGAGATATCATGCTCAAATTTACAGTGTGCTCAAGATGTAAAAAGTGAGTTTGAGTTAGTAAATGAGCAACATTGGGCACTTGGGTCTGCTGTACGTAGAATTCATCTTGTCAGCCGTTAAAGATTAAATGTTAAACTAAATTTGGTGCCTTTCTTCTCCAAAACTTTAAAAGATAAGGAATTTAAAATTTGTAGAGAAAGCTTCAAGTTGGTCTAGGAAAAATTGTAGAAAATACTTATGCCAAAAACTATGGCCGCTTTTCGGCCGTTACGTTCCTTGGTACCAAGCCTAAGAGTGATTCATCACTATTCAGCAGACATTATACATTGTACATGAATGTTAACTAAAAACTACAATAAGTTATTAATTAAAACAACATGTCGACTTAATATATACTTCAATAATATTTCTGTTTTGTTTATTAATAATTTATATGAAAACACACAAACACACGATGAAAACGAGCAGAGAGCAAGCGATGATTGTCTATGTAGTATAAAGTAATGTAATGTAATGTAAGCGATGACTTATAATACTTAATAACTTAAAACAACACTTGTCATATGGTTAATAATAAAAGTTTATTCTTAATGTGTTTTCGACTATGTTTAGTTTTTAGTTTTGTAGTATAGTGAGAAGAAAGGTAGCAAGTAAATTCACCTATAAGACATCATTGTTACAGGTAAAATGAGTAAATGATCCCGTACATTTAACATTGGATTGTGCTTTATAGTAAAATTTCTTGAAGCTCTAGATATAGGACGATATTGTCATCCTAATCAAAAGATCAATTGAGCGGAATCCCCTAAAACTATTCCATTTGAAAAACAGCCCTTAAAATAGCTCAAACCGAGATTCGTATTCCTATATGAATTATATGAATAGATTATTGAAGTGCAATGCATACATGTTCAATAATACTTTATATAAGGGCAAGAACCTTCTCAAAAAATTCATTCAACGGTTAATGTCAAAGAGGTTACAATCAAGCTTCACATATTTTCATATAAGTTTTTATCTAAAGAGTACTTTACCTATTTACGGTTGAATATATACAAATCTATAATTTGTTATTTTAAATCCAATCCAATTTACGAAACTCATCCAGATGCATTCCTTCCGAAAAAGAGAAAGAGATGCCAGCAAGAATAAAAAATAAACTAAAGATAAATCTGGTCGTCTGTGCTGCAATACGCTGGGCGTTTACGCCATCCCTTGATAATTTATAGGTATTCATATTTGTATATATTCAAATTTTAACCAAAGGCCAAAGTCAACGTTAAATGTGCGCGACTTTTTGATTTTTTGAAGAAAGAACATAATTTAATTCATCATATATTTATTCTACAATTATCTATTTATATAACTTTTTTAGGGGCTAAGGTGTCTTTATCCATTTTTACTTTGAGCAACGTTGCTCAATTATGTCCCTAGTGTTGCAAATACAACTTCGAATCGATCTGATTGAGATAAATAGAGCTTTGAAAACGGGGCGTTGTTTCCAAGGAAAAATAAAATTTAAAGCTTACCATCTAAAAATTTAAGAAAAAAATTTCTAATTTAATTTATTTCTAAAAGAAATAAATTTAAAAAATTAAAAAATTAAGTGGGCAGGCCTGGATTTATTAGATTGAAATTTGAATAATTTAAAATATAGAATACAACTTTTTTCTGAATTTACCTACGACCAGAAGAAGAATGTATACATTATACTTTAGAGAGACACAAGGAAAAAAAACAATAAACATCTGTAGGTAACAACAACTACTAACTAACCCTCAATGAGGATGACGTCCATCGTTGTTGGTAGTAGTATGTCGGTCCAAAAGACAACAAACGTATAATAAATACGACGAAAAGTTACTCTCTTGGAGAGAAGAAGTTTGTAAAACAACTGTTTTTTCTCTTAATTATATTTGTCGCACCTCAACTGTTTTATTAATAACAATTAAGAAAACAAAATAACATACAAAAGTATTTTGTTGTTTTTTCTTGGTTGTTTTTGTTTCTTTACCTTTTGGATAATGTAAAGAAACTAAAGTGTCATTAAATATTTTGGCACGGTTATATTATAACAGTTTTAAGAATTATTTCTAGTTGATATATAGCATTTTAATTAACTTCAATCGAATACTAAATACATTTTCACAAATTTTCACACGTATACGTTAATATTTCGCAGTTTAGTCTAAGCTATCCATTTATTAGCAGCTACTTCAAGAGTTTAATTATACAAGGATTTTTTTGTAATTTTCAGTAAATTTTTTCCAAAATATATATTTAGAGCATTTTATATTTTCAAAATCATATTGTATTTCTGAAAAAAAATATACTGTTCTACGTATAAGATGCGAAAAAACTATATAAATGAACATTTTCAAAATTATCTTTGCGCAATGATAAATACATGCCCGAAAATTCATAGCACCGATGTGGATTTGAACCACGAACAAAAAAAGGGAAGTAGCAAAATTGATGGAATATTTCGAATTTAATTTCGATTTTAATGTTAGTTTTAAAAGTACTCAGGTTTCTCAGCTTCTCCACTGAAGAATTAATTAATAGATTGGTCAGATTTTGAAGCATTTACGCATTAAAAAATTTGAGTATCGAAAAAGTGTAGACAGATTGTAATGCTTTTGATGTTTCTACACAAAATTTTTCCCATTATTAAATAAAAGTAAAAATATAATAAATACCTATCTATATGGCTGACCAATTTTGTAAAAACAATTATCTTGTTTTAACACACAGAATATAATGCATATAGTTAAGTATTTAGTATATTTAACAAGAAGCCTTATGGCTATCTATAAAATACCATATTGGAAGAAGAAAAAAACTGGACACTGCACTGGTTTGATTTACGAGGTGAGAGATCAGTCACTATATGTAATATGTAAGTATCTATATGGTGGTTAGTTGGCTATTTGACTAACTGACACTGTGAGCTTCACCAAGAAGTGAGTGACTGACTGGACTGGCTCGCTGAACTTATTACACCAGTGCTTAGTGGTGCAAATTAAAATAATATCATGTAATAAAACCAAAATTAAATATGATTAACCTTAAATATAAGTTATGGAATATGTATAATCTTATTTTAGCCTGTAACTTTATGTCTACTCACATGATAGCGAAGTTTTGTTTTCCTCATAGTTAAATCTTTCGCCTTGAAAAATTGTATATGTGTATTCACAGGGGCATCTATTGTCTATTTATACTTTAAAATAAAACATTGTGAGAAAGGCTTATAACCAGCAAGTCTCTATTCCTACGACGCGCAGTGAAGTAATTATATAAAATTTCTGAACAAAAGTCAGGAAAACCAACTGTTTTGTTTTGCATTGAAGGTTGTTTTTGGGTGTAGTAAGATAACTACTCCCTCACAAACAGGCAGCTTGAATTACCCCAACCGCACTCCCCGCTTGTTTTATCAGCCGCAATATACCTGCTCTTTTAGATACATGTTTTTATTGTGGCCCCTTTCGATAAACCGTGTTACTCAATTTATTTTTACAAAATCAACACTTAAATGAATTAATATTCTTCAGAAAGCATTTTGTTCTTGATTTTTTGTTCACCAAATCACAGAAACGTTTTTCAGAAGAAATCATTATTTTGCCATGCAAACGTGTGAACATATATACAGCTTTTACTCTTTTTTAAAACACTGAATACAAAATATATAAATTGGTGGCCTCTAGACAAATGATATATATTGGTTTAATACAAATTGCTTTTGTGTATAAGTAATATGTCAGTTTGGCGTATATGAGAATTTTAAAAATGTTAACTACAATATTTTGACATAAAATGTTTTGAAATATAATCTTTGCAGAATAATGTTGTACGATGTTTAAAGTCTATAGCTGTGAATTGTTTAAGCAAATATATATGCATTTGTATTAATATTTTTATTGATTTGTTTTGATTATTGACTAGTATCTTCTGTCAATCATTGTTTGACTTTAATAAATTAATTTTTATTCTATAGGATCAATATAAGTGTTGTTGTTATTAAATCCTCGGATAGAACGGAAACGATGAATTCTTACAAAAGTGAAATTTACAAAATTTAAAAACCCCCGAGAAATTTTTCGGATACGGAATCCTAACTCATACCTGAAACGTATCTAAAAATACTCTGCATTAAATTATCTTTTTCTTTAAAGCCTTCTAAAAACTGAACCGCTTTTGAGGATCATCGCCTATTTTTTATTTTCCCTCGTACGGAACCCTAAACTTGCACTGGAAACATAGCTAATAACACTTCCCATTAATTTACCTTTTAAACGAAACAAAAAAGTCAAAATCGGTTCATCCGTTTAGGCTTTACGATGCCACAGGCAGGCACACAGATACACAAACAGGCAGTTAGGCTGACGTTGCGGTCTTACTTTTAACACCCCTTTTTTTGATATGGGTGTTAAAAATTCTAAGACGAAAAGTCCTTTGGCGTTTTTCGATCTAACGCAAAATTATCAACACCAAAACTGGTTATCTCTCTTTGTCTTAGAAAACGCGAATTAAAGTGTTATGTGAGTGTGCAATACAAATGTGGTCAAAAATTGCTTTTTGCTCTTGTTCATTAACAAGAATTAAATTTTCTATTACTCCAGAGGAAGGTAGTTTAGGTATAATAAGAAAATTTGTGTGAGCAGTTTTGCTACGGCATGACCTAAGCTGCAAATGACCTTGAAAACCTGGAATTGTGAATGATGTACAAATCTGATCCAAACCATTAGTGCGTTAATTTCGATAATAAAAAAAAACTATGACAAATCTGATTGTGAAAAAGAACTGAATGTAGATATATTAATATTAAAAAAAAATAATAGAAAAATTAAACTCGAAACTGTACTTCATAGAATATAATTTCTTATATATATTTACTACTTTTTTTTTCGTCTTCGAAGCATAACTAAGTAAATTATTGATTAGTATGATTCGATAGATAATTATATTGATGTAGTATAGAGTAAAGTAGTAGGGGTTGTTTTATTGAGTGTTGTATGTGATGTATACTATGGTTGGGGGGGGGGGTGATTAGGGAGGTTTCTATTCGTTGCACTATTATTATAATAGAGAGAAGCAGTAAACACTATGTATATATAAAGACAGAGGTTTGATTAGAAGAGAATATTGAAGAAAAAAATTCATTAAGCATGTATTTAAACCACAATATAAATGATTCGAAGTGCCAAGGGAGAAAATTTTTTTTTACAAAACACATACATCCTTAAGTAGTCGGCACAGTGGGTTTTGTTTTGTTTTCAATAATTATTGTTGTAAGGTTTTAAAAGGTTCTGGAGAAATCTATGAAAACATATCATCCATTTACGGTTTTCCTATAAGACCAATTTTAAATATGTCTACTTTTGAAATCATTTATTTATTTAAATAATCGGGCAATCCCCCCCTAAAATTTTCAGAATTGATTTATACTGAATCCAACTTCAAATTAAAAAAATCAAGCCTTTTATACAAAATTGTCCTGGCGCACGTACATCCTTAAATATTACAAGATTATAAAATTTGTATCGCCAAAGAATGAGCAATTAAGTTATTCATCGTCGTTTTGAAGACAACCGATTTTTATAATTCAAAATTAAAATGCTTTCATCTGCAGATGTTCTTAAACATCTTCTTCATGATGACACCAAAATTACACAAAATTTTTAGCAATAAGTACTAAATTTCTTCTGCGCTTTTCAACCGCTCGTTTCCAAATTATCGATTTAGCATAGCAGTCAAATAAAGTTTCATTAGGAAATTAATAAATAACTTAATGAAAATTGTTTTAATCTACAGATTTCAAATACAAATAAGTACATATATAAAAAAATACGTCGTCTCTTAACTCACACTCTAGTTTTATTTATATGTAGGGTGGGTAACTACCCCCGCATTACTAATAAACCTCACCGTTAACAATATATCAACTACCTTCATTATAAGAGCACTGATTGGTCATGTTACTAACTATGCAGATTTTGTACAGTTAATGTTCGAAGTAACGTCATTATTATTTGCTTATTCGCTTTTTCCTAAAACGTATACAAATTTTTTTTTTCTGTTTTCATTCAGAAAAATGTAACTTTTTATGATTTTTCCTGATCCAGTGTACATTATTTTTAACGGGATCATGTTATGTTAAAGGCTTTGGGTGGTAGTTGGTATATTCAAAAATTGTTACAAAAAATATACTCACTTTTATTACCATTTTGTTAAACAAAACGAACCCCTGATGTATATCTGTGGTTAATGCAATAATTGTAGATCATTATTAAAACAATCTTGTGTTCAAGAATCAAGCTTCCAAGAGTTTGGTCATTTTCGCACTATCCATCATAGCAGTGATATATTACATTATACGAACACTTTTTTATCTGCATATCCTCAATTTTTGGCATATCCTCAACTGTGTATATCAACAAATCAATCGAAACAATCAGATTCCTTATGCACTAATCTGAAGAATTGTGGTAAAATGTCGACTTCTTAGCGATAAATGGCAAACTTGAGCCAATAAATCGATTTCAATTTATACACTAGACGTTGTAATTTGCGCACTTGAGGTAATTTAAATAATCGTGGAATGCAAAAAATTTATTTTCCACCCCAACCCAAAAAAGGGGTGTTATAAGTTTGACCGCTATGTGTGTCTCTCTATCTGTGTGTCTGTCTGTGGCATCATAGCGTCTAAACGAGTGAATCGATTAAAAATTTTTTGTTTCGTTTGAAAGGTAATTGAATTAAAAGTTTCTTAGCTATTTTTTAAGTGCAAATTTTGAGTTCCGTACACGGAGCAACTTAAAATAGGCGATGATCCTCAATATAGGTTCACTTAGAAGAAGGTTTTGAGGGAAAAGGTAATTTAATGGAGAGTGTTCTTATATACGTTTCAAGGTTCCTTACCCAAAAAATTTATCGGGGATTTTTAAAATCTTGTTAATTTCACTTGTATAACGCTTGAATTAATGAACCCTGTACATTCAATAAAATCGCTGTTAATTGCTCAACATTTGATTGTAGTAAGTAATTTAGTGCTTCATTAAAATTCGTGTATATTCGTCTATATATTCGTTGTTTATATTATGCATGTTGGTTGCTGTTGTTGTAAATCTAAGTGAATATTATTGTGTAGGGTTAGTGTAGAAAAAAAGTGAGTCATTTTTGTTTCAATGAGGGTGTAAAGTATTGACGAAACAATTAATGAATGCATACATACATACCATGTATGTACATATAGTATCAAAAATTATTTTTATCATTCATTAACAGACTTCACAAAAACTTTAGTTTGGAAATATTTATGCGAACAAAATTTTTAATTGAAGTTATGTACTTATGAACTTAAGACAGATTTCATACTATTAAAAGGAAGCATTTATTGGGAAAAAAGACAATGCAAAAACTAAAAATTTTCTGTACCCTGGATGACAGCTTACTTAGAAATTTACACAAGAGCCAAGATTCAAATGTCCCATATAGATTGAAGTTTCAAGAAGTCAACACAGCAGTCAAACCAGCAGTAGTCTATGGACTATGCTGGTTTTTATGACTACAGTATAGATAATTAAAAAGTGGGCTATTGCTTATTTCATAGTTCTTTCATATATTCGAACAATATTACTATTTTGGAGTAAACATCTATTTATTCAACGACAGCTAAAACCTAGTTTAAGCCTGTTATGAGAGTAATGATTTAGATGATTGGAAAGTAATTGGAGCTACTACTGAACTGTTAAAATGTAACTAAAAGTAATTATTCGAAACTATATATGTTTGAAACGAAAATCCGAGGCTCGTATATTTTGGTAAGTATAAGCTTTTCTAGTCAGTATGGAAAGTATTTTTTATTTAAATTTTTAATGCCTAAATTTGAGACGTTTATTACATGTTTTGTATACATTTACATTTAAACATAAAGATTCTTAAAACATAAATAATTTAAGTTTAAAGATTTTTAAGTTCATTTTATTTTATAAAAAATAAATATTACATAAATATAAATACAACAAGTTGTTGCTAGTTATATTTAACAATAATAGTTTATGTAAAAACATAAAATTATTATGTATTTGTTATGTATTGTTCAATAAATATGATTTAAGATGATATCATTTTATTAACATATAGAAAAAATATTGGAAATATAATAACAACCAACGAAGAAAATTGTTTGATTATTCGGTAAATACGGAAATCAGAGTTGGTATACTTTTAAATTTGGTAGGTCTGGATTTTCTCCCCACTTTTCAAATTGATTTCAAGAATGCTTTTCGTGACCATTGGTGGGCACATAAAAAAATATATTTATCTATTTTACCGCCCTTTTATAGAATCACTTGAAGATTGACATTAAAAACATCATGCACAGTAATAATGATATTACTTGCAGCAAGAAAATATGTTCTTGACATTGCAGAAAGTTTATATTTTCTAGGTTCGAGAAAATAATTACAGCTAGACCTTTATTTTCTTGAATAAAGTATTGAGATTATTTATTTAGTAAATTTTTACTTGTTATAAGAACACTAACAGTCAAGTAAACGTGTTTTTCCTTCAATCCAGTTTTCTAACTGTGTTCCAGAAAATTAAAAAAAAATGCATGTTCCTATCTCGTGTTTTAACTAAAAAATCAGAAAAAAGAAAATTTCTGAGCGATCAGGTAACACCCACCATTCTATTTATAACTTTTTTTAAAGAGACTTTTTGATCCAATTAACAAATTATTTTTATGTTTCGATAGTAATGGAAATCTGAATCGTTTAACTCAAGCTTTATAAAATACATAAGTGTTAACCAAATCTTTATGTATTAAAACATAAAGTTTACATGAATTTCTCACAGAATATAATTTAGATGTTAAAATTACACCTGTGAGTTTGAGTACATTAGATGTTAAGTTTATGAAACTAGTCAAGTTTAAATTAAATAATCGTAGAATTGGTTCAAACCCACTATAAAATAAGTTATACTTATTTTAAAAGATATAGGTGACACCTGTAAACTAACTTCATTTCCTACTGTTTGTCCCGTTGCCTACTTACACTGATTTAAATTCTTGTTAAAATTTCTCTGGAATTAATATTTCATGTAGTTGAATGAAAGCTTCCCTAAATAATTTTATTGTTTTCAAATTCAAGACATAAATATTTTGTAGAACTTTTCCAATTTCCTTAAAATGACAATCATGGAGACTGCCAACAGAAGTGAAAACTTAAAACTTGGGAATTAATGTATGCTTTTGAATTCTTAAATTTATTATAGTATGAATAATTCAAAATTCAAAATTTGAAAATCGAAACTATTTACATACTACCTAATCCCGGGTACTTACATACCACCAAACTAGAACCAACGGATGAATAAATTTTAATTTTGATATTTTTTGTTTGAAAGGTAATTTAATGGAGAAAGGTCTTAACTATTTTTCAAGGGCGAGTTAAGAATTCCGTTCTGAATTAGAAAAGGGGCGATGGCCTTCAAAACTACTGATTTTCTTGAAAAAGATTTTCTTGATAAAAACAATCTAGATCAAATAACCTTTCAAACAAAAACAAAACAATCAAAATTGCTTCATGAGTTCAGGAGCTACGATGCCACAAACAAATCGATAAGACCTGATTTTATATCGGGAGTTTCTTTGAATTTTTAATTTATGTATTATTAAATAATTTCTTGTATTAAAACAATACCATACTAAAAACATTATCAAACAATCATTTGATAAATATTCAAATAAAGTACGGTCTATATTTTTCACTAAGCACTATAATATACACAAACATTGATTAAAATTCAAAATTTCACCCTCCCTCACTGATAGAGTCTCAAACTTTTTAACATGCTAATAAATTCAATTTTAGCTAAGTAATATATGTAGCAGTATTTTGTGTACACAAACATATGAATTTAGGGCCAGACGTAGTGTTTGATAGCCATTTTAGCAACGATGGAAATTTTAAAAAAGGTTGTCTAATAATTTTTAATCACATGATGCTTATTCATTGGGACCAGATAAGATGATTGATGAATTAAATAAAAAATGCAAAAATTATTACAGCAAAAACCTTTTCTTGTTACCGACTGATACTGGAAAACAGGGAACAGGGAATATTAAAAGACTTAACTGTATAACAAATTAAAAATTATGTCAGATTTTCTTCCAACACTCATTTCAGATGAATTCAGTGGGATAAAAGGGGAGATTCTGACTCAAGAAGAAACCTTGTCGCCTAGAAAATTATTAATTGATAGTACCCCAATAGATTAACGATACCTGATCAATTTTTAATAACCCATGCGGTAAACAGAAGATGAAAAACACAAATTTGCTCGAAAAAACATCAATAGAAGAAGAAAAAGGATCAAAAACAAAAAAGGAAAATTAACAATTAACAATTAAGGTGTTAGAACGGTTCCTAGAATCATCAAATTCGATTTATAGGAGTAAATATATTTATATTACTTTTGTATTCAGAACTCAAATAAACATATACTTTTATCTATGTTATCTTTTAATCACCGAACCAAAAAAAATGTTGTTCTTAGTTTGGCCGTTATGGGTGTCTGTCTATATCATTATGGGTGTCTGTCTGTGTCATCGTAGTGCCTAAACTGATGGACCGATTTGGATTTTTTTGTTTCGTTAGAAAAGTAATCTCATGGGGGTGTTCTTACCCGGAAGAACTAAAAATAGGCAAAGTTCCTCAAAATCGGTTCAGATAGGAAAAAGCTCTAAGGGTAAAAGGTAATTTAATGGATAGTATTCTTAGATACGTTTCAAGTGCGAGTTTAAGATTCCGTAGCCGAAATATAACTCGTGGATTTTTTAAATTTTGTAAACTTCACTTGTTATAGAATATGGTTACCTCTTTATTGAATATCACCTTATAGAATATTCATCAATTTTATTATTTTTGCCCAATTAGGTCTTCTGAAAGATAAGCTCCCGATTATGACAATTTTAGTAGTTAGTGGCTAGCCTTAATAAAACAGGCTTTCAAATTGCATACCGTTCTGAAATGAACGTCAAATACTACGTTTGGCCCTAGACTGTATACATGTAAATATAGAGTAGTAAATACAAAAAATAATATGCCCAACTAAACTAAACGAACAAGTATTTATTACATGACGTAAGAATTATTACACATGTTATTTAATATATTAGTTTTAAACTTATCTTTACTGTGTTTTTTGACTTATCGTTTGTTTTCTTGTGTTTTGTGTTAAGTTTTATATCACACACACGACTGACTGGGGTTACCTCGCATATTAAATTGTGGAAAAAAAATGTTGATAATGAATAGTAATATTAAGGTAGTTACTATAAAAATATGGTTTTCTTAAAATAATCGAAAAATCTGCAACATTCTGCATAAATGTTGAAAATTCAAAACGTATATCATAAACTGAAATATGTAGGTTTCTTGAAAAAATTCAAATACATCTTTTTTTACCATCTATTCGTCTTTATTTTGAGAAAATACAAAATGATTGGCGAAGATAGATCTCTTTTATAATCGATATGGTAGAATATTAGGTCCATTTACCTTTACAGCCGCGAGCGGGGGCTGTTTCATGTCAATTACTCCTAGGTTCAAAATTAAAAATTGGTGTTATAAAAAATTTTGGGGTTTCTAATAGTAAATTCTTGAACAAGATTCCATTCATGTTCATGAATCGATATTTCTAAAACAAAGAGCTATATGTTTCGGAAACATTTAGTCGTACTAATTTCATTTTAAAAGGAAATTTTTAAAATTTAAGACATATGCTGTTTTTTCCTTGTACTTCCTTTCTAGGAACATAGCTAAGAACACTCTTCATTTAATTATCTTTTAAATAAAAACAAAAATCAAAATCGGTTAATCGGGGAATTAAAAATAATATTCATCTTCAAGCTCACAAACCGTAGGTAATTGGAAGTAATTACTAGTAACTTATTTTCTTGGAAACTACCTTAAAATGTTGTAAAAAGAATGGTTATAATGAATATATTAAATAAAAAACTAAAACAAAATACTATTGCTCTAATCACATGAAAATTGTATGAAAATCATTTTTCACCACTTCATTTGAAATGTATGGTTTTTTTATGCTTTTCATTATAATTTTTGTTTATTTTGTTACATTTATTTTACGTCATGTAAGAATATGTATGTGTCATGGTCGTCGGCATTTGTTTGTTTTTTTATCGTTAAAATTATTATTTGTGTCAACGTTGTAACAGTTTTTGAAAACATTGTACTTTGAGTACAGTCGAGTATTGATAATTGGAAACGTCTAGTAATTGGAGCATTTATTGTCGGCCCATACTTTCCACACCACTTGTTGCTAATTACTCAAGAATTATAGTGTTTGCTTGTATATAGATCTCATATGATTGATTCATTATTACGATTTTAAAAACATAATAATATCACAATAGGTGTTTCATGTTGTGGGTACTGTATCCCATAAATGTTCGCATTTCAACGCTGTTTTTTCAATATCTTATTTCTTTACAATCTATATTTCAATACAATCCCAGTAATTCGAAAAAGTGTAAAAAGAATATTGATTTTTAGATCAAACATAAATTGTTGCTCAGCAAACGAGCAAAATTTGGCACACTTCTCCCACTTTTCATATAATGTGTCTAATTCTACCAAGATATAATCTACGTTTCATTTCCAAATTTTATTTTGTCATTTTTATCTTTTTTTATAAGCTCAAATTACGAACAAACCACAAAATAGAAAATATATATTTAAAGTAAACCGTTGCAGGTCAAAATTCGACCACTTTTTATTGACTTGGTGTTTTCAAGTCAATAAAAAAAACAAGTTACAAAAAATCCATTTACAGATATTATGATGAAAATATGAAGATCATATCAATACTGGAAGCATTTCTTCCTGAAGGGCAAAAATACTTTTACAAGCCGAAAATAAATTTTTTTTAAAGTCATTTCAATGTAATAAATATATAAAGCATTAAAAGTAATTAAAGTAAGCTCATGGATTAAGTGAAGTTCATTGACTCACTCACTCACTTCTAGAAATTCTTCTAAACATGCTAGAAAGAGACTTCTTAACATGCTAGAAACATGCGGTTTTTTTGAATTCGGTAAAATTACGTTTTCAGTTCCATATATGCTATAAAGAAGCGGAAAAATGGGAAAACTTCATATTTTTTCCTTGCAACTCCCCCGAATTACGTTTTTCAGATCTATTACTTTTTGGTAATTATTTTTTTAAAGTTTATTACGATTCATGTGATGTTATTTTCTGTGATGCTAAACTAAGGCCGAAGAAGAACTCCTTTGCGAGCAAAGAAAGTTAAAAAAATTAATATTTGTTTTAACTATCGAGAATCTGACGATTTCATATGGAGTAGGTGACTTGGAGGAACATTTTAATTTCGACGTTATTTAAAATATTGACTTTAAAAATTATTTTCACTTACTTCGACTAAGGTTTAATCAAAATGGATTTAGTTAATAGGTTTTTTTTTCCTTTTGGTACGAAGATTTCAAATATATTTCGTTACTCTGACACAATAAAACGTTTTCATAAAAATGATCTTTACTCCTATTTCGATTTTAAAAAAAGATGTATACAGAGGTGATTGAAGTGTTTTACATCATAATTTTTTCTATTTACGTTTTATATTTGATGATAAATATTTAATGTTTTTATTTCGATGACTTTCTCGTTAAATTGTAATAAAATTTACACATATACTTAAACCATAAAGTAAATAATAACTAGCTTGCTTTAACATTGTGTGATTATTTTAATATATGTATGTATGAATGTATGGAAGATTTCCTAGTTTGATTTCATTTTTTTACCTTTACAGAATGTAACAAAATTATAGTACCAGCTAAATTTCGGATTCAATCTATACAAGTGGAATTTACAAAATTTAAAAAAACCCCGACATATTTCACGGGTACAGAACCCTAAAATCGCATTTGAAATATATCTAAGAACAAACTACATTTAATTACCTTTTTCCTTAAAACCTTATCCAAACGGAACCGATTTTGAAGATCATCGCAAATTTTTTAGTTTTTTTTGGGCACGGAATCCTAATTTGTACTTAAAACATAGCTAAGAACACTCTCCGTTAAATTACCTTTCAAACGAAACAAAAAAAATCCTAATCGACCATCCGTTTGGGCGCTACGATGCCACAGACAGACAGACACATCCACATAGTGGTCAAACTTATAACACCTCTTTTTTGAGTTCGAGGGTTACAAATGAAATGAAACAATGTAGAATACGAAGAACAATGTATGACAACTTATGCAGAAGATGCAATGAAGAAGAAGAAACGAAAGCATCCGCTATGTTGAAAAATCGGCATTCTAAGATGTTCAGATAATGTATTCTAAATGGCATTCTTCTAAAAAGACATTGCAAAGGTGGGCAACGAAAAAATAATAAATTTGATAAAAGCTGAAAACGCTTCAAGGGAAATGTTCAAGAGACATTCATGGGTTCTTAATATAAAACAACCCAATGGACTTGTGGTTGAAATTTTTTGTACCTTATTTTCAACTTTGATGATGCATTGCTTAATTTTGTTATAATTTCATGAATGCACACGAAAAATAAGAATAAAATTTTTCGATATCTGTCTTGGCTTTTGAAATATCGAAAGCTAAATAATTAAGCAAAAGTGTCAATTTTCGATATCTTGAAAAATACTCCAGATATTGAAAAATTTTGTTCTTACTTTTCGTCATTTATTGTCAGGTTATAACATAATTCACCATTAAATTAAATTTAAAAATATATATTTTTTAAATTTGCGTGCCCACTACCGTGCTCATACATCCTTAATTAGTCCTACACAACGGTTTTGTTTTAGTTTTCAATAATTTATTAAGGTTTTAACTTTAATTTAAATAGTTTTTTTTTTGTAAATTTAATCCACCGACTGGTTTTGTAGAAATCTATGAAAACCATCCATCTACCGTTTTCCTATAAGACCAATGTTAAATATGCTACCTTTACAGTCATTTATTAATTTAAATAATCGGGCAACCCCCTAGAGTTTTTATTTAGACTTAATCCAAATTCATATAAAAAAAAATCAAGCCTTTTATCCAAAAGCGCCTTGTCGCTTGTACATCCTAAAACGTTTTTATAATTTAAATTGAAAGGGCACTTTGTGGTTTATGTTCTTGACATATTTAATCATCTTGAGCTTTATTACTGTTAGAATATCTCCGTTTAAGGAACACACTGTACACATTAATCTCATATATTCGCATTAGATTTTTTAAATATTATATTATTAATAACAATGCTTTGTTTTTAACCAATGTATAATTTTTTTCTATATGTTTTACTACTAATCTTAATGAAATGCAGAATGACTTTTAAACATGTCAACAGCATAAACTACTACTGCTATACTACTTATAAATGTTTGTTTGTATATTTTTACTCATTTTTCAACAATTCGTATCGTATTTCACACACCAGTGTTTTGTGTTTAAGTTATGTAACCACATTAATCTACGAGTAATCTTTTCATGTAGTATACATTAGTGTTGTTTTGTGTGTTTAAATACAACTCTATTTTACGAAAATTTTACCTTTATACACATTCTAGATTCGATAATGCTAATTGCAAAAATAAGGTTCAAATAAAACTAAAGATGCCATTTAACTGTTGATCTGCATAGGATTTAAATAGATGGATGTGGGTTGTCAAATTACCTTCAAATGAAAGGACCAACACAAGACAAATTTCGTATAAATACGAGCAAAATTAGATAAATAGAAATGAAATTTACAAAATTTGAAAAACCCCCGACAAATTTTTCGGCTAGGGATCCCTAAACTCGCACTTGAAACACAGCTAAGACTCTCCGTTAAATTCTATTCAGAAGAAACCAAAAAAATAAAAAACGCTTCATCCGTTTAGGCGCTACGATGCCACTGACAGGCAGACACACAGTCAGACACCCACATAGCGGTCAAACATATAAGACTTCTTTATTTTTTAATTCGGGAATAAAATGGATGCAGCCAACAAAAAAAACTGATTTAAGAATGTACGAGTCCCAAGGCAATTTTAAATAAAAAGATTGATTTTAGAAAAGTTGTCCGATTATTTAAATAATAGATGACTTCAAAACTAGGCATATTTAATGGTTTTATTGCAATACGTTTTCATAGATTTCTCAAAAACTAGTCTAGAAAATAACTAAAAAGCTATTGGTTTCCTTTCTAAGGATCATAGTCAACATAGTTTCTGTGCAATGATTAAAAAATTATTGTTTAAATTTAAAAACTATTGATGTAATTTCATAACTAGAAAATTGAGATGTAAGATAAGGCATTTATTAATATTTTCACACATCATATAAATGTATTGATAATATAATATGATTTGTTAATTACAAAATCTCAATAAATTTAATTGCTACACATGTATGAAAACAATCAAGGTTGCGGAAAAGTATTCAAACACTATAAATATTTTGCCAAGTTTTATTTAACAATTAATCTAATTATAGCAGTAAATTTGAAAAAAAGTGTAAGGATTCGTTTGATAAAAATTAGAAGTCTTGTAAGAATATTTTCACTTCCCATGTCAGTAAAAGTCTTTGTTTTGCATTTCGTGACAAATAAAGTGGTCACCATTGACCATGTGAAAAATCAAATTTCATTTTTTCACGCTATAACAGCCATTATTGGTTGTTTTTTATGTGAATTTCGACTTTGTTTCATCCAGTAGATTCAGGTGAAGTAACCAAAGCCAGACAGGGAGGCGACAAAATTGATCCTACGCGGTTTCATAACATTTGAAAAATGATAAAAACGCTCTTAATTAAATAGTAAAATTACGTGGAACAATGACATATTTGAGCGAACAATTCGCTTTCTCCTGAAATAGGTCAAACAATATTTAAATTTAGAATTGATAATTTTATAAGGTACTATTACGATAAACATGCAAATAGGTTAAAGCGGCTATCCAACTGGGAGACACTTATGGTCATTAGAGTCCTTGTGATATCGGAATTCGGGGCTGTTTAAAAAAAAAAAGAAGAGATTTGTTGAAGGCAAACTTAAACTTCAAACGATCGTCAAAGAATGCCTGATCCAAGTACATCAGTCTTTTCATTGAAAAGCTGGACAATGATTGACGAAATGAGGAATTATTACATGAGAGTAACGGATGATAGAAAGGATTAACTTGCAGTAAAAATTCGCACTTAAAATCATTTCAAGAAACTGACTTATTATATCCAAAGCAATTTCTCTAAGCCCCTATCTTATATAGGTTAATGACGTGGTCACTGCTATAATGAAAAAAGTTTTTAGCTGAAATCTTACTTTTTACCCCGACTATACAATGGCGAGGGTTATGTGTTTGACCTATATGGTATGTATGTTCATCTGTTCGGATCTAGCTTCTAAACTACATATCGTAATTGGAAAAATGAGATATCGTTAGAAGCTGCTTGATCGCCCACTGATTACGTGGCGTCACATTTAATTGAATGTGGCGCCCTCTAGAAGAAATAAAGTTATTATCGAAAAATAAATTTCTATTTAATTATATCGTGTTTGGTATCAAGTTAAAGGGCGTAATTAGCACTTCAGAGACATCTAGGGGGACCTCTTTCTCGTCCTGTGGAATTCTGTTTAATCTTAGAGATCCTTCGACTGTAATGACGATTTTACTTATCATAACAAATTCAGATGAAAAAATTTCTTTTTTTCATACTTTTAAGAGCGCGATTCTGTAATTGTCGGGGTTGTAGTGTCCGACCTTTATTTTATAAAACTTTACTAGTCATTTAAATAACCTTTAATAAAATTTTACAAGAAATTCAAATTACACAATTTAAATAAAATACACATATCGATATCATTGGTTAATATTATTATGTTAATTAAAAATCAACCTATAAATATTTAAAAACGTATATATAGGTATTATTACATCTTGAATATATTATTTTTATAGAAATATAATATAAATCGCGTGCCAAAAAATCTTTTTACAATACTTTTGTAAAAGTAATGTAAGTATATACATTTTCGATTCAAGTAATACCTATAAATATTCAATTTTAATTCTTAGTAGTGTAATGTATTATTTAATAAAAATTCAACAACAAACAACACAAGCCAGGCCAGGCCAGATTAAATATTATTCTTATAATATGTGTGTAAAGTGAGTCCAAAAGAATCATTGCTTTTTTTTTCGAAATGATTATTTTTTTAATATGCAAAATAGTTGAATATATGAAAAGGGTACCATCGCGTAAATAAGACATAATATACGGTAATTTACATTTTAGGGTACTTTTATGTTGTGTACAGGCAACCCACATGTAAATTAAGGGCGTACAATGTTGTGTATTGTGTAGTGTATATGCTAATTTTTATTGTTATGCACTTCTAGTAAAGTCTCTAGTTGGATATGCATGCAACAATTTTACTTTATTTTACAAGTAAAGTATTGTAATCGATGTATGAAAAACAAACTTGAGGCAGAGTGTCCGTAAACCCACTTTTTTATCGAATGAAATCAAAGTTTGAGCAGATATCAAAATAACCTTCCTCTTTAGAATTACAAAATTCAAAATTTTTTGCTCGGAAATTAAGGTAGTACGTGTGCCAAGGCAAGTTTAGATTTGTGGTTAAAATTATTTGTACCTCATTTTACGTTTTGATGATGAGTTTTGTTATAACTTCATGAATGTAGACGAAAAATAAGAATACAATTTTTCCATACCTGTCATATCTGGTTTTCGAAATATCGAAGGCTAAATAATTAAACAAAATTTTCAATTTTCGATATAATGAAAATTACTCCAGATATCGAAAATTTTATTTTTACTTTTCGTCTTATGTTGTCAAGTTATAACATAATTCATCATTAAAATTGAAAATACAATTTTTTTTTAAATTTGTATCCCCAGTACCGTGTTCATACATCCATAATTTGTCGGGCATAACGGTTTTTTGTTTAGATTCAATAAATTATTAAGGCTTTAATTTAAATAATTTTGTTTTCATTTCCACCGACTAGTTTTCTAGAAATCTACCATCCAACTACCGTTTTCCCATAAGACTAATGCTAAATATGGCTACTTTGAAGTCATTTATTTATTTTAAATAATCGGACAATTCGCTATCAAAGTTGGAAATTTTTCATGGATTTAACATACCAGTTGACCAACTTACTAAAAATATAAACAAACCAGCCATGGGTGGTTCTAGTGCGACTCTTGAGGTCCACGAGAATAAATTTCCAGTATAATGAAAAGTTATTTAAAAAAAAAAACTCGATCGACTGGAAACGACTTAACCGAAGATTACGAAATTCTTTTACTTTTTAGGATCATATTGCAGTTCATGCGTTTCGATCGACACCTCAGCAAAGTCGATACCATTTTTGTTCGCACGATCTCGATCAGGGAAAAAATGCCCACGAAAATCAGACCTATTACAATAACTTCCTATATTGGGAAGTTAAAAACCATCTATAAATATGCATCTGTTTGTGATTTTTAAGAATGATCTTTTGATAGATATGTACAAATAGATCTACAGATTCAAAGAACCGGAGAAACTCTATAGAAATAGGTTCATTATTTTTCAATATTTTCAAGTGTTAAAGATTAAAAATTAAAAATGAAAGATAGCTTCCGTGGAGTTTTTGAGTTGTTGGTTTAAATGTCATGATAGTTCGGTTGGTTAACATTGAAAATTTCAAAGTAGAAGAGCTCAAGCAAGGTAAAAGTCCCAAAAAAAGAAAACAAAAATTTGGAAGTGTTCATGTTATGGACATCATCTCCATATAAGAGTCATGTATCGTCCAGCGTATAAATTTGTTCTATACATAAGAAATTTCCATATTTCTTATTTTTAAAACTATTAACTGTGCAGCGAATAAGCCATAAAAATATAAAAATAAAGTTTCGTGTAATAATTTTAATGTTAAACTTTATAAATAGTGTATTTGATTTCACTATTAATTGTTATACAATTATTATACTGTACAACTATGAATATTTAATGAAGAACGTGCGTCTGGATTCTATTTTGAAGTATATGTTTTTTAGAGGGATACATATGCTAATAATATTCTAATTTAGGAGGTTATTTTTTTTATTATAATGTGTGTTGTTTGTGTATAATTTATTTGCTTAGAATATTAAATTTTTTTACAAATAGTGTTTGGTAAGATGATATGCAGAAAAAAAGGTCACGAGTCGTTTTTTTTTATTCTTCTGGGGGTCCTCTTATTAGCTTAGAAATAGTTTTGAATATATATTGAATCGAAAATAAGATATGATAATTCTTAAAATGACTTAAGTAAGGGAATTACGTACTTCATAAATCTACTAAATCTACTTATGGGATTTTTAGTAATGAACAGGAATACTTTAGAAAAAAATTTCATTTAAGTGCAATATGCAATTCATGTTTCATAGATCCATAGAATATTTCAATCAAACTATAAGGTAGCATTCGATAGCCTTGTAAAAAGTATTTGTTCATTTTATTTAATGATATTTCCGAGCATTTGAAGAATCCTTGCTTGTTATTTTATTGAAATAATTAGTATTTTTAACCCCCCGAACTAAAAAAAGGAGAGTGTTATAAGTTTGACTGCTATGTGTGTGTGTCTGTCTGTGGCATCGTAGCGCCTGAACGGATGAACTGATTTTAATTTTTTTGAAAGGTAATTTAACGGAGAGTGTTCTTAGCCATGTTTCAAGTGTAAGCTTAGGTTTCTGTACCCACAAAAACTAAAAAAATGGCGATGGTCTTCAAAATCGATTCCGTTTGGAAAAGGCATGACATATATTTTTAACAAACAAATATTAACTATGGTAATGAATGGTCGAATAAACCTGGTTCAATTCATTGTGAAAAGTAAAATGGTAAAATAATTACGTAATTCAAAACAATAATTCAAAAGAACAAAGTCAACTCAAATATTTCAAATTCAATTAAAATATTTCCAAAAATTTGTCCCAAAAAATGATAGCTCTCTAACTATCCTTTTCATCCCATCTAATGTCCTTGACCATTACTTTGATTGTGATTTAAGAAGGAGTGTTATAAGTTTAAAGTGTTTATCTGTGCGTCTGTGAGTCCTCTAATCCAGCACCTTAAAATATGATGATGGATATCAACGAAATAATTTATTATTTGTAAAAATTGCAATCCTTAGTTTAGGGTTTTTAATTGGGTCCATTATTTCATATAAAAAGAATTGCATTTTTTTAAACTACCTGTCTATATATAGTTGATAATTATTTTTGAATATGTTTACAAATTGTTTTTTAATAATGTGTTTCTCTAATTACAGCACGCAACGAAACTGTGAATCCAAAAAAAAATATTTTTACAACTCAAGGTATATTATTCTCATTATTAGTATCCCATAATAACCAAAACCATAAATTATATCTTGTAAATAAATTGAATTATGCAAGTTATAAATATAATTGCAATAAGATATTTAATCCATCATTAAATTTACATGTGCTAATATCTTGTAGCAGTCTGAAGGGAATTATACAGAAGGTCGAAAGAGGGGAACAAACCTTCTAGGTTCAATGTACGTTTTGGAAACTTTATCAAGATCAAAAATTTGACAATAGGCTGCAAGGACGCAATCTCAAACGAAATTTTCATTTTTAAAACTGGCGAATTGTCGAAAGCAGGAGTTGAATTAAACGCGCTCTCAAAAAAAAATCTGTATTGCAATCATTACTGAGATTTTTCGAAAATTAAAAGGGGTTAGGCGATTTAATATTAAAATTTTCAAAATTAAATAGTTTTCTACGGAAAAAAAACTATATTCTTACTAGCGGCCCCGACGGACGTTGTCCCGTAAAAACGTAACTCCAATTCATGAATACCTATACTACGTTTAGCCTGTCCGCTAAACCCATCCCGCTAAACCCCAATTTAACTCCTATTTATTGGAGTGGCCTGACCTTCGACCTTTGGCCTGACCTTTGATAGTAGAGCTCGCTGCGCTCGCATATGGGCTCTAATAAATGCCTATTGACAATACCTGAATACTATTAAAAATACATAGTACACATAGTATACATAATGTGATATGATTTATATGCGCTCCCACCATTTAATGAAATTTCATTTTTTCGGTACGGAGCCCTCAAAAACAGTTGTACTGGACCAAATTGTAAATCTAAGCCATCCTCGAATCCCCTTGAACTCACACAAAAAATTTCATCAAAATCGGTCCAGCCGTCTAGGAGGAGTTCAGTCACGTACACACGCACACAAGAAATATATATATTAAGATGTAACATGTAGGAGTGCGTCTAAGATTTGACTAAATTCCTAGGGATAAATAAATGTACAAATTTGAAAAGAAAGCTAATCTCGTCTATGTAAAAAGCAGTTTATGTTCTCAGAGCATTATCCAAAACTGGTTATCAAAACTATGAGATTGATCGTTATTAAAAAGTTCCAAATTATAGATCAAAATTTTTTGTACCCTCATGAAATCTATTACCAACAATTCCAGGTAATGAAATCAAGTCATGTTGAAATATCCTATATGCAAAATAATCTTATGCAAATATTTCACAGAGCAAAACCAACTCATAAAAAATTTCCCACTGTTAATTCAATCAATAAATTCTCTAGAGACCAACCCAGCCACAAAAAAAAATTAATCTTGCTGAATATTCAAATAAAATCGCACATAATTACGCAAAATATCAGTTAAGAAATAATACATACACAAAATTGTCATGTTACTAAATTTGCAAACTAATTCCCATAGCGAAATAACAAAAAAAATAAATAAATAACCCTTTACAAAAAAAAAAAATCGTATACCTACACACCTAAATAATGCCACAAAAGGACAGCTAAATTCCTTATCAAAACTTCAATCACAAGAAAAAATAACAAATATTTAATAACACAATGAAATGATATCAAAAAAAAAAAACCATGGAGGTACCTAAATCATGGGTTTAATTATTTCATCAATCAAAAATAAGGATAGAAATATCAAAATATTCTAGTATTGTAATCTACCTATTCTTGTCTATTAATTAACAACATGAAAAAAAAACAGTTTTATTGAAGTCTTAAACTAGGTTACAAGCTGCACCCTTTCCGCCCTATTGTTCGATGTAACATAGGGATGAGCCCTTCTTTCAACCCTTTCATATATATTTTATGTTTGTAACATTCTTCAATGAATTGTTATTGTAAAGGTATGGATGATATTTTTCACCCTTAAACAAATCAGAAATATCATATAACTTCTCAAACTGATTTATATTTAAAATTCAATTGGGGCACTTGGGGAATTCGTGTTTCGGTTCACTAAAGGTTAATAAATAAAATATTATTAATATAAAAAAAAAAATATACGTTATATGAGAAATTGACCCAGATAACTAAAGTATAACGACTCTTCTTTGATATATTTTTGAAGATGAACGAGGAAAAGGGATGATGAATTCTTCATACTTCCTATTTTTTCAATTATCTTTCAAAATTATTTTTGATTATTTAAAAAAAATATATATATCACGCATCATCCTTTGGTGCTTCTCCTTTTATTAATTTCAACGGTTTTATGATAACGGTTTTTTTTTTCGAAATTCATTAACCTTATTTCAAACAACATTTCGAAAAAAAGGATCAAGTGTTTTTGAATAAATAAAAAAATATGTTTATTCTATTTAAATTTTCAAAAAAAAATTAGCATATCAAAAAAATAGTATAATGTCGTGGTATTTTATTCCACGTGTTTAGACCGATTAAGGGTACAAAAAAAATTCTTGTCAGGGTGAATATGTATGTTTTTTTTTTAGATAACTCGAAAATTTACATAAAAAAATTTAAATATGTATAACAATTTAAGAAATTATATTTTTGGCACGAGTTATATGTTATTGGTTTGATTGTTATGCTAAAAATATATTTCGATTAATTTAAATATTTTTTTGGGTTTGGGATATGTAGAATTTTTCTTGGCACAAGCGATAATTGTAGTATGTAAATATGTATAGCTTTATCATATGCAAATTTTACCTTTTATCATAAGTCATATTTTAATGTATAAAATTGTGTCACAATAATCGTGCTATTTTTTACTGAAGTAAATATTTTCTTTTGATATGATAATCAATGATGTTGTAAAAGGGTAAAGCTAATCAAGAGGCCAAAAAAATTGGGTAATTTGTACACCATAAATATAAAATAAGACGTTTGAAAGTGTTTAAAATATTAAAGGGAAACTTCAAAAAGAAAAAAAAATCGATTGGATCTACTATTTATAAAAAGAAAAAATTGAGATAAAAATTAGTTTTATGTATGCTTTGTTAAAAATTTATAAATACTATAAAGCACATCCAATGTTGGGTATAAACGTGAGGTCTTAGAATTCCAAATGGATATTTTTTACTATAAGATGCGTAATTGATAAATTCAGCATTGAAGTTTATCTTAAGGATTATTTTAAGAGAAGAAGTTATATTTTCTGATTTTCAAAAAGCTCTGTGCTATTTTTATAGAAAATGGTTTTCGGTCAAACATTCTGAAAATTTTAGAAATGTTGGTTATTGTGTTGTAAAACAAAATTCTCAGTGGCCTCAAAGTAGAAATACTTTTGAGCTTTCAAGGTATTTGACGTAGAATTTGAGAAGAGCATAGCAAACGTATGATAAACAATGGTGACATCCGGGTGACATCCATAAAATTATAATTTCCATTTAAAATAAAAATAGGAAAATACACTTCATAGTATCCGTAAAAAGTTCAGCTAGTTAGTTAATTTGTCTCCGTAAAATAAAGTGCATATTACTTCCTTAAAATTCCAAGAATATAAACAAAAAAATTAGGTAGAACCAGCTATTTTCAAAAATTTTAAAACAGTTGTAATGCCTGTCGAAAATTTTGTAAAGAATTAAATTTTGCTTACCTTTGTACTGTAGTTTTCTAAACACTTAACAGTGGCCATAAAAAGTGATGATAAATTTTTGCATAAAAAAATAAATGTTTTTAAAAAATTTTTTAGATTGATTTATTTTTAATTCATTTGGTTTAAGTCTTGTTTGGTTTTAATTTTTTCACACCCTGTTTAGGAAAAAAAAAATTAATTAGTTTTGTTTCATAATCTTTGTTAAAATTTTGATTTTGAAAATGAGTGTGCAATTTTTTTAAAATAATTTATAGCTTCAGAAATTTGATGCTTGATGGAACGGAAAATAGCCATATTATAATTTTAATGCATAAAAATTTCTTGTAATACAGTTGAGTTGTGTGGTTTCATTAAGTTTTGAGTTATTGAGATTGTAGATCAATGTGAAGGACCATTCTTAGTTTTACTGATCTGATTTATAATTTTATCAACGATTGTCAATACGATAGATACTGATTCAAAAACTTATCTCTGTTTTGATTATGGGTTTTATTTTTTTGGTACGGAATACCATTTTTTTTAAATATTTTTGGCTGATAATGTAGCCTTATATTGATGAATAATTTTAAAAAAAATCGGTCCAGTAGTTTTTGAGTTTATATATTACAAACAAAAAATCAAATTTTTCTTCTATATAATATAAGTGTAGACTGGCAAAAAAATTAACGTCCTACTCATTTTTAAATATACAGGAATAAACTCAATGTTCTGATAACCAGAACATTTTTTATATTCCCTTTATTTTCCTATATTGTTTTTGCCACTTTTATAAAATGAACCTCTCTATTATTCCTAAAAATCCAGTATTGATAGGCTAAATTATATTGAAAATTTTGTTTTAAGTGACTATTTGAACAAATTGTCTTTACTTATAGTCTAAGAGACGATATAAGGTTGATCTTCATCCATGTATGTTCACGACTATTTTCAATTAAGTAAATTAATTTTAATTTTTTTTTATAACGGTTTTTTGGAGGCAAAACCACACCGTTATTTGCGTAATTACCTATCTTCTTATACCAATTTCGATTGGTTAACAGATCGGTGTAGTTACATATGTTGATTTAGCGATCTGTTAAACGATCGAAATTGGTATCAGAAGAAAGATAATTTAATATCGAAAATAATGGTATGTACTTGCCCTCAAAAACCGTTACTGGAAAAAAATAATTCAAATTAACTAAATTCAAAATAGTCATGCACATTTTTCGAAAGATAAGCTATCATAATCGTGTTTACAAATCAAAAATATTTCACAAAAAATATGTCTCATCAAGTTATCAGATGGGTGAAGGTCAACCTTAAACCATCTCTTGTACTATTACATATTAAACAGATAACTTAATTTTCCTGCCAATATCAAAGGTAGGGTTATTTAAGATTAAACTAAAAAATGTGGACTGAAATTTATACGGTCCATAAGTAGCAACTTCAAATCAAGCTTCAATTGAGAATCACAGCTTCGTAAGGAAAAGACATTCACACGGTCAAAACTTTTATACATGAATGTATGCTTGTATGTGTCTATTTGGATTGCCAATTATAATTTTTAATTAAAAGTGAAGTTTACTATACCATTTAAAAAGAAAAAAAGAAAACGTTGGTTAGCTTAAAAAAAAAGCGAAATGGGTGAAGTTCTTTTTTATGTGTTAACTCATAAATTAATATTAATAATCATAAAAAAATCACACTGCAGAAAATGCAATTTTAAAATCATAAATCATTTTTTATAAAAGGAACCATAAAAAAATATTGTAAGAACGTCATATGACACCTATATAGAAATTACATTCTAGTGATGAGGTAGTAATTTGCTCTGTCGAATGTCAGACCAAAGTCAACAGAACTAAATTAGTTTTTTATTAGAGTATGAGGGAAGGTCAGTGCTAGTAGCTCATCTGCTTAAAGCGGAACCCATTCCGTTCACAACAAAACTTAATTTAATTAATAGTTATGATGCGCTGGTGTAGTGCATTGTATATTCATGAAGAGGGTGCACTAGGCCTCTCAAAATAATTGAGGAGCTGACAAATGAAATTATCAGCGGAAAAGATGGAATATATGGTATCACTGTGGGTTCTATAGCCTAAGTGTGTCGTTCTTGGACGGCCAATATAATCTAACCTAACCTAGTCTATAAGGAAAGGTAAATATTAATCACTAATGAGCTGGCAACTAAAAATTTGACAGTCCAATTTCAAAACGGAAGTCACTCAATATCGCCCTTTCTCAGTAAGACTACTTAAGGACTGCATCTACGCAAATTTTTAATTTGTTGCAAATAAGAACAATAAATGTACGTAAAAATTCCAATTCTACTTAAATTCAAAGCGTCGTATTCGCTGGGCCAACTATACAATAATACTTATGTGGTTTGTGTTGATATCCGAGTCCTACTTATTTGGAGGAAAATGAAGCTTTATAGCCTGAGTGTGTCCTTCGTGGACAGCCAATATAACCTAACCTAACCTAATATTTTTGGAGGAAATAGCGTTCAAAGATTTTTCTCAAATTATAGGTTATAATATGGAGGTACAAATGTTGAATTTCTATGTGTAAATAATACATATACTTGTTTTTTTTGTGTGTAGATCTTTTAAAGTGTGAATACTTTGAAGACGAAAAAAAAATTGAACGATATTATGAAAACAACAACAAAATTGTAATAAAACAAAAATCAACATTCAAACAAAACCACAATACAGCAAAATGAAGAAAGTGTTCGAAAAACCATAAACTCTATTTCATGTCGGTGTAAATACAACGCGCGCAGTAGGTGTTATTACTAGTCGGCCTTGTTAAAACTGACATTACATATTGGTGAACAGACAAGGTGATTCATTTCAGAAAAATTTCATTTTAACTCTAATTTAAATAGCTTTTTGTAATTATACCCTGCATATATGTAATATGCAAGGTATACTAAGTTTAGTCCCAAGTTTGTAACGCTTAAAAGTATTGATGCTATGAACAAAATTTTGGTATAGATGTTTATAAAATAACCTAATTAATCCATTTTCGGTTATCTGTCTGTCCGTCCGTCTGTCTGTAAACAAGATAACTCAAAAACGAAAAAAGATATCAAGCTGTAATTTTTACGGCGTACCCAGTACGTAAAAAGTGAGGTCTAATTTGTAAATGAGCAACATAGGTCAATTGGGTCTTGGATCTGTAGGAACCATGTTGTAAACCGTTAGAGATAGAACAAAATTTTATGGGTAAAAATTATTCTTTATAAAAAAATAACTAACTTTTGTTTGAAACATTTTTTCGTAAGCATCGCTGTTTACTCGTAAGTGTGCAAATTAGGCATAAATTGTATAGTATGTCTTATATGGGGGTATCAGTTATGTATGTGTGACATGTATGTATGTGTAATGTAATAGTGTAATCAACACTGTCTATGTATGATATTTCAACAATTAACTCAGTCAATTGTTTGTTTTCACTTGTATTTAATTTAAATTCCACCGACTAGTTTTGGTGAAATCTATGAAAAGATATCATCCATCTACCGTTTTCCATGAGACTAATTTTAAATATGCCTATTTTTTGAAGTCATTTATTTATTTAGATAATAATCAGGCAATCCCCCTAACATTTTCAGAATTGATTTAGACTAAGTTCAACTTCATATTTTTCTTAGTCCAACAAGTATTTTATCTAAATTTGATCTGGCGCTCGTACATATTTATTTAAAGGTCTTAATGTAAAATAAATCTACTTGTCTGTTGAAGCAATTTTAGTGAATCACATTGTATGCATTGAGATAAACATTGGAACCTAAAATATACCTAATGTTTAAGAGAATTTATTGAATTATAGGTACAATTCTATTAATATTGCAATCTGAGAATATGTTACTCTCTTAATAAAAAAAAAAAAAACCAATACTTTTAAGGAATTTATGTAGGCATATATATTTATTTTAACTCTTTTACGTAGTTAAATAAGCAAGATCACAAACCAATACTCAATCTCTTTAATAAATAAATGAACGAATTGTGTATATACGTAAGTGATTCAAAGTTTTTGCTTACTGACTTTAACATTGTTGGTTATAGGTCATTAACATATTAATATAACAATGTATCTGTATAACATACTGCCTTACATATCTATTCATCTTTTTCTATTTAAATTGCTTACAACTTTGTTATGTTACATTTTTTAACAAAAGTAATACACTTGAGGAATATTATTTTATAAAACAAAATTTAATTTTTTTGACCAATTTTACATTTGGAAAAAAAGAGCTAGCATCGAAAATGCTAGCAAATGTACAGATGTGTTCTATGCAAAGTATTCTTGAAAAACACTTACATCTGCATTCAACTAAGGTACATTTGAACAAGAATTAAGGGTAATGTATACAGCTCAAGGATAGTCATCCAAATTTGCAACATAGTAATCAGGGATTTTACCGTTTAGAAACCATAACGATTCAAATTTTGATTGTTATTACTAGGAAATAAGATTCCAAGTGTCTGTCATATAGTAACAACAGTTTTTTAATATAACTTATAATGTTTTTTCAGTCTCAAAGTTTCCAAACGTGAATTTATTTATGGGATCAGATGATGAAAAAAACAACAGCAGAACTGCAAATCTAATACGGTAAAACTAATCCGAATAAAGTTTTCTTTCAAATAAATTTAAAAACAATTGCAGGACAATTCAATAGACCTATAGTTTATTCTTACGATATTTAAAATTGGTTGTTTTACCTACTCGAGTCACGAAATAAGGAATAATTGTCCATGAATTTATTAACTTAACCAAAAAAGGCGATGTTTTAAGTTTTAACTGTCCGCTTGTCTCAGCAGATACCGGGATACTTGGATAATTTTGGTATAGGTGTTCATAGAATCATCTAAATACTTCATTTTCGGTTGCCCGCCCGTCCGTCTATCCGTCTCTCAACTCGATAACTCAAAAGTGAAAAAAAAAAATCAAGTTGGAATTTTTACAGCGCACTCAGGGCGTAAAAAGTGAGACCGAGTTCGTAAATGAGCAACATAGGTCAATTGAGTCTTGGATCCGTAGGACCCACCTTGTAAACCGTTAAAGATAGAACAAAAGTTTAAATGTAAAACATGTCCCCTATCCAAAAATAAACAACTTTTGGTTGAAATATTTTTTTGGAAACATCAATGTATCCTCACGATGGCACACATTAGATGCTAATTTTGTAGTATGTATTAATATGGGATTATCAGTTATGTATGTGTGACATGTATAGGTATATGTGTAATGTGATAGAGTAATCAACACTGTCTATACATGGTATTTCAACAATTAACCCAATTGTTTGTTTTCACTTGTTATAAAAAAATTATGTAATTAACTCTCTTTACTCGCGCTTCAGCCTCCACCTTCCTTTGTCATTGACAATTAAAGCCTTAATTTACTTATACCTCACAACCATTAATTTACCTTCTTGTATTCGTTGTGTGCGTAGTCATGGTAGGGACAATAAAATCGATGCCAGCGCTTTAAGTGAAAAATTTTGGAGTTAAAGGGGGCTGTTATGACTAATTTGCAATTCTTTACATGTTAATGTAATAGAAATGTCAAATTAAAATTATTGAAAAACACGAATTAATTAAACTTAATGCATTAAAAATTGTGAAAATAAGAAATCAAATTGAACAAATATTATTTTTCAAATGTAAATTATCATAATTATTTATTTAAATTTGTGAGACAAGAATATTAAATTTTAAATGTAAGTCTTAAATGCAATCCATACAATTATATATGCTACCATACAATTCTATAATTAAAGTAGTGTATCGTTACCATGGAAACGAAACTCACGCACGGAGCGAATAGGTATAGTTCTATTCAAAAGATTACATATATCGTCTTTTTTGCGAATGGTAGTACTCGATTTTTCCACATATATGCACTTTTTTTTATATATTCGTATGCAAATAACTCGTTTTCATAAGGTTACGTTTTTATTTATTTTTTGTTCTGTTTCAGAACATTTAAAATAATAAATAATATTTTTGTGAATAAAATATTACATATAATTTTTATTTTCAATTGTTTTAAACTCATATACATATATGCAAAGTCGAGTAAAAAAAAAAACATTGCATTTGATTTACCGTTTTCAATTCGTACAATATAAAAAGATTTCAGAGGAGGTTTATGCTCTTATAGTTTTTTTTTTTGTTTTTGTACAATTTTGACATGCAAAATGTGCATAATTTTTGTTATAAAATGTTAAAATATATTATATATGTGATAGACGCTATTATATGTGCGAGATATATTGAAAATATATGAATCTAAAATATTATATATTTGTTTATATGTTTTTTATGAAGAAATGTTCAAGGCAAATAAAAAATCAAATATGATTATTTTTAAATAAATAAATTTATTTCACTTGGTTTCAATACATGCATGTATGAAGATAATTCGTTTATTAAATGTTCGATTTTATTCTCAAATGAAAAAGTAAACAAATTAACACGGAAATTTTAAAAAATATCAATATATTAGATAACGAAAACAGCTTATTTTGTAGACTTGAGTGATACCCAACCGCTTCGCTGGATTTAAAAGTAAAGATTGATAAAAATTGCTCTCGCTTATTCCCTTTCTATAACACTCGAATTGTTTAAAGGATTGTTTTACACAGGTAAAATATATGTATGGTTTTCTATTTCTTTAAATGTATAAAAGTCGTAATTATTCATTGAGTATATCAGAGAAGATGGCCGTGAAATATTTTATATTGACTGTTTTTACAGAAATCTGTAATTTGTGGTAATGTCAAATGACTAATTTTACAGAAATCTGTTATTTATAGTAATGTCAAATTAAATTAATTTAAAAAATTTTTTTTAAATTAATATATCTTTATAAATTATATCTCATGTGTTAGTCTGAAGTATGAGCCATATTGCTGTACAGTTTCATTAAAAAACATTCGCTAGTTTTAGCGTTAAAGGGTAACAAACAAACAAACAAACATGCTTACTTTCGCATTTTTAATATATAGAGATTATTTTATGCATTTAGGATTTTAAGAATCGTATCGTTTAAAAGTCGTACAAAACAAGAACATTTTAATCGGATGTATAATCTTGATATTTTCTGTATTCCATATTTCTTTTAATCTAGCACTGCCATTTCTATATAGAGTAAAAGGAGCTTCGAACTAATTTTTATTGAATCTGAGGAAGGAGTTTTCATGAAACCTTTACGATTTTGAAAAAAAAATACCCACGAAACTCTAAGAAGAATTTAAAATTTCGGAAATTATCCATGAAACGTATAAATTTGCTTGGAATCATGATGATTCAGAATTACACGCCCAGTTCTTGGTTATGAGAACTTGAAGAGAAGCAAACGAAACAAGTAATTGTGCGTTCTGATTGCGGGCAAATGCTCGAGTTTCAGGTTAATATTCTTATTGAAAGAGTCACCAGATAGTTAGCATAACTAGAGGCTGGGTATATTTTTGTGCCGAAAATGGCGAAACAATTACCTTTTTATTTTTACCAAACTCAGACTTTTAGAACTTTGGTTATAAAACTATAGAGAAAAATTATATTTTACTGCATTAAAAAAAAAATATTTCACCATTATTAAAAATCGAAAGTTAATAACCTTTTAAGCTTATATCACGAGCACTTTTGTTTCGATGTTGGCACATCATATACACGAAATTTTTCTACAATAAATATTTTATAAAAAATCATAAATTCTCAACCAATAAATATACTTTAAACCTTAAATCTGTCAGTACACGAAACACCCAAACTGGCATAGATTTGTTACTATATGTCTCTATAAAAGCCAGGTTAATGAACGAAATTCGAAAA
This sequence comes from Chrysoperla carnea, assembly GCF_905475395.1. Classification (NCBI taxonomy): domain Eukaryota; kingdom Metazoa; phylum Arthropoda; class Insecta; order Neuroptera; family Chrysopidae; genus Chrysoperla; species Chrysoperla carnea. Next base: position 23,185,991 of record NC_058340.1, read on the forward strand.
GAATAAATAAACAAATTTTGACAAAGAAAAATTTGATAATCATACATGAAAAAAAAAGAGCCATAACATATTTTTTTCTACTTTAAATATACAACAATGCTTCCAAAAAAGAAAAAAGAAACTTTGCAATAAAAAAGAATACATATAAGAAGAATTGTTGTATCATATAAACGTAGTAAGTATCGTAGATATAGCCAGCCAAACAAATAAAAAAAACTTTTAACTAAAAGAAAACTGACTTCAAAAGAAAAACTTTTCTAAAATAAATTAATATACACTTAAAAGTAAAAAAATAACGATAATATAATGTAGTTAAAATTATTGTTATTTTTGGAGTCGCTGTCAGCCAAGGAAGCAACTCTGGCAGAACAGTTTGTTTCATTAGTTTGACTGACACCGACTCCAAAAATAACAATAATTTTAACTACATTATATTATCGTCATTTTTTTTACTTTTTAGTGCATATTAATTTATTTTGGAAAAGTTTTTCTTTTGAAGTCGGTTATCTTTTTGTTTAAAGTTTTTTTTATTTTGTGATTTTTAGTGAATCTGAAGTACACTACCTAATTTTTCACTAAAAAAAGAATCATCGAAATCGGTTGGCATAATATTGAGTTATTCGTATTCTTGCCGTGCATACATAATGCAAATGCCGTTGTCAGAACTGAACAAAAATTAAATGGGACCACGCGGGAAGCACCAGCTTTCAAACAGATAAATAATCATCAAAATTGGTTTACCCAGTTAAAAGTTCTGAGGTAACACACATAAAAAAAATACAGTCGAATTGATAACCTCCTCCTTTTTTGTTTGATGTCGGTTAAAACAAAGAAGTCTCATATATGCATTTTTATAGAGTATATATATTTTGTTTACAACCAATGAATATATAAAATCGAATATCTGACACACAGTTTAGGTTATAGATGAATATTTTTGTAACGAAATAACAAACACCACCCATATAGTTGTAAAGAAAAAACACTATGATATGTATCTTTATAACATAGATGGTGAAATTTGCTTTGGACAACTAGAGACGGGGTGTTTTCAATTTATTGCAAGAAAAATTTGTATGAATATTATTTACATAAGTCGATTATTAGACGGAGATAGTGAACTAATCCAATTTCAAATCGTGTGAATAAATAATTGAGTATTGATTCCTGTTAAATGAGATTTAATTCCTGTTAATTGAATCTACATTTTTATCAAGAAATTCACCCACTGACTACATGCTGAATGCAATAACAAGACAATCGAGATTTTTGTGAAGCCGTTTTGAGCAATTTAACTAATCAAAGTATATTTTACATTTAATAAACTTGGTACAAATATTTTATCAAAACTTACATTAATTTTATTATGGTTTTCTTTGGGAATGCATTATAATGGAAGCCAGGCCAAAAAAAGTTCGTTGAATTTACTAAAACTGATCATTTGAGGTTAGATTATAGTAGTTGTGTATACACACATACTACAGTCAGTCAAAGAGAACGATAGAACTGGGGTCAGATATATGCTATCGAAGTTTTACGTGGTTATAAAATGAATTTTTTACAGCTCAAAATTGTTATACAGATTGTATATTGGCCCTGTTCTAACATTTTGACTGTCATTACAAATTTTTTTTGGCCTGGCTCTTAATCCATTAGTTCATGATTGCTTAGAGCCGAAAGATTTTGACACTTTTGTAATTATTCAAGCAATGAAGGTTCAGAAGATGCAGTCAATGATTCTTAGCGATAGTGGTTTAGTTTTTTAGTCAACTATCATAATTTATTCTACCTTCAGTATTCATATGTTATACCTGGGCTTTGCGAATTATGTTCTTTTGTGTTTGAAAAGAAAGCAAGAATTCCAAGAACTTTTTACGGCTTTAGAATATCATTGGTCTCGAAATTATTGATATTTTCTTGGCCAAGAAAATATCATTTGCGGATTATTTTGACGGTTGTTTTGAATCATATGATCAATGAAGGCACTTGAAAGACTTTGAGCAATCAAATTGCTTGAAAAATAAAGATAGTATAACTCATATAGTCACTAACTTTGTAACTAGCCAGCAGTGCGTGAGATTTTTAAAAGTCCAAGAAAGTCTGGCCAGTTTTGCATTCAGTACAATTTGGCTTGAATTTTGCAAAAATCTATTAATATTTGCATCAATAATAAGAGTATTATCTTTACGATTGAAAAACTGTATTATCATAAAAAACTAACAACCTTCATGAAGTAAGTTAGGTATGGAAGCCTTCATGTCCACACTTACATGTATAAAAGTAATAGTGCTTTAAAGCGTTGCTATGAATACAATAACAAGAGGTTTCATACATATATATATATATATATATATATATATATATATATAGATTGAAGAGCATACGATGCTAAATTGCTTCACTATATATAGAAGAATGAAAAACAAAGTGTAAAGGTAGGACCGCGAAAACCATATCAAACTATAATATATAGATGAAGAAAAAAGATCTGTTTTATCTTCCATTAATTTATCTGCCTAACAAATTTCAAATATTATTGTTTTGAAATGCAACATAGTTTTAAACAATCTTCTTAGTTGGTTCTACAACTTATAAACACTATATAAACAAAATAGTGATGTCATTGACACAACCGTATGAGTAGACGGGGACAATTTAAGATATGTTTCTATTCTTGGAATATTAAGGTTCATTTTAATAAAAATTAGATTCCTTCGACTCGGATTTGAACCAGCGATCTATGGATAACTATTTAAAAAAGTTTTTCTTATACACTGTTTTTTTCTTACAGAAGTTGATAAACATCTTCAGCAAAATTTTATACACAAAAATAAGTATCAGAGGATCTTGCCAACCGAATTCTAGATGTTCGACATAATTTAAAAAAAAAGAGGTATATGCAAATGAATTAACCAAGTAGCCTTCAAATTCCGACTCGAGGTTTCAATTTGAACAATGTTTAACGTCGCTTACGTAATTTTTCTATTTAATTTACATTCAAACTTCAATATAGTTTATTTTCAACTTTGTGTAAATTGGTAACAACAATCTTCATAAAGTTGACACAACCACACATTGGCTAGCCGTGTGCTCGTTGTAACCAAATCCTTTATTTCAAGCAAACGCACAGAAAAGTTCTATTCATTCGTCGATTTGCTTTATTTACTCGATTATATATTAATCCAACTAAGTTCTATTTAATTTTAAGTAGTATTCAATAAATTCATGGCTTTAAACTAAAGTCAATTTTTTTTTTTTTTAAAAAGAGTGGAAATGCAAATTATACTTAAGAAATAAATATTTTAAAATAATTAATTTACAAAATTTTATTTCCTAAAATCGAATTAAAATGAATTTCCACAAATTAAAGCTCACAACAATTAATTAAAGTCGAATTTCTTTCATAGAAGTAATGATTTAGTTTATTTAACTTATATGATTTTGTAGCAATGAATTCATATTCTAAATTCAATCCCATTCTATTGTAAATATAAATATTTAGCTGTACTTATTCCAATCATCAGGAAATTGTTCAAAAGTATTTTTATTTTATTCTAATATGAAACGGACACCATCAGGATGAGGTTGTCATTATTTTAATTTTTTTTTCAGTGTACACTTGTATGAGATAAGCAAGAGAGGAAGTTAGTAGTTCGCTCAATCGAAGCATCTTGATGGATCAAGCAAAGTTATTAAATTATTTTAAATTTTTTAATTTTGTGTGAAATGTTTGTAATATGTTATATGAACAAATGCTACTGACGATGAAATATCGATATGTAGCGACATGTAAGTCTGTTGAATGTTTTTTAATTGTATTTTTTAAATAGATTGTCTAAAAAAAAAAATTTATTTCGAGTATCGTGGTATTTATTTCAATAACTATGTCTCAACTCGAAGTCAACAAAAATTCATTCTTATAAGATCCAGCAAAGATAAAACAGATCCTAAATATCTATATACTTAAAACTATCTAGTACATAATAGTAGTGTATAGTATATTGTTGAAGAACCATGAGTCATAAAATAGTGATTGATAGCACTTGAAACGGAGTTATGATACCTTACAAATGTTCACAGACTAAATCGCCTGTGTAAAATGTATATATAATACACATATACTACATACATACACTATAATACATACATTCACATGCATATATCTGTATACGGTGAATATCCCATAAACTGCATTCAAAACAAAAATATAAGCTTTTTGTATGCTTGCACGTGAACATTTAAATTTTTATTGTACAATTTTTTTTTTTTTTTATTATATTGTAACCATAATTTCAGTAAAAAAAATTGTAAATAATTTCAAAACCAAGTTTGAAGTCCTTTTTAACCCTCGAACCAAAAAAGGAGCGTTATAAGTTTGACTGCTAGGTGTTGTGTGTGTCTGTCTGTCTGTGGCATCGTAGCGACTAAACGGATGAACCGATTTTTATATTTTTGGTTTCGTTTGAAAGGTAATTTAATGGAGAGTGTTCTTAGATATGTTTTAAGCTAATAGAAAATTGAAGTTGGTTTTAAAAAATCGATACTAGTATGCAAAATATGGACGTTTAAAATTCCTAATTAAATAAAGAGGAAGATATCCACAAGTGACGTCATACGTGGGTATTGTCATAGAGATTACATATAAAACTTTGTTTTGCTAAAAGGTGATGAGCAACTTTTGAATGCAATCTTTGATTGCGTATAATTTCTTAATTTTTTATTCAATTTTAATTTCATTTTCAAATTTTGTCATAGTATCAAGTCTAACTTTACATTTTTATGCGTAATACGAACATTTCGACATCAGGATTATTCCTTATTTCGTTAGGTTTTCAACGAATAAAACAGGAAGAATAAATCATATAGCTTTGTATATTTGTGTTTTCAGTTGGTTTGTTAATTGCTATGTTACCATAGTAATCTATGTTGGAGAGTAAACTGAATGGAAATCACGAATATACTCGAAATAGATTTACAAACTGTATTATTTCAGAAATGTGACAGAAAATAACAACTACCTACAACTTTTAAATCTTGAATTCCAATTCTTAACAACCAAAAATAAAAATTTATACATAAATCATGATTTGTATAAAAAAGACAAATAAAAAAAAGCAAACTTTAAAATTACAAAATAAAATTCACACTATAATAATAATTTTTTACAAAAGTGTTAAAATTAACAAATCATTTTATATTTATTGTAAACAAATAAATAAATATATTTGTGGTGTCGATTGGAGAGAAATACCAAGGTGCCACCGTCATCAGAAGGTACATTATATTGTAATCGTGATAAAAGTAAAACACTCCCCCTAACAATAACATAACATACAGAATTTATTAACTGTTTAGTAAGTGCTACGAGGTGATTTTAATCAATTCTTTTAATAAAAAATAAAAATAAATTAATAACAAACACTGCGAACAAACGAAGGTATATACAATTAGCTGAATAATGCAACCTATATCCGAAAAAAAAACAATCGGTTTGGTTCTAATTCTTCTAGGGTCGATGTGTTTTTACTCGGTTTATTGAGCTTACGTACTAAAATGAGTATCAAAGTTTAACTAATTGAGAGTTCTGTCTCACGTGAACAGACCGTTAGTTTAATTCAAAATGTATCACCTAGGTTCATACTCGAAAAGTCTCTTGGAATGTAATAAAACATAAAAGGATGAAAAGATCAGGGCCCGATTCAGAGGAGCGAGCAGGGCAACAGCACAGAGTCTCAAAAGTCCTTTAAATATGAAATACAGTAATCTCGATAATAAGGACTCAATAAAATCAGGGCCGTTCCAAAAACTAGGATTATATGGAAAAATTCATTATAATTTATAAATTAAATAAAACACTGAAAAAACACCAGTGGAATCTAAGTATTTAAGCGAAACTGTGCATATAATACATTTACCGAGTATACTGCTTCTTTGAGTTGACATACGCTTGGAACTCGAAAAATAACTTTTATTGATAAAAATGTCTCAAACGAAAAATGTTGGATGTGTAGATACACACTTACGCAGTCAATAAACGTGACCTACGTTTATTCTACTCGATAACTAGTAATCGACAGATAAACACTTTAAATTAGTAAGTTGTTATTGATTAAAAGAGTAACATTTTTATTTCGAATTATTTTTCCGCAAACCGTACAGTTTACGAAATAACGGACTAAAAAATTTTACTCAAAATTGAGTTTTCATATCAAAATTGTTATTCTGTATCATTGTTTCTGAAATCTAGGCATTTTTGACAAAAATTTTCAATAAATACAATCAAAGTAGTTTGTTTTTCTATAAAGACCATTTGAATTCAAATTGAATAAAAAGGAACAAACGCACAAAAAGTTAGATTTCTGCTATCAATTACTGTCAAAACTATTCAGTTTACAAAAAAATGTTTTAAACGAAAAATTTATTTAAAGCGTTCATCTAATGTTTGTCAGTTATGAATCAAAGTGAGATTTTAACTGAACTAGAAAACATTGATCGAATTCGATGCCGGAATAAATTCCTTTTTGAAACTAATATTTTTCGTCCGAAGCATTTTACGCGATTATATTTATTAATTGAGTTTCAAGCAGATGTCAACTTAAAAAGGACACCCTGTATATAGTATGAGTGTAAAAGACGGCAAATATAATTTTTGCCCGGAGCGGCTAAATAGTTAGATCGGCCCGTGAAAAACATACAGAGAAAGCAACACCAATTGATAAGAGCTATGGTTTTAGGTAAATGACAACAGTGAGGAAATAGACGCATTGATGAAGTTGATTGCCCATACAGTGTCCCCATTTCCCCAGTGATCTGTATTTTATTGACCAAATAAATAGGGCTGACACAGCTAATTGCATATTCTGCGGATTATATTCTGGTTGTACAATGCAGTCTGTTTCATCATAGAGAAAGAAAAAGCAATAGGTGAAAAGAAAAAGCAATGGGGGGGTTCGGTGAGAGACTATATTTGCAATAAAGTGAAACTATAACTATTATAACTTGGACCACCCTGTATAGGCGACAAAACAAACTACACTCAAAAGAAACAGACAAAAACTGTAAAGCACACATAACTACTCCAAGTATAATTACGCTTCAATAAATTGACGTAAAGAAAATGACATTACCTATTAAATAAAAAGAATATTATTATTATTTTTATAAGAACCGTTTGCACTGAGTAAGTATATTGAATGAGTGCCATTTCGATTAATACAAACGACATTTTATACTGAAATGACAATAAGTTAATAATAAAAAAAAAAAAAAGAAATTATATAAAAGATAATATTGGAAAATATTATACACATAATATTCGTCTCGTTTCTTCGTCTATTTATCATAATAATAATACCTCATGTGTATGATAAGTAGATGGAGAAACGGGGAGTGTTGGGAGGAATAAATTTATTATTGAATTGTAATGAATTAATTACTATTCAATTTTATTAAACAACAAATTGAAAAATTTATCAAGAGATATAAAATTTCTCATGCAAATCGAGAAAAATAATTGAAAAGCTTTCGTATTACATAAAAATTTTTGAAACGTTTCCCAGAGAAAACTACGCTCACTTTTTACGCCCTGAGCACGCTATAAAAATTTCAGCGGGATATCTCTTTTCGTCTTTAAAATATCGTCTAAAACGGGGGGGGGGCAGACGGACAACTGAAAACGGATTATTTAGATGAATTTATGAACACCTATACCAAAATTTTATGATGTAGGATTCTAAATGCTAAAAACTAGGAAGGGTTGGTAAAAAATTTTTGATATTTTCTTGTTCTGCATGAGAAATTTATATCTCTTGATATCTTTTCATACCATGTTTGTATGAAAATACTAGCTGTAATTCGATTAAAAACTTAAAATATTTCTTTAAAAACTTTAAAAATCATAATATTTCATTTGTTTTGATATCTTGTATTCTAAAATTTTGCCACGTTATTGAAAATGTTGTAATACTGATTTATTAACGACTAATTGTATACGAACTTAAAAAAAAACTATTTTATATAAAAAAATTATGCCAGCAATAAATTTAATTTAATTGGCCCAATTTCAATATAAATTTTTTAATTCATAACAAATTAAAATAGAAATATTCCTACACTATTTTTTCGGTATTAAAATACGACCGTCTTTTCCACAAATAATTTAGAATATGATATAATTTTTTTTTCTTCAAAACTAAAGCCTGGGTACCTTTGCATTTCTAAAAGATTTCTATTTCCTCAACCATTGAACCTTCGTAGCATATTACTCTAAGAATTATTAAAGTTAAGGTAGTACCAGCATGAAATCACTTTTCGACAGATTTGGTCGAATTTTTTTTCTCGGGTTTATAATAGCTTTATTTATGAATTCCTAAAATTTCATAATTTTTGACCGTTTAGATCGCGAGATATTTAAAGACAAAGTTCGCGATTTTGAGGGTCATGTCCCATTTAAAGCATGTAAAATGTCCGGTCTCTCCAACTATTTTTTATGATATTATTATATATATTGAAGAAAAAGTAGAAAAAAATGTTTATACAATACAATTCTAAAAAAAAAATTTAGAAATTAATTTTCACTTTCGAGATATTAATTTTGACGTAAATTGATCGAAATTGGGACGTTGGCATAATTATTTCCCATTTTAAACGGTCAAAATTTCTGAAACTTTGGGAATTAATAGTAAGCATTATTAAATTCTTAAATTTAATTTTTCGTTAAATTCTGTCGAAAAAAAAATTGTACCATTGCTTTAACATAGAAACTGCAAATACCATGCTGGAACTACGTTAATTAAAGTTTAAATATATATTTCTCTTAGTAAAGATCATATTTTAATTGTTTTGTAACCGTTAGATTTTGAAATTTCAATATTCGAAAACACCACTCATCGTCGATAATTTTATTTAGTCTATAAAATTTTATTATTATGATATTCGAGTTGAATTTTTTTAGATTTTATTTTATTTTTCAACTCAATATATTCATAACATTTAACCGACTTTAAAAAACAAAAGAGAGATGATTCACTTCAAATCATGCTAGTTGAAATTGATCATAGAAGTTTTACGGTTTTTTCATTCTACTCGCCTAGCACGGTTGAGAAATGTATACCGACTTAAATGAAAAAGAACGATCTATTTCAATTGGTACCCTATGTCAAGATATTTTTTCTGAGCAATAATGACAGCTAAATCTGTGTCTTAGTCTGTGTTTTCAAATTTTTTACAAAAAATCAGAAATTTGTGGAGTTGTTCGTCTTAGGTAAAAGTTCGGAGAACTGCGCTTTTTTCATTTGGAAAATGTTTAATTGGAGGAGCGTAGCATATATGTAATATGCAAGGTATACTAAGTGTAGTCCTAAGTTTGTAACGCTTAAACATATTAATGCTACGCAAAAAATTTTGGTATAGGAGTTCATAAAGTCACCTAATTAGTCCATTTCCATCCGTCTGTCTTTCAGCAAATTTATACAACGTACTCAGAACGTAAAAAGTGAGGTCGAGTTCGTAAATGAGCTACATAGGTCAATTCGGTCTTAGGTCCGTAGGACCCATCTTGTAAATAATAAAAAAATAATAGAAAATGTTCCTTATAACAAAAATTAACAACTTTTGTTTGAAACATTTTTTCGTAAACATAACTGTTTACCCGTGAGGGGGCAAATTATGCGTAAATTGTATAGTATGTATTATTTGGGGATATCAGTTATGTATGTGTGACATGTATGCATGTGTAATGTAATATTGTAATCAACACTGTCTATGCATGGTATTTCAACAATTAACTCATTCAATTGTTTGTTTTCACTTCTTTATAATTACTTGTATGTCCAAATATTTTCTTTCTCAAGAATATCATCTTCATACTTCAAAATATCAAAATATTGAATTGTTTACAATAATTTAATTCCATTTATTAAATTATTTTTGTTAAAAAGTTTAAGTTTTTGTGTATTTTAAAATGTTTATAATTTATTTAAAATTAATTCATTTTATTATTAATTAAATACTTAATAACAATTTAAATAATTAATAAATGTAAATGAATATCTTGTCTAAATTAAGAATCAATAATTTACAGAATGAAATTCTATTAATTATTTAAATTCAGTGTTTTTTTTTCTTTTAAATGTATACTTCTTGAATCAATTAAGAGAAATAATCGATCATTATGTTTAATAAATTTTAACTTTCTCGTTTTTTAACTGTGAATAAATTATTTTTTAATTAAGTAATTAAGGTTATTGGAATGTTTATAAAAAGAGATTCAAAAAACTCGTGAACAGATCATGATTTTGTCTCATTTAAAAAATTGTTTTTAAAAATAAGTTTTAGTGACTTATAGATATTTTGTTGAAGAAGTTTTAAACAAAAAAAACCGACTTCAACAAAAAAAAAAAAAAAATCCAAAACCAATTAATATGCATTAAAAAGTAAAAAGACACCGACTCCAAAAATAACAATAAATGTAACTATATATCCGTTATTTTTTTACTTTTTAATGCATATTAATTTGTTTTGGAATCGTTTTTCTTTTGAAGGCGATTTTCTTTTTGTTAAAATTTTTTTTTTTGTGATTTTTAGTGAATCTGAAGTACACCAACTAGTTTGTCACTAAAAAAATAATAATCAAAATCTGCTGGCGTAATATTGAGTTAGTCAACCTCTTGTCGTGCATATTAATGCAAATTTAAGACTTGTATGGTTTTCTCATGGGTGCCGTCATCAGAACTGGACCAAAATGAAATGGGATCACACGGGAAGCATCACCTTTCAAATATATAAAGAATCATCAAAATCGGTTCACCCAGTCGAAAGTTCTTCTTAGTAATAATAATTCTTAAGTAGAAAACATGAATTATCAACAATATTCGTTTAATTTGTGTAGTTTGTGATTAATTTAAAACAAAATATATTATTAATAATTTTTCTCCTAAAATTCAATGACACCTATTTGTCAATTCTATTCTTCCCAATGAAACAAAATACTTTTGAATTATTAATCAAAAATCCATCAAAGTTTGACCTTCACAATATGATAAAAAAAAAATTTCAATTGAAAAAAATATCAACCACCCATAATAATAATTCATATTCAAATTAACCTACACACCTGTTCAGTTGAATAAGGGATTTTTTGTGGTTACGGTAAACAACACAAAACAACACAAAAAAAAACTCATGTTATTTTGTTAGAACTTTTTCGTCTGGTTAATAGTTGTAGTATTTTTACCATAAAATAAACTGCATATGTGTATTAATCTTTCACCCTAATAGATAATGGAGGTAACAGAACGGACCTTTCACATATACCTATAAAACTTATATTATACAGTGAAAACTATTTATAACAACGCTATGAGTACTATGAGTACAAAAAAAATCAACTTTGGTTCACCAATGCAAATCGATTTTCAAAATAATTTCGATATTTTGAAAATTTTTATAATGAAAGATTGATACAAAAAATTATTTCTGTCACAATTTCAAATTTTTTTTTTTTTTTTTACAATTTATACCGTTTTCCCAAATAATTTAATCATTTTTTCTGAAAAATTCCATATTTTGTTTAGTTGATCAGGGGTTCATTAATTAATTCTTAATGAAATAAGAGTGAATTTGCAGTTGTGTGTGTGTATTGAATATATGTATACAAACAATGATTTAGTATTGTACACTGTTGCCACAAATAGAACACGAGTATAGCATATTGTATGGACGTGACTACAGGTAGTGTACTCCCAAAAGGCTCAAAACCAGTTTGTAAAATTATTTTTTTTTTCAAGGTTTCTAAAATATTCTATTTAGCGTTAAGCATAATAAATTTTTTGACTTCAAAACGGGTGAAAATTTGGGTAGCTGTTGTGCCTTAATCTTCTACGAAAATCTTTTCTTTTGGGTATCCTGGTATCTACGCGGCAAGCTTATTCATCAAGAAAGATATTCAAATAAGAAGATAATTGAATAAAAAATGCAAAAACTATTTTGTACAACAGTTTAGAACAACAAATGACTATTGTCCGATTCTTTAAAAATTGCAACATTCAAGATATTGGTGGCTGGATATCCTTTCTTGAATGTCAGGGGAAAAAAATTATCATCGTAATTTAGTATTTAACAATTTCGAGCTTGATCGCTAATTAAAAATTTTCCTTCCCTGCTTAACATTGTATTCTTATCGGATTAACATTCCTATTGTAAATTTCATCTTAGTTGATTTTTTTCATATACAGTCAGATACAATATTTGACCCATACAAATTGACTAACAGATGAAGTTAAATACAATTTTGTAACCAAAAAATTAAAAACCCTATAAAACCCTTTCAGGTAAAGAAATGACCATCAGTGATCATGTATTTCGATAACATATATTTATCATAAATAATAACGATTATTTGCGACTATAATATGTAATTAAAATTTATAATCCAAGGTTATAAGGCCATTGCCGTTGTAGTCATAAATTATGACTAAACTGAAATGCTACGGTAAACTAATAAAAATTGATCAGATTATATTAAGAATTGATTCGATATCTTTGGAGCATCGCAGCGGAAATCGGGACCATTTATCCATCAAAATATCGTTATACTTGTACACCGAACTACTTCCCAAATGAATATTTATAATTAAAAATAACTAAATAAAAGAAATAAAATTTCTTAAAAGTGAATTCTCCAATTTTTAATAATTAATTACATGGAAACCGCACTCTAAATTATCTCAAAAATAAAATTTTACGAATTCATTACTGTTTTACAACATGTAAGTAATTCATGTAATTCACAATCGCATTTTAAGATCACGGAATTGCGCCGATTATAAGCGATTGATTTCATCATTTATGTTCACCGCTTTAAAGATGCCAACAGTGTAACTTAAAGGCTCAACATTTTTTTCTAAGTAGACTTTTACTCAAAGATTAGGTGGTTAAAATTTTAGATTAGGTATCCATGCAAATTTTTACGAAAAAACTCATTGAAAATCGATATAAAATACTCTTTTGGAGAAGTTTTTGATAATTTTCACTTTCACTAAGAAAAAAACCTTTTAATAAAATAATGACATAGAAAAAGAAAACTAAGCAGGGTAGATTTGGGGTTGAAATTATTTTTATCTTATTTTCAACTTTGATGATAAATTTTATTATAACTTCATTAATGTAGACGAAAAATAAGAATAAAATTTTCGATACCTACCTTGGTTTTCGAAATATCGAAAGCTGAATAATTCAAGAAAATTTTCAACTTTCTATATTTTTAAAACTTTACCAAATATCGGAAAAATTAATTCTATCTTTTCATCTTATATCGTCAAGTTTTAACATATTTCACTTCGTTCGATTTTTTGCGTTAGTTTTTTACCATACGTTTTCCAAAATTACAAACGAATCTATGAAACAGATGGTATGCCTACTACATTATGGATTTATATTTGGAGCTGGACACAATTGCAAAAAATGAAAATGGAACCCTATGAAAATTGATTTCGTTAATTTATTGACAAAAAGCGTGTGCTCAAAATTTTGAATATTGTCAAGTAGTAGCTCAAAATCGGAAGCTTTTGTTAGTTTTAAATTAGTTCAAAATTAATTCGTAGGGCAATAAACAATATTCACAAATTTGGTAGTTTTGATTGACAGGAATGTTCCGTATCATCAATTTAGTGTGTGACCTGCCGCAGTTTTTGTGTAAATTTGTTTGTTGGTTTATGTACCTTTGCTAAAGTATTTCGGACCCTTTTGCAATCTCTATAAACTGTTTTCACTGTAATAATACTTTCTCCTCAAACTACAAAAAACTTCAACACCACTCAAACTCAACTGTTTTGTTGATGATATAACCATGCTGTTCCGTTGTATAAACGGAAACTGACCAAATACTAACAAAGATAGATATATAAGAAACACAACGAAAACAACGTGGCTTTTTTTTAATGCATCGCCACAGTTAAATAACCTTTTTAAAAAGATTTCCACAATACAAAATTTTTTTGTCACAATTTTCTTTTACACAAATTTTTAAAAAAACTTCACTAATAATCGGCCGAGAAAAAAAATTGCACACTCACACTTGTTATTTCAAGGTAAGTTAATCCTCGAATTCACAGCAAAAAAAAATTAATTAATTAAAAAAATCTTTGTAATTAATAGAAAAAAGTAATAATTACAATTGTCACTATTTATGTATGTATATGTATATAATTCTTGTGTTTTCTATTGCAACGTCTACGCTCTTCTGGCGCCCGACGCCCGCCGTCGCCTGTGTAGTTAGCGCGCAAGCCACATTTGCATGGTCGTATGTATGTTTGGTGTATAAAAGAAAAATATATGTATATCTCCATTTACTTTTAGTTAAAGAGAGTACATTATATTGGCGTCGTTATGCATTTAAACAAAGACAAGCATACATGTTATACATATCTTATACTCAAACACCTATACATAGTTAAAAAATTTTCCTTCGTAGTTGTGTAAAAGCTATCGTCTGCGTATTTTTACTTTTATGCTTTTGAAAAAAAAGCATACACCAAGTACACGACAACTATGTATAGGGGTAGATACCACCCTCGTTTAGGGTGAGGTATTGTGAGGGTGGTTTTTTTTTTCTATGTAAAAAAATAAAGGAAGAGTTATTGGATATTTTAAATATATAACAAAGATATAAAATTTTCTTCTGTAGTGTAAAAGAAAAATTCGTAACGTCCTATTAAAGTTAGAAGGAATAAAGTGAGATATAAAACACATATATATATACAGCTATTTTGCATATTTTTATATTTGTATTATAATTGGTAAGAGAAGGAGAACATGATATGTGTATGAAGACAACGAAATGATGAATTTTTTTTTAAATAGATCTAATATACCACCTACCCCCCCCCCGGTTTCTCTTCTAAACTCATTCCATTGTTAAGTGAGTTTTTCATATCCCTTTTTTTCTTACAACCCACCATCTGACCTCTTCGTTTTCTAAGTACGTATATGTATGTATACGGTTCGTATATGTAATCATTGAGTTGAGTTCGTTACTTTCTTTTAATAATGCATACAAAATAATTATATTCGATTTTTATTTTTTATTTTATATTTTAATTGTTATTGCATTTATAATGAAAAAATGTGTATGGGGTTGGAAAATTGTTGAATCGTAAAATTGGATTTGGAATTTATGATTATTTTTTATGAAGGTGTTTAATAATAATTGAGGTGATTGTAATGTTTATTGATTCTAGAAGAAAGAAGGGCAAAACTACAAAATCATACATTTTCTAAGCAAGATTTTCGATATTAATAAGTCTGGCATCGTGGGCAGGTGTGAAATTTAAGGAAGCTGTGGATAGCAAAAATAGTACATGATTTCATGAGTGCTGTGGATAACAGCTAACTTTACGACAGACAGTTAATATGGACGGTAAAACAGTGCAGTACGAAGAGTGGTTGTAGAATTATTATCCCTATTCATATATATTATAAATGTGAAAGTAAGGATGTTTGTATGCTCAATAAATTATGACTATTTTACACTTTAAAAAATTGAAAACTGTGCATTTATTTTAGCTGCGTAAAACAAACCTTTCGAGTGTTAGGCCATAAAGCGGAGATTTTTACTTTTAAGTCGGTGAAGCGGGCGGGTACCATGCTAGTCAAATAAATAAATTTTTAAATGAAGATTCCTAATTGATTTTGTTGTCGAATTAATGTTAAACCCTTGATTTAAACAGTAAAAAATATCAAAATTTCTTTTAACCAGTGGGGCTTTTATTGTATCGAATCTACGGAGGTAGCCCGTTACAATATAATAACTGTTTAAAAACTGACTGTTTTAAAAGCAAAACATATTTCTATTTTCAAAGGTTGTTGCCTAAAGACTGTGCATGTTTTCCAAGGCCTTATACTTCCTGAAGCAACAAAATTGATTTAACCCCTTAGTAACAAAAATAAAAGCTTATTAGAACTGTGTAGAAGACGAGCTGAAGAGTTTTAAATGCTGAATCCGATTTTGATCAAAAATACTGAAAACTTTCCAAACAAGTAAATGAGAAAACAATTGTTATGAATTCGCTCAACCCAAGAAAATTTACAAACACTTACACAAAAACGCTGTCATTTTATGAAGATTTGTCTTTTGGGAGTTAAAAAAAAAACAAATTGAACTGTTATACTAACCCCTAGCAACATTTGAAGTTGATATAAGAGATAAGCCTCAGGTAACGTTTCAGAGCGTGATCAATTGTACATAGACATAAAAATAAATTCAGTCGTAAAGTTTTCTAGGTTGAATAACGAAGTTTTTGTCGCTTAACAAGCAACGAATAATTGTGTATTACTGCCTTTGAGAAATGAGCAGTTATTTCATCAGACGAATGAGAATTTATTAATGTGTCAATTAAATAGACCAATTTTTGTCCTTCCTGGCTTATAGAAGGATCCTTCATTATAACGTTCAGCTTCAAAGTTATAATTTCCATGTTAAGCAGTATATCTATAAAAATTATTTTCAAATCATATAATTTAGAAATTACTCTATAGCATGTATTTAACATATAAAATCAGGAAGAAGAACGCAGCATTTTGTTACATGTAGCGAAACAATAAACCTGTAACGTATGTATATAAACGTCACTCATATAAAATAAAATATCCCACTTACTTTTCTTCTCACTTGGAACATTATTCAATGTTAAGCATTTAAATTCGAAGTAAAGGATAATCAAAATTGAGATTCTTAGCTTTATTTAAGGTAGTACTATCGGTAATAGACTTTGCCTTCAGAATTTAATGAAACTTGGCATAGTTGTCCATTATTATATCATAATTAACCAGTTAAATTTTTAGGGGCCTTCAGAGAAAAAAGGTAATACAATGGACAGTGTTCTTAAAAATGTTTCAAGTGCGAGTTTCCGTACCCGAAAAATTTGTCGGCGATTTTTAAATGTAAATTTCACTTGTTACCAAAATAAAAATATTCAATATAAATAAAATTAAAACATCACTACAACGTCATATACCACTTATGCCGTCAAAAGAAATGATTTACTTATATATAAAACTATATCATTATATACATTATATACAGTTTCATCGATTTATCCGCCAGCTTCAAGTAATGGAAAATTTTAATACAAAATTTTCTCATATAATTAGTTGAATTTTTTTTTTTAGTTTTTTAAATTATTTTATTTTTAAAAGAAAAACTAAATTAACCACAAAACTAAGAAGTAATGTTTAACAGTGTGAGTGTGTGTATTTATGTGAAGGATATATACCTATATATATGAGAATAAATGTGTTAGCTAACATTTAGCTCGCTAGCTACCTCATTGGTGTGTGGTGGTATGAAGAGAAAAATATTACATGTGAAGTTAAAAAAATAAGTAGAGTAAAAAAAAAAACCCGACGAGCAGTAAGGAAAAATACTATAACTTAACAGTATGTGTTGAACATAGTATACATACAAACATATTGATGCTTTCAAAAATACCAACAAATTTTTCTGGAATGAGGCCCTCTCAGTAAAGATTAGGGACCTGCTTCTAAGTCAAAGAATAAATGACTGAAAATAGATGTTTAGATTAAAATGTTAAAATGACAGGCAATTACCGAGAGATGTACGTGAATTAGGCTAACAAACAGAAAATTACATGTAATTAGATTTTTTTTTGAAACCGCTTCAATTCTGCTTGTAGAATTCCATGATAGAATCGAACGTTGGAAATCTAATAGATATAAGATTTAAAAGTGAAAAATAGTTGCAATAATCCATAATCTTGGCGTTATTTACAATACTGTACGATTTTAAAACTTTCGCGCTACTTACATTAGTAAATAGGTAGTTCATCTCACAGTACGTAGTATGGGTCTAGAGTCCCATACTACATTACAGATGTCGCAATGCTATTTGTTTTACCATCTTTGATTTGGGTACATTTATCAATACACAGTATAGAACACGGATCCTATGCCGTACAGGTTGCAAACTATATTTGCTCGTCACTCTATTATTTTTAACCTATTTTGTCATTTTAATAAAGATTGCTGGTATGCTATTACAAGCATCAGTGACATTACAATGTCAAATAGTACTATTCGCCAGAAGTATTGTAGATGTCACAGATAAGTATGGGCCTGAGACTCATGCTGACATCGGTTCATGCGCCAAAACTGTTGCTCATGTTTCGATACATTATATGGTAAAATCATCTATGTGATATCGGCAAAAAATTTCTTACCACGTGAAAGTTTTCTTCCACATTCCAAAAGTGGATAGCTACTATGAGACCCACAAAACATTTTAGCAATGGATCTTCTAAATGTCATTAAGAATTTTTAAAATGGAACACGAGTTTCCAATATGCTACTCATGGAATATTTTCCCATCACCTGTAAAACTGCAAGGCACTTTGATTTGTATTTAAATATTCTGATGTTGTCATCAAACTAATAACAATGAGTATCGAATGGACCGAATCCGATCGAAGGGACTATTGTCTTATTACATATATCATTTAAGGATATACGAGCGCCAGGACAAAGTTCGATAGAAGGTTTGATTATTTTTGTATGAAGTTGGACAAAGGCCAAATCAATTCTGAAAATTTTATTGGAAGTGGGTTGCCCAATTATTTAAATAAATAAATGACTTCAAAAGGTAGGTATAGTTAATATTGATCTTATGGGAAAACGGTCGATCGATGATATGTTTTCATGAATTTTTCCAAAACTATTCTGTGGAAATAAACAAATTTTTTTTTCAATTAAAGTTAAAAGGTTTAATTATGTATGAACACGGTAGTGGGGACACAAATTAAAAAATATACACATTTTCAATTTTGATTCCGAATTATGCTGAACTTAACAATATAAGACAAAAAGAAAGAATAAAATTTGTTGATACCAGGAGTAATTTTCAAAATATCGAAAATTGAAAATTTTGTTTAGTTATTAAGCTTTCGGTTTTTCGAAAACCATATCGAAAATTTTTTTTTCTTACTTTTAGTCTACATTCATGAAGTTCAACAAAATTCATCACCAAAATTGAAAATAAGGTATAAATAATTTCAGTCTAAACTTGCCTTGGCGCTCGTACTACCTTAACGAACTATTTTTCTTTTTATTTTTGCATCGTTTTACGTTTGATAATTTTGAATGAACTATGCATGCATAAGATTATATTAGACACTATTTTATTTTTATATAACATGATGCTAGAAAGAAGAAAATTACATTTTTAATAAGACAGAAAAAGTTGAAGCATATATGTATGTATACCACTAGCAAGCAACATACTACACTCTCTTTACATATATGATACAAGGTGTTGTACCTACTGTACTCGTGAGCAGTGACGGGTAATGTCATCATACTGTGAAACTGAAACTTATTGATAATGAAAATGCAATGCTGCTTTCATTCTTTCAAGATTATCATTCAAGATGAATTCATTTATTGAATTTAATTTTTTTTTATGATTTCATTTCAAGTGACATTGAAATGAAAACATTTATTTCGTTTGAAATTTTCTCTTGAATATTTGCAATATTATCAGTAAAATTGAGCTGATTATTTTCAACTTTGAAGATGAATTTTATTATAATTTCATGAATGCAGACGAAAAATAAGAAGACAATTTTTCGATAACTGCCTTCGAAATACGGAAAGCTGAATAATTATACAAAATTTTCAATTATCGATATTTTGAAAGTTCCTCCAGATATCGAAAAATTTTATTCTTACTTATCGTCTAATATTGTCAAGTTATAACATAATTCACCATCAAAATTGGGAAAAATACTTTTTTAAATTTGCGTCCCCATTACCGTGCTCATACATCCTTAATTATCAGGCACAATGGGTTTTTTTTGTTTTCAATAATTTACTAAGGTTAAACTTGAATTTAAATATTTTGTTTTTTAATTTCCACCGATTAGTTTTGGAGAAATTTATGAATCTACTATCCATCTACCGTTTTCCCACAACACCAGTGTTAAATACGACTACTTTAAGTTATTTATTATGCAACCACCTAAACTTCATACAAAAAAAGTCAATCCTTTTATCCAAAATTGCCCTGGCACTCGTACGTCTTTAAAATGACCAAATGGAGTGAAAAATGAAAAATGACCAAATGGTTTAAAATGGCCAAATGGAAATTATGGAGTGTTTTTGTGAATAATTTAGAAATTCAAATAGTAATAATAATAATAATAGTACTAATGGAATATGAACACTAGAGTGATTCCAGTAGTCATCGGAGCAACGGGTCTTATAAAGAACACCTGCGAAGCAATTAAACAACTCCCTAGAGACCACAACCTGTTGACCCTTCAGAAATCCGTTGTGTTGGGCACTGCACAAATAGTACGGAAGATGCTATAGAATCATTTAAAACCATCTGGAAGGAAATAATAAGATGAAAGGAAGGACCTCAGGTGAAAGGTCTACACCCCGTACTTCCCAAAAATCAAGGTCATAGCAACAGCAAGCTACGTGGAAAAAAAATTGGGTTTAAACTTCGTTTCTCTGACATATACGTCTTTAACAGATGCAACCAACATCATTATTTGTTAATCTTTATTCCTTTAATATGGATGTAACATTTACAATTATATTTATGTTGTGGGTGGAGCCGGTTACTTCGTTCTTATCCAAGCGACCCCACTTATTATAAATGTTCATACTGCCGCTGCCAGGATTCGAACCCGCAACCAAAGTCAAAGTAGACAATGCCTTAGACCGCTCGGCTACTTAGGTTTAAATGGGCCAGTACTAATCCAAATACTGCCGACGGCATTGGTGCTTTCGTATTACACGTATTTGTAATAAGACAATGCAGCCTCGTCATCAAATGATTCTTCTATCCAACTAACCATGAAGTACTTCACTCATCATCAATTAGACAATTGAAAAACATCATTAATTATTAAACTATGATGAACTCGAAAAAACATTGATAAATAAAAATCTCCAAGGACATTCAAATAATAAATTTCACCCTTCAATCAAACTAATTATTGTGATATATATATCAGCAAGTTCAACTTAAATTTTTCTCTCACCCAGTACATTTATTACATATACACATACTTAGACTTTTCATTAAGGGTTGGAAATGGAAAAGACGACGCGAAATGAAATTACAACATTGAAAAGAGTACACACTACTTCTTACTAAAAATGTATGGTTTGAAGATTCACCACACCACACCGAACACACAACACAAAACTATTATCAAAGAAGAGAAAAATGTATGGTATGAGAGACACTAACTAATATACATTAACATGTGCATAACAAAGATATACATATATATTTATATGTTGCCACGGAATGACTGTACACATATACATACATGAACAGACCGGGCGGACAGATAGACCAATATATGGTAAGGAAAAACTAGAGTAAGATGAAAAATTCTCTAATATAAAATGCTTGTAGCAAGGCACTAGACAGTGATATACATATGCAAGTTAATTAATGTTCGAAATGTAATGAGTATTATACTATGTATGTGATGATAGCGTGCGCATGCGTATTAACTATGTTAGTTATTCATTATATGAACTACCGACGCTTTGGGGGTGCATATGGAGGAGATCATCATCATGAAACAAGTGATATTCTCTCTATACATATTATATTCTTTTTTTTTCTGGCTCCTCTTACATATGTAGAAAAAAGTATTTTTCTAGTAATCAACGCCAGAGGATTAATAAGTATAATCTCCCCTAAACACCCTTCGCATTTCTCCTCTCTTAATGAAGTACAGTATTTCATAAAAATTATTCAAGAAATTTTCGTTATAATAGACATTTTGGTACTAATTCCTTTGAGCCCTTCTGAACATCTATTGCTGAAAGATATTAATTAGTAATTTTAATATCGTGGCCTTGGAATGCAAGTTTTTCGCAATACAATAGAGGATAGCTCCCATGTTATGTATAAAAATGTAAAACTAGACTTGACACCATGACATGAAATTTGAAAGTGAAATTAAAATTGATTAAAAAATGAAGAACTTATAAGCAATCAAAGATTGCATTCAAAGGTTGCCTGTCTCCTTTTAACAAAACAAAGTTTTATGTTGTTTAATCTCTATGACGATTCCCACGTATGACATCACCAGTGGCTTTCTTCCTCTTTGTTTAATTAGGAATTTTAAACGTTCATATCTATGCACACTAGTAAAGATTTTTAAAAACCAACTTCACTTTTCTGCATGTCCATATCACCTAAAGTGATTAAAAAAATTTAGTCAGATCCCCTAAAGTAGAGCAAAACGATTCGAACACATAAAAGGGTGACCTTGTGGCCTAATTGACTTAAAATAGAAAAAATGAAGAACGAGTCCATTTAACTTACAAGAGCCCCCCCCCCCTCCCCATCCAAAATCTATAGCGATGGGTTTTCACTACTTTGCATTTTGATAATATTCATTTAGCATGCCTGATACTCCCAATTTGCATGGTCTAAATGTCCATTTTATTTATTATATCCCAATAATTAAAATCCTCAATAATAAAAATTCAATCTTTTACGACTTACTGGATAAGTCAAGACAGAAATAAAAAAACATTGTACCTATACCACGTGACATGACGTAAAAAAACAAGTGAATATTGTTCGTTGTTTATATGTCAATATTATGAAGTTGTCATAAAAATAAAAACATATCTCATGTGAGTTTTTATTATGTTCTTTTAAGAAAATTGATACTTACTGTAAAATTTTTTATAACCAAACACTTTTTAAAATCTAAAAGAATATAAAAGACAGACAAAAAAACAAACAATCACTTTTACTTTCTTTTTCTCCAAAAAAAAAACAAACACGTTTCCTTTTTTAAACACACAATTTTTGGATGTTTCAAAAAAATAACAACAAATTGCACTTCACACCAATCACTTCAGATGACCATTTAAAAAAAAAAGTAAACAAACACCTTATGTGCACAGTTATCAAAAAAAACATATGATTTTGACGTCACTAGGAAATTTTTTTTTCGTTCACGTAGTTTTTCACGAATCACAGTAAGAAAATGTGTGTTTTCTCTAACGTATAACACAAACTGAAATAGCAGTATGTTGTTTCGTGTCCTGTTAGTTATTGTTATGACCGACTTGTATGCTAGCCGGCGGGTTTACAATTGCACACAAACAGCAGACCATGCGACTTGACCACTCGTCATGATCGCATGTGTGCCTCGATATATTCTGCGCGGGGGTGTTGTATATGTGTATGTAAGTGTGTTTAGTAGTATGTGAGACCACTTACTATTACTAAACATATATACCATCAGTCTATTAGAGTGCTATAGAAAAACACTTTCAAAATATATTATACAAAAAAAAAAATATCGCTTATTTACACATATTTAATTAATGTTACCTGTGACTTGGTTGCACCTGAGGACTGTTTTTTATGGGTATTTGGTATTCATTTTTGAATATCAATAATGATTTTTTGATTGATTTATGGTTGAATAATTTTTTTATGTGATGTTCATATTTGCTATGAATGTTAACAAGATCGTAGGTAAATCGAGGATTAGTGAATATTAAATGCTTGATATAAACAAGTGTGTGCCATTCTCAAAAACACGACTTCTCTCAACGCATCACTCGATAAAGATATCTTGGTCAATTATCCCTTATTGTACTAAAACCGATCTGGTTACATTCAAGTCAAATTTTTATTTTATTTAATATCAACAAATGCTTCAGAGACCCTTTAGCGACTATATGTTGTACAGTGTATCGCATTTAAGATGAAGATACCCGTTTTGTTATTTATAGGAATTTTTTCGTTATTTATAGGAATATCGATTTGAAATTTTGCAGTCATATGCAAGATGGTGGGTCACATTTTTTAAGATACTTAACCGAAATCTGTTCTTGAAATTCAGTCTACTACAAATTGACAAATGGAGCTGTTTCCTAATATTTTGTCTAGTGTCAGAAATGGTTAGAGATATCGAAAAAATTATTGGAAAAAGTTGCTTAGATTATTTTGTTTTATACCCATATACTGATTTTCATGATAAAATTCGCATTTTTAACCATCTCTGACGCTAGGCAAAATATAAAGAATCGGCCCTATTTGTCAAAATGTATTAGGCTGTTTTTCAATTGTAGAACATTTTTACAATACATTGCCATGACATATACACTTGGTTTGACTTTTAACAACCAATTTTTATACCTGTAAATATTGCTCGGTTTACTCACTACCGTTAAATTTTATTAATTTTTTTCGCAATTATTATTTTTTTATTAATCAATATAAGAGAGTTCTATGATCTTTTTAGATATTCTCTATCTGTTTAGAGTGATTAAATTAGTAATCGTTGTGGCGCCGAGTTAATAGTTATTTGAATTTTATTAAAGACCTTTTGTTTTTTTTTTCTATATGGCTTGTGTGTTGGAAGAATTTTTAATTCATTTCTTTTAGTACTGTGGCAAAATTATTTTTGCTCGAGGAATGAATACAAAATAGGTTTGGCTGTTTATGGTAAATAAAATTTTCTTAAATATCTTTAAATTTACACTTGAAGAACAAATTAGTTGTCAAGAAAGTATGACCCTGTGAATGTCAGCTAATAAAAAATATATTTGACTCCATTTAATAATATAGATTTTTGGTGTAGGTACCTGTTTTATCATTTCACTAACCAAGTATCTTATATCATCTTTGCCTTTTTAAATTAATATAATTCAAATAATCTTGTTTGAGTCTGATCCAATATCGGACAAGTAAACTTTAATTGTAAAAAAACTTTGGAAAAATAATTATGGAAATAAAAAATTTTTTGTAGTCCTTGAAATTTCGTAGACTATTTGGCGACATTGTATATAAATTATTCACAAAATTCAGATATTTAAGCCTTCAGCGAAGAGCTTATTCTTTTAGGGATGTACGAATACCGTGACAATTTTAGATAAAAGGCCTAATTTTTTTATATGAATTTGGACAAAGACTAAATCAACTCATTTTAGAGGAGAAAATTTTAGAGGAGGTTATCCGATTATGCTAATAAATAAATGACTTCAAAAGTAAGGATGTTTAACATTGGTGTTATAGGAAAACGGTAGATGGATTATATGTTTACATAGATTTCTCCAAAACAGTGGAAATAAAAAAATAAAAACTATTTAAATTAAAGTTAAAACCTTAATAAATTATTGGATACAAAAAACATTTTGTGCCCGACTAATTAAGGATATATGAGCACGGTAGAGGGGACACAAATTAAAAATAATATGTATTTTCAATTTTGATGGCGAATTATGTTATATCTTGATAATATAAGACGAAAAGTAAGAATAAAATTTTTCGATAATAAAATTCATCATCAAAATTGAAAATAAGGTACAAATCATTTCAACCACAAGTCTAAACTTGTCTCGCCGCTCGTACTACCTTATTTAGCAGTCCTTTGATGAAAATTAGTAAATTACTGGAATGTCGTTGCCTTCATGCTTAAGATTCGACTAGGTTAATATTCTTACGAAAGAATGAGATATGAATATAAAATATTTTCAAACCACTAGTGGAAATAGCTACTATCATAGACGAAGTTCTCTTTTATAAGTTTATGATGTCATACAAGTAGATAATAATATAGTTTTATATGTTAGTAAAATTTTTGTGGGTTTCTGTTATACATGCATACTTATAAAATCTATATTATATGATATGCACGCAATATTGTTTTTTTTATAGTTTACTAAACTTAGAGTCTAGTGATTTTGTAGCTAAATAGTTTCGGCTAATGCTTAGTGCTTTAATTCTTGGCATAGAAAGATAACTATGTCAAAATAACGAGAAGAACTAACGTTTTATTGTCAAATGCTAGTACATGCCTCCTACAAGATTATACCTTTACCAAGGAAACCAGGAACATTAATCTTCAAATATATAAAGCGTCAACCAGTGAAGAAACGTCTCCACATAACTATATTGTCTCAGTTGGTAGCTCAAATGAAGCCATGAAGCTTATGTAGCCTATATATGATGTAGGTGCTGGGAACCCTGATAGTACTTAAAAAAGAAAAGGATAAGATGGTGTAGCCTATTGCGTTTTCTACACAAAATTGATCTTTAGAATCAATAAAGTGTTGCAGTAACTTATCTTCCGTTTATGATTGAAGTAAAAGAGAAAGCCTTTGCCAATCAAATTTTTGAACTTCGTCTAGCTTCTCAAAATGACGTATTCGATTTCGGAATACATGTCAATCTCGTCTCATTTGATAGTTTGAACCGCTTAGAATTAGTAAGCTCAAAGTCATTTTTTAAACGGTTAGATGCAATGTATCGAAAAAACGTTTTTCTTTACAGAGATAGACAGTTCATGCAAACAAATTTTTAAGTCGAACTAAGGAAAGTTTTTGTAAAATAGTATAGTACACTGGTAAAATAGATTTTCGTAGACTTAACGCCTGAATACTACTTCAAAGACCGAACTTCTGATGAAAATTTCGACAAAACAGGATTTCAAATCCAAAAGAATCAATTTTAATTAGAAAGCGAATATTTTAGTCCGCAAAACTCATACCGAAATTTTGTTTAGCTCAATTCCTAGAAAAATAAACACATTTTCGAGTGGTTTTCGAGTTGTAAAATAATTTTTAAAGTCTTGGTTCGCTTCTAAGCTTGATATGAAATTTGTAATAACATTTCTCCCTCCGTGCAAAGCGGCAGGAAGTCATAAAAATTTTTCAGTAATAGATTCCAAAACTAGAAAATATTAGTTTTCAAACTATCTATATAGTTGTTCCTAATTCGCTGATTTTTGCAGAGATTCAACTGTTTGAAATTTTATTTAAATTTTGTGTTAAAAGAATTTTCTTTTAATACTTTGTTGAATTGGCTGTGCTTATGTAGCCAGAAAAAGTAAATTCCACCTTTTATGTTGAGGATCGAAAACGAAAGTTGAAATTTAAAAATTTCTGCTACTGAATGTACCGACATTTAGGGACCATAAAGAAAACAATTTTATGAAAATGATTTCCACCTTCTTGTGAGATTAATTAAATAATATCTCATTAGTAGAACCAATGTGTATTAATTCTGACTCACTCAGTATTGATTAAATTTTTCATAAACAGACTTCATTCTTTTTCAAAATTTTCTATTAGAAACGAAAATATTCCTTAAAAAATTGAATCATTTCAATTTCAACTATTAGAGTTATTGATTTTTTATTACATATATACATAACAACCAGTGTAGTATCTCAAACTATACATATATTAAAGTATCTCTTGGTGATATTATAACAACGCCTTTTATTATACATATATATCCTGTATTATCCTACGTGTACCTTTTAAGGATCCTATTTCAGTTAATAATAAATACCTTTAACACATTATTTTTAGGATTACAAAATATATTTTTTTTTCAACACAAAAATCGAGAGAATAAAGAAACTAACACTAAATATAAGCAGATGAATTTTTAAGCGAGATAAGGATATACTGTGATGATCCTGCGATATATTCTTTGTACTCTTCTAAACGTAGATATAAATGATGTGATGAACTGATTTTTGTGTGAAATAGTTTAACCGATATAAATAATATTGTATGGCCCAAATGATTGAAAATACATTTACAAGGGGATATATACACGCATGTTTATAAGTTTTATTGTTCGAGAAGACATTTTTAGGTCTGTGTGTTCAATAAATAAATATATTTATAGACAATCGATTTTTGTCACAATTTATTAATTTTTGGGGTTCAGTATCAAAAATTGTGTCCCATTGAATTAATGTTTACCTACACTTCTAAGTAATTTAAATTTTGATGCAATATATTCGCCTTTTATGACTTCTTTATGATACCTCTAATTTAGAATAATATAAACTGGACTCGAACATCGAACGAAAATATGGAAGAAAATGGAAGCAGTATTTCATCTGAATAATTCAGCTGAACTAATTTTGTCCAATATTACTAAAATTTAATATTTTTCCATCATGTCTGATTTTTACTATCCTTAAAGAAGTATTGGATTTTTTAAATTCTGTTTGCATGGTTGAAAAAATATCAAATAGTTTTATGATAGTGTAATATTTGTATAGAGTTAAAAGACAGAAGCTACTCGGTAAATGTTTTTCATAATAAGTTTATTTGAAAGATAGGGAGTGCTCCAACATCAGTACGGTTATTAACATTAAATTATTTTGTACTTCTTAGCACAATGAATCGAGAATAAAAACCATGGCTCACTTTTATTTTATATTCGTCTTCCCCATGATAAACATCATTCAAATCAGATTTTGGAATTTTTATATGATATCAGGTAGACGGTATAGTATTATCTTAATTTGATCCATGAAGACAAATACAAGCTAATTTTTTCTTTAATACTTCTAGTATATTTGTACTGTGCAATTTTTTGTTTCCTTGGGCCTTTGTTATATGATTTTTTTATTGCATCAAAAGACGTTCCTTATCGAGACAAAACATCAGGTGAAAATGCTGGAAAGAATTATTTAAAGGACATGATAAATATTTTACTAAAATTGATCAACTTTACGAGTTTTGTTAAACTTTTGATTGTGATTTACTTTAAATACTTGAAAATGTTAAATTTTAGAGTAGGTAAAACCGCTGTTAGCTACCTACGGCTGAATTTTGATATGGTTGATATGAATATGAAACCCTACCGAACACTTATTTACATAAGCTTGACACACACACACGCACACTTATAAACATTTTGTTATATTTCTCGTAATATATAATTTTTGTATATTTATTAAAAATATTAATTTTTATTATTATTAATATATTATTTGGTTCATATATCCATGCATACATATACATATATTATTATATTATTTAAAAATGATGCATAATAATCAAATAAGTAATAATATATATAGGTACCCTTGTTACCAGCATTAAATCTGTTAATGTTAACATCTGTCGTTTGATTTGAACAAAAACAAACTTCAAAAATATGTATTAATCTATATTAAAAATTTCTGCATGTTATTTACAATTTAGATTAATTGTTACAAATGGACCGTGTGCCCATAGTCAAGCAAAATTTGCATGATTCTTTTTGAAAATTGATAAAGGTAAGTTTGGAATTAAAGGTAATTTAGGTTTTTACCTTGACATGAGTGTCAAATTTTAAAAAATCGAGTTTCGGTTTAAGTGTTCTTATACAATTTCTTTTTTGTCTGCTTTTATTTAGTAAAAGAAGTTGTTGATAAAACAATATGCAAAAAATTTTATCTACCAAGATGAAGATTGGCAAGGGTAAATTTGGTAATAAAGGTTTAGGTTTTAACCAATATTCGAGTGTGGAAAATTTATTTTTCAGTTTTGGTTACTTTCTACGATAGACTTTTGTCTGTCGTATATGTTAAGAAAAGAAACGGGCATTGTAATACTAGAAAAAAATCGTAGAAAGATTATTCAACCCTTAATTCAACAGTTGCAAGCTGTTGTCATTTTTGCATATTGCGTTGTTAATAACTTTTTATACGACAGGCGAAATAAATTCTTAGAAAACTGGAAATCTGTATTTTTGCATACTTGTGACATTTGAGCCACGGTTCAATCTTCAATTTTCTTTATTTTCAAACACCAAAAAGAAAAACAACAAGTGAAAACGAACGATTGACTGAGTTAATTGTTGAAATACCATGTATAGAGAGTATTGATTACTCTATCACATTACACATACATAGATGTCACACATATTTAACTGATATTCCCATATAATACATATTATACAATTTGTGCGTAATTTACGCTCTCACGGGTAAACATTGATGTTAACGAAAAAATGTTTCCAACAAAAGTTGTTTATTTTTTATAAGAAACATTTTTTACATTTAAACTTTTGTTTTATCTCTAACGGTTTACAAGATGGGTCCTACGGACCCAAGGCCCAATTGACCGATGTTGCTCATTTCAAACTTGACCTCACTTTTTACGTCCTAAGCGCGCTATATTATATATTTCACGCCATTATTTATATTTCAGCTTGATTTCTCTTTTCGTTTTTGAGTAATCATGATGACAGGCGGGCAGACAGACGACAGATGACAGACAGACGACAGATGATAGACAGACAAAAAATCGGAAATGGACTAATTAGATGATTTTATGAACACCTATACCAAAATTTTGTACATATTATCAATATTTTTAAGCGTTACAAACTTGGTATATCTTGGTATATTTCATATACATGGTATAAAAAATAATGGAAATTTCAGTTCATTATGGGCACATGATCTATTTAACAGATTTTGTGAATTTTTAGAATAAATAAATTTATGATGTATTATTTAAATTATTATGTTTTTGTTTGTATAACATCATAAACTAAATTATTATAGTTGCATTTTGTGGTCAATATTTCTTGTATTGTTCGGAATTATTTACGTTTAGAATATTTTAGAAAACCATATGAATATTTGAATAAATTATATTGACGAGTTCGATAAATTATTATTAAAGATTTAGGGTCTTTAAATACTATTGTATAATATAGTAACAATAAAGCTGTTCGCACATAGCAATAAATATTCGTGCTAGAGGGTTATTGTTTACACAAAATTGAAAACAATTCTTTCAACTAACTTTTCACACCGCTATGTGAATGCTAAAATACCTGAAATAATAATGAAATTAGAAAATATTCTATGAAATAGAAGCAAAAATATGGTGGGAGCGCAAAGAAATATATATATAATATATCTTGAAATATTGAAACAAAATTACAAAAGTATATTTTCTATTCTTTGGCAAAATTCAATGAAAGCGTCCATCCTTCTTTTTTTGAACAGTGATTTTTGTAAAGGGAATGTGTTTTTGTAAAAGTTGTGGAAATATTAAACTATCTATTCAGTATTCAAATTGTATCCGAAACTACCATGAAAACTTCTACTAATATTATGTTAGTTACTTCTAGAAATATTATGTTAGGCTAGGTTGGCCAGTCAATTCAACGTCGACACCCCTAGATCATAAGGATAATTGTAGTACATATTTCGCTGATTATTGGATTTTTCTTTATTTCCAACACCAACCCATCACTACTATTTAAATTATTTTTATTATCAAGGCGGAAATCAGGATCGTTAATATGATCATACTGCGTTCGCACGTTAGTACATTGTTACCAATTGAGTCAATTAATTTAATAAAAATAATGTTATAAAAATGGGCATTTTATTTCCTACGAGGTTTCTTTCCAAATAAACAATTGAGACCAGGTCCGTTACAGTATCTTCAGAGAAGATTTTAAACACATGTTGTTGAGGCTCGTATGTTCCAATTTAGTTCCTTTTCCATCAATGTGTATCTTTTATGTGAGATTTATATGAGATATAACATACTTTTCCAGGACAAAGTTTATAAATTGGTATGGATTAAGATTTCAATTTTCAACGATGATCCATCCAACAGTAATTACTTCCATTTCTAAATTTTACCAAGATAGCATTGCCCCATTTGGAGCCTCTTTTGGAATGGGTCCCCTAAACGGCTGGCTGTATATGATATACTTAGTCGTTAAGGGCCGTTATATTAAGGTTATAATTGGAATTTCCGAATAAAGTGTATCTGAGTAACTCTGGAGTATAAGCTAAGATTGGAAAACACATCTTCGAATAAGTTTATCCTGAATTTTGTTTGAAAAAAAAAAAAAACTTTTATTCCATCAAGTAATCAGTATAGCCGTCATAAGTAGGCTCTCTAGTAGGCTATGGAATGGCTTGACCATTAAAAGAGTAGGGTAGTAGCATATTATCGTGGTTCTGTCTTAAGCTACCTTTTAGTGCATAGCAAAGAGGTTTTCCCATTTGATCCCGATGCGGAGTAGGTATCTAGAAAATAATTTACACATAAATTGAGAGAGTATGTACCATCAAAATATTTTTTACACAATTCTCAAGGCTAATCGGTGATTTTTTCAACACTGTTGAGATTCTTAAATTCAAAGTCTTTAAACTGTGCAATATTATTAACAAAAATATCCATATTAGCCACTGAACCTTTCATTGGCCTTCAATGAGTTATTAGAATTGTGCTTCGATTGAACTTTTGCAACCGATTGGTATATTTCCAGTGATTATTTCATTTAAGTTCATAACAGATCAAGCTGTAGATATTCTTCAAGATTAACCTACTCAACAGCACACTTAGTACTCTCAGTGTTCAATTATTGACTGATTTTCATCATCATACTCTTGAAGAGTTGAACCACCACTGCTTGCTTGCTGGTACTGACAACTCCACCGAAGCTACCTCCGCATACATACATACATACATACATATACCGATACATACTCACACACTTCTCCAGCTATACAAGAAGAAGTAGAAGAAGATAAAGTCAAGCAAAGAGCGTAGAAAGAGAGTGTGGAAGAATGTATACATATATTAAAATATAACAAAAACTAATTCAAACAAGAACACTCATATCCTATCTTTGTTTTATTGAGGAGATTCGCGGAATCGCGTATACATGTTGCGATACAATTCACAATACACTCACGGTATACATATATTATTATATATTTATGTATACGAGAGAACTTTGTAGGCGTGGTTTTGCGAATTTGCATACTAGCAGGTGACAAAGTGGTATCAAGGAGGAGCATGTATGAGCCAATCGTATCGTTTTAAGTCATTTTGCATTCTAAAAACTGTATATTTTCTCTCAAACATCGAATATATTTGTATG
This sequence comes from Chrysoperla carnea, assembly GCF_905475395.1. Classification (NCBI taxonomy): domain Eukaryota; kingdom Metazoa; phylum Arthropoda; class Insecta; order Neuroptera; family Chrysopidae; genus Chrysoperla; species Chrysoperla carnea. Next base: position 23,218,713 of record NC_058340.1, read on the forward strand.
TATATTCGCGCGTATATGTATACGTATTATATTTTAAAATACATAAACATCGAATCTTCGGAGTCGACAATGATTCTCTCCGTTCACACATACATATACAAACGCATATATAGAGAATATTATTTTTCTTGTTAGACAGAAAGAAATAAGATTATTTGCTTTGTACAAAAATTTTTATCCATATCGTCTGATTATTAATATAACGATCATTTAATTTTTAATGATTTTTTTTTCTTCGTTTGGTGAAATGAAATGTTAAAGAAAGTGGAGGGAAAACTAGGGTGTTTTATTATGCATACATTAAGATGTTGAGGGGAAATTTGAAAAGTTCATATATGAATGAGCTTAATAACGTTGGTGGAATTTTTTTTTACATTTAATTATACAAAGATCGGTTTATTTTTATATGCATGCCATAAAGATAGTAGATAATTAGAAGCAGATAATAAGAACATTACCTTAATCACGGGTATAGCTGTCCTAACTCATTTAGATTTCATATTCGACTCGTTCATAAATACTTCTCTTCCACAAGACTTTGAACTTTTCTTGTTTGTATTGTGTATTGCTCGTAAACTCATAAATAATCAAAATTTTGGCTCATAAAATAGTGATAATAATAATAATGGGGCTTAGCTCCGTTTCTCAGACCTATAACAAAGGCCATCCACATCATTATTTTTAATTCTTGTTTATTTCTTAAACTATATCCGAATATAATAAATAATAGACTCATAATAGATAATCGTAGATATCTCTGGTAGATATTGTGAAACTAAGCTTGCGTGGGAGGTCAATATCAGCCCCCAGTGTGACTAAAAAGGAAAGTTTGGTATATATGGTTGGTCAATTATTTGACTGTGCCAAGAAAACGAGTACACTCCGAAATCATTTCTAGACAATTTACTTTACTCTATAACAAATTAAATAAAGCTGAATAAAATATATCAAAGTTTATTATACGAAAACATACATATTTACATATTTAAAATTGGGATTTTCTCTTATTAGCGAATTTCCGAAGGAAATTCGAGCAAACCCTTTTGTACTGATGATGGAATTTTGACAAAGCATACAAAACATACGTTTGTGTGTCTGTAAACTTACTAGCGGTCGCAATTTAAATCCGATTTGAATAAAAATTGGTATAAAGAAGGGTTTCGGTATTTGAATGGTCAAGTTTGTAAATGAGAAAAATCGACACATAAACAAGAAGGGGGGAGTGAAAAGTACAAAATTTTAAATTATTTCAAAATAAAAAATATTTTTGTTTTTTTATCAGTTTTAAGCAAAAAAGTACTCCGATGATTTTTTCTTTAGACCCTTAGTTTTCGAATTAAAAACTGTTGAAAAATTAAAAATGCTAATAAGAAAAAAAAAAAAAAAAAAAAAATATATATATATATATATATATATATATATATATATATATATATATATATATATATATATATATGTATATATATATATAGGAAATTTGATATTTTTTCAATCTCTGAGGGAATACGCTTAGAAGAAAATTCAATTATTTGACATAAACTAATTTATTCAATTTGTATATACGTTGTTTAGATGAATAAATTGTTGAAGGTTCGATTGCAAGTCATGTCCAGGACATACTCAGATAGAAAAGTCAAAATTTTCTTTTGACTTCAATAAGGAAAATATCTATGTTAGTCATGAACTTGAATTTAAAAAAATTTAAATCCTAATTTTATTGTTCATTTACGTCCTTAATGGACAACTTATAAATATTAAAATTTTATATTTAATCTTCATCGATACAAAAACGTTACTCCCAAAAATATGAAATCTTTGAAAACCACCCTTATTTTTAGTAGATAACATACATCATAAATTTTTAAAATATTAAGATTTATTTAAATTATTAATAAATATTATAAAAATATTGACAGTACATCTGATAAATGATGATTTTATATTTAAAATTCCCCTTATTTTAAATTTTAATATAAAAAAAAAATACTATTAAACATTTTTCAGAAAAAAAGAAATTTAAATAAAATTCAATAAACATTAAAACATTCAACCCCCCCTGAATTATGTAGCACATTAAAATCTGTTGATTTATGAACAATTTTAAACAATACAAAACTAAAAATTGTCATTTAAAATAGACCAGCATTTAGGTTATTTTGTATTTCTCAATATTTCTAAAATTGTGAGAATTTACTTTTAAAATAATAAATTAAGTGGGACCAAACTCATTTTTACCATAAACAAACATAAATACTAAATGCCGTTAAAATTTTCTGTAGTATAAGGAGATATGCAAGGAATGAATAATACTAGGCATTTCAATAAAACTTAACAAAGTTTCCAAAAATTCCTAGGTCATCGAGCTTTTTATTATTATTTTATCGTTCAGATTTAGCCGAAAAAATGATGATTCATATAGGTAATCCTTTTCAATTGGACATTTGTATATCAAAAAATCTAGAGAATGTGATAAAAATTATCTGAAATATTTCGACAATCTTGTAGTTTATAATAATACCATTAAATATAAGTTTGTCGATGATATAAAAACAAAATTTTAATTTGAATATGAGTTCATCGAAGATCTATCATTTGATGAACAAAGACGACTATAGTTAGAGTATTTATGATTGAAGAACGATACCTATATTATCAAATTTATAAGCATCACTTGCACACAATAAATTATATATTTTTGTAGTTGTGTGGTAATAATTGTAAAGCTAAAAATAACACATTATTTGACTACAAAGCATGTATTTGGTTTATATGTTTGCACTGTGCATATGAATCAAAAGTTTTAAGCACCTTACTTGTTTATTTTAATGGAGAAAAATTCCCATATCCTGAATGTGAGTGCCAGTTTTGTTTCTACACGAGCCTCTTCAGCCAACTTTTGAATTGTTCTCTTAACAATTAAAAGAATTCAAGTATCCAGGCGCTAATGATAATAACTATGCTTTTTCGTGCTATATATTTGGTAAATCAAAAAGATGATATCTACTATTCAAATTTTTCACAAAAAAAAGTTTTTATAAAATTCAATAAACACTGCAAATATCCAACCCCTCCCGTTTATAATATGTAGTACATTAAAATCTGTTGATTTATGAGTGCTACATGAATAATTTTAAATAAAAAAATAAAATTGTCATTTAAAATAGACCAGCATTTATATTTTATACTTCACAATATTTCCAAAATTGTGGGAATTTAATTTAAAAATTATAAAATAAATAATACCATCATATATTTTAAAAATATCTTCTTTTTTTTGTTTATGAAACTTTTGAAAGAGATCAATAATATAATTTTATTATATGGTTCAATGAATTGTGTATCTATTTTAATTTTAAAAAAAAATCTGGTTTGAAATTCTCCCAGAATATCCATGTGCATGTGGGATTTTCTCAAGCTTTAAACGACGACTGCGACTACCTAGGTGACGGGTCATCTTTGGGGCCTGCATTATAATTATATAGTCCCTCCAGTTGGAACTATGTTCTTTATCGTACGATATTTGTTTGCTGGTTAGGAGTTAAAACCAAAAAAACTGCAAGAGACACCAAAAACCGACATATAGGCTACCCAGGAAACTACAGCTTTTTCAATCGATTCAGGTTGACATGAAAGAGAAAATGCAAAAATATTTTTATAACTGTCAATTTGTATTTTTTGTCAAAATTTTATGTTTTATCATTTTAAAAAATCGAGTTATGGAAGTTATCAGAAGTTATCAGAAAATAGAGATATGTCATAAAAAATATCCTGACCAAACCAACCGTAATGAACTCACATATTGGATTGACTTCTAAATCAGAAGTATGTTTTTTCAAAACTAATACTTTAATTGTTTCATACAGTAAAATCAAAAAGTAGCTATAAAATTAAATTCTCAAGAAGAATCAAACAAGTATTTGACTTCAAAAATTAATACCTTAAATTTTCAGAAAAATATCATGTATATAAAATAAGCGCAAGCGCTACTTTTATAATGTACCAAAGTACGAAAGGAATATAGTCCCTATCTCTTAATTCACCATTCATTCTTAATTTTCTGACTCATCTATCTATTAAAATAAATTTTACTGTGACTTTACTTTCCTAAGGATTTATTGTATAGATAACATGTTGAAAGCTGTAATCGGAGGGGGTGATTCAAAGTACATTTGGTTGTGATTTATGGTATATTAAAATATTGTACAAAATTTTTAGTCCCACTGCATTGTCGAGTTTTTTAGGAACAGAACAGCCCTTACATACAAGCATAAACACAACCAAATGCACATATAGAGGTTTAAAATATTCAAATTGTACAAATTATTTTTAATAGAGGAATTTATTAATTTTATTTATTTTTTTTTTTGTAAGATTATGTTTTGTGTTTTATTAGAAGTGGGAAAATAATTTCAAATAATAATTATTTAATAAATAAATTGAATTTTGTGGTTTTATTGAATTGGAAAAATATTGCTTATATTTTAATCTATAATAATATTATTATTATTGATTTGAATTCGATTTATATAGAATACTACACTACACATATTTTTCAAGAATAAATTAAATTAATTTCAATAATGTGTTTTCAATACGCGATTATTAATATAAAAAAAAATTATATTAAAAAAAAAAAACTGATTTCTCATTAAATCACTTCTAACTGATATTTCATTGACGTGTTGAATATTGTGTAAATTCCATTTCAGAAGATCATCTAATAGCTCATACTTCGAGCCGTTTAAATATGTATGTAGAGATGTATCGTACCCTTGAGAATGACCTAGGTTTGAAACTGATGTTCTTTAAACATAAGGTGCCAATGACATTTTGTTTATGTGTTATATACTGGAAAAATTTAGGAATTAGTATTCTATGATATATATCAGATTTTATAATTATATATTTAACGTGAATATTAAACAAAACTTTTTTTTCTAACAAATTCTAGTTAGAGCACGATTTAAGGTAAAGTTTTTAATAAGTTAAACAGTGGAACCTCAATAAAATCAACTAATCGATTAGGTCTGATTCCTTCACTTCTATACTCTGAATTTTTCTCAAATTTCAAATTTGAATAGTTATCCTTTATCTTCCAGTCTGCAGTATAGGTTAACAACATGAGGGTTCTTCAATTTGAGAACAAAAACCAATGTCGATTTCGTTGAGGTGTTGATTGATGCGCATAAGAGGCATTATGATCCGAAAAGAATTTCATAACATTTGGTCGAGCCATTTCGAGTCGGGCAAGCTTTTTATTAAATTTTATCCTAATCGTTATCGCGCGAATAAAAAATGAAATCTGCCTTCGTTGAGCTGTTGAACGAAGCGTATTAACGCCAATATGACCCGAAAAGAATTTCATAATATTCGATCAAGTTGTTTCAAGTCGGTCGAGATTTACTTTTTTAAATTTTTTATAACTTATTATTATGCTCAGTAGTTATTCGTGTGAACCTCAAGGGTCGCACCATACTCTATCCACGGCTTATTTATTTAAATAACCAGCAACCTCTCCCCCCTTAAAATTTTAAAGGGGGGAAAATTGATATAGACTTCATACAAAAAAATAAAGCCTTTTATACAAAATTGCCCTGGCGCTCGTACATCCTTAATAAACCGTAAATTATATACTGGTTATTTGTGCCTTTATTTCTTCTCTTAGGAAGGTTTATTAATATGGGCAAGGTCTGGCTTTAGACAAATCAGACCAACACGGCCTTTTAGTCAACGTAGCAAATTAGAGCAAGAAAATCTGACTAGTTTAAGGTCATGTCCATGTTCCAGTAGCTAGATTAAAATTTACTCAAACCACACAAAATCGAGATCTCAACTAATCAAAATTTACCATATTTACTCCAACTAGGACCCAGCCAACAAACTATTTAAATTTCTACCAGGCCCTTTTTTAAACCGAAGTGCCATTTTAAGTTTGCTTTTGTATTTAAATACAGTTGTATTTGAATCAAGATTCCAAATTTTAATCGAATAAAATAAAAGTGACTACAAGAAATATTAAAAAAAAAAAATATTATACCCACAATTTATAGAAACCGAATGCACACTAGTTGTGCATTGTCAACCTAAAAAAGGACAATATTTATGTTTTTGAAGATGAGAAAACAACTTCTATGAATAAGAATACACCTTCTACGAGTATAATAACTACTATATTATTTTATATTGTATTTGGCTATCTTTTTCAAACATTTTGTGTGCTTAACAAAAATCTGAAACACAGTCGTATGTTATAGTTTGTTAAGCGTTATAGTTTTTTGAAAGTTGATCCGACTAACTGATCTTTTCTTGATATATTCACTTCGTATTTATTATAATAATAGTCCTTATAGTCGGCTACTGAATATTGTGTGTGTACCTGCATATATAATAGAGCCTGCTTTTTGGTCTTGGTCGCCTGTATCAGTATTATTTATATGTTATTAAAAAATAACAATAGATATTTTGTTTGTATGTAGTTTAATAACTGTCTCTTTAATGATAAATTATCAAATTTTTGTGTATAACGGTTTTCTGATGTTACGAATTTTAAATGAAATCCTTTTGCAATGTTGTTAATTTGTTATTTTATATTTCATAGTGGACTATCAATCTACTATTAATTGCACATTGCTTAGCAAAGTCTTGCCCAGGAATGTCTTATTTGGCCAGAGGTGCTTTATTCTATACTTTGCGCTGTTTGGTACAGAAAAAATGCTTCCCTCTACTGTTTAATAGCCTACTTGTACCTATTCAGTAGGTACTCCATCAATCTATGAAGAACTATAGTCTGCAAAAATTGTATATGGTAGATAGACCGGGTGAAAATCCAATGTTTTCATGCCAGCAGTCAACTTAGTTACATATTTATTATATATTGTAGATAAAATGTTGTTTTCACTTCCATTTTTCCAAGTCCTAAGCCATGTTTTTTTGGTAGATTTTGCATGTTGCTACACTTTTTACTTTATACAGTTTTTTTCAGGTCTGTTTTTTGTGCAGTTTTGATCTATTTCGCTTAATTACTGCCCATTCAACTGACGGCCGTGTAATTTTATAAAGCCACACTTCTATGCGAATTACAATGTTTCAGGTGGTTGATAAGATCACCATGTGGCTCGAAATTTTTGAGTTTTAGAATTGTCTTTATAATTAGGTATGAACTAAATTCCAGAGGCGTGCAGACATGAGAAACAATTATTTAAAAAAAAAACCACTGTGTTCTGACCGGTCATATTGAAAATCAAGGAGTATATATTACTGTTTTGAGACATTTTAATGTTAATTTTAATTAAAACTTTCCGAAAGCCATATTTTATTTGAGAACCCGGTTTAACTAGGATCGCCCATCCTTTTTATTTTATTAATTTCGCTATGATATGTTAGATTCTTGTTTTATTTTAAATTTTAGTAAAGTGGGATTATTATTTAGGGAATCAATAAATCATAGTATATTATAATTTGATCAAATGCCATTATAACAGGTTAAAGTATAAATTTGTTGTTTAAGAAGATATTGACAATGCACGTAACGACATCTATCTAAACACAATCCTAATAAAATTCAATCATATTTTAATTCAATTCAAAATCCTTTCTAAAAATTATTTACATAATCCAAAACAAAAACAAAATTTTTCAGACATTATAATTTAATAAAAATAAAAAAAAACAACCTTCTTCTTCAACTCTCCGTATTGTTTATAAGCCGTCCGTACACCTGGATGAAACATAGTTTTAGAATTATTATACTATAAAAATTTGCATTACAATACACATGATTTGATTATACGTATACAGGAGTAAGTTGTCTAGGTAGGCCCTCTGTCTCTAACAACTGTCTACAATTATTAGTTTTCAATTAGCTATTAGCATTATTATCATGTAAATATGTAATTGATGCTAAAACATGTAATCATCAAGGTAAAGATTGTGAATGTACAGTCTGGTCCATTAGAAAAAATATACTAGGGAAATAATTCAATCCCAAAACGTGTATTGATTTAATTAAATGCTAATGAGACATTCAAATTGCCGCCAAAATTGGACCGTTTTGAAGTGAAAACTTCTTTAAGCGCGTTGAGCCCTTTTTGGGTGAATATAAATCAACTCGCGTCATCTTCACGCGTCATGGTACATAAATATCCCATTGAAAACAGCGGTTTTCAGTTAAGCAACATTGAGCACACTTTGTTCTGGGATGAGTAACCTCTTGAAAACACTGTGTGTTGTTGCTTTCTTTTTTATTTATAATAGTTTTTTATACACACGTTAATAATTTCTATTTACAAATAATGAAATTTTAGTTATTTATATATACCATAATTTAAAAAACAAAAAGAAACAACAAAAATAAACACAGTTATTCCAAAGTTTTAAGTTTTTACTTCTGTTGACAGTCCCCATGACTGACTATTTTTTTTAATGTCAAGGTTGGTGTGTGTATATTGTCAATGTTAATTTTGATTTACTTACGAAAAAACAAATTATTAGCACCATATTTGGGTTTACTAGCTGAGGTAAGCGAATTACCTCAAATTAGGACGAGGCCATTTTAACCGTAAAGGTCTGCTAGAAGCATTACAAGGAAATAAAAACATTTTCAGGATGTATTTCGTCGTTTTTTAACGATGTGCTTACCTAGGATCAATCTTGACTAAGATTTTAAATTAAATTAGTAATTGGTTTCATTTGGTCATTCTCTACCCAATTTACGATACCAATGTGCTTAGAATTTTCAATTTCTGTCTATAATTATTGACACAATTCGAAAATATGGAGTACCTTGATAACATCTTCATTATATATACCTTCTATAAAAATAAAATCGTCCTGTTTAAATCATGTTTGACAATCAATTCATTTTATATATAAAAATTGCTATGGTCTATTGTCTGTTTGTCTGCATATATTTATTATAACAGGGTTTAATAATATGTAAAGGAATAGACAGACGGACATTATTAACTAACTGGTCAGTATAACTATCGTCATCGTCACAGTTAAGTTCTATTATTTATTGTGATGAAATAAAACTATAAGGGACTTCTTATATGTTTAAATATAATCATATGTATATGTGTAATTGGTATCATGTCCTCTGTCCCATAGTCATCGCATGAGACCCTCTCTTTGATTTTTAACACGCAAATCATTGATTACCACTACTAAGAGTTTTTGATAGGGTCAGTGAGATTTTTTGAGTTACTCAACTTTAAAAGTACAAATACCTTTATATAAAAAACAAATCAAGAAAAGCTCAATCAGAAAAAAAGGCCATTTTCTCTACAACTATGAAAGATTGAAAATTTGCAGAATTCTCGAAAAAAACAAAAAATTTCTAAAATATATTTTCGAAAATTTGCGAAATTTCGAACAGCAAATAAATGGTTTAGGTTATTGCTTTAGTTTCTTAAACTCTTTTATTCATAAAAAAATAATGCAAGCACTGACATTCAACACTTTCTTTATAGAGTATTTCAAAAGTCAATTGTTTGTTTGTAATTCAGATACAGAAAAATGTTTCAAGAAAAACTGGCTTGTATCAATTGGAAGAATCATTTTAAGTTAGAAAATGGTTCCTTATAAATACTAAAACATTTTTTGTTTGAAATATTTTCGAAATATGAATAGGTTCGACAGAAATTGTATGTAAAATTCAAAATCATTTTCATTTATACATGAAATTTTGAAAATCTGTTTGGTCATGAGATAAAGTTTACTAGGTATTTTTACATTCAATTTCTGCCAAACTTATTCATATTTCGGAAAAATGATCTTAACAAAAACTTTCGAGTTTATACCAGTTACGAAAATAAGTTGATCGTACTATCCTTGAAGATCAAAGTCCAATTCATGGTACCTATGAGACCTTCCTTTGGGTACGAGTAATTTTTGTTTGAAACATTTTTCGATATTTGCCCTACATTAAAAGATCTCAATAATCGGTTGCTAACAACTTCTGATACATACTGTTTTGTCTCAAGCGAAAGCTTTAATGATTTTTATATTTCAGTACATGAGCTGGAATGATTCACGATTATGCCCTTGAGAAAAAATATGAATAAAGTGAAAAAAATAATAATTTGTATTTAACGTTGATTCTTTAACGAGTTTCACTAACAAGTAATTTTTACATATACAAATGGTCCTGAATTTATAATTATATTTATCCTCGGTTTTATTCTTCTTACTGGTCCTCATTTTTATAATATGTGATTTCTTTTGTTCTGTTTTAATCATTTTTATTATTTGATCGAATAAATGAAATGAAGGCATGAAGTATATGAATGGTTTGTACTTACTTTAATTTTTAAACGTGAGAATTTATAATTATATACTACATGATATTTTATGAAAAATAAAATAAGGGTGCTTCTGGGTATTATCTTTTAACAAAAGGGTGGTCAAATCTTTCTCAAGAATATTAATTATTATATGTAATAAAAATGTGCTATATGACAGTTTTGTTCGTTATATTTTTGGAACAATAGAAATTTATATCTGTTACATTGGTCATTTTATACAAAAAAAAAAGTAATTAGCATTATTTTAAAGTTTTTGAAATTAAACAAACGTTGGTTCTTTTAAAGACGATTAACATAAAATTGTTCCAACTATTTTCACATCCTTCGAAAAATGATCTTTCGTCTTAGCATGTCTTTTTTAGAATATGTTTGTTCGATTACAGAGCTAACACCTTACAATCGATACTAGTTACATATATTAACTGTTCATACTATGTTTGCAAGATAAGGAAAGGAAAGAAAGATTTGTTTGTAGAATTCAAGTTTCTGACTAGAGAAAATTGAAAAAAACCGTGAAAATTTGGGATTTATTTCTTTCGGATTTTGGCGATTATAATCCTTAAGGATTAGTTTTTGATAATACGTCATATCATATTTTTAAAGTAGACTAAATTTACTACAATATCAGACAAAAATTGTATCTATACACTCAATAGTTTCCGAGATAAGCCCTTTCAAAGTTTGTAATTTTTTCGAGCTTTACAATTTTTTGCAATATTTTGCTGTGCTGTATAAATTTTGACCCTGATTTTTAGTAATAACTAGGGATTTAAGTACTCTGGCATCTTATATCATTTTACACGTTCAATTTCTTTAAAACCATTAGATAATTTAATTTTATATTTATTTTGTCAAAAACAATAAAGTTTATTATTAATTTATAACTATGCACTTAATTTGGTATCAATGTCTTATTAGACTAGGTAAAAATAAATAGATGAAATTATACATCTGCTGATCTTGGACCTTTAGGAAGAGAGAATCTGTAATTTTTTATTCTATAATCTAAAAACTAAATAAGGGTGTTTCAGGTTTTATATTATTTTCTAACAAAAGGCTGGTCAAAGCATTCTCAAGAATATTAATTATGGTATACAACAAGATAGACATTGGAAGTTTTGTTCGTTATTTTTGGAACAAAAGAAATTTAAATATTTTACACTAGGTATTTTTATCGCAAAATATCATTTGCATAACTATGTACTTTATTTGTATAGAAATTGAATTAACTTTTCATATCTTTGGAGACCAAATGCCGAATAAGAACAGAAATTTTAATTTACATCATTAAAATTGAGTATGTCGTTGAGAATTGCTAATTGCACAAGAACTACTTTCTCATCATACAAAAGAAAGATTTTTGAAAGAAGAAACTTTTGAACAATTTACGACGTAAATATGTGGCCAAATTCAATCTGATCGCAACTGATTACCCTTTAATAAAGCTAAATCAAAAATTTTCCTACAAGATGCAGTGATTCGAGTTTTACTGAAAAGTTCCTCACCATTTATACCACCACAAATGCTTAAAAATAACGTTTTAGTTAATCTCATTGTTAGAACTATGGTTTTTATCGGACGTTATAGTTTTTTTGCTGATTGGAAGGTAGAATCAAAAAAAGTGCCATATAAAAAAACGACACGAAAGACTGACTATTTAAGCCTAGGAAACTAAAACTTTTTGAAACGATTGATTCAGCTTGCAAAGAATTTTGACAATATGCAAAATATTTTTATAATTTGCCGATTTGTATTTCTTATCAAAATTTTATGTTTTTCATTTAAAAAAATGTGGTAGTGAATTATTAGAAGTTAAAGACAGTAGAGATAATTTAAAGTAAGTACAAGGAAATTTATAATATTTATGTCATAATAAATATCCTGATCAAACCGAATGTAGTTACACGAACATTCTAAGTTGACTACTCAATCAGTACGTCTCTTTTTAACTAATATTAAATTCTTGAAAGAATAAAACAAGTATTTGACTTCTAAAATAAATACCTTAAATTTTCAGAAAAATATCTTGTAAATAATAAAGTAAGCGCTGCATTCATAATGTACGAAGATACGATAGGAACATAATTCCTACCGGGTGTCCCAAGACAACTCTCGTTCGTTTTTTTTCGTTGTTACCTATAAACGATGATCAAATTGATTTGGCGATTTAAAAAAAACTTTATTTTTCGTAGTAATTATAGATTCAAATTATCGAAGTAAGTATTTTTGATGGAAAGAATCCCAAAAATTGGAATGATACCGGACTATAATACTAAAATCAATACTTAATCTCTGACACTAAACTTGTATTGTATTCAAACGATACACGACAGTAGTAAATAACAAAAATTATACCGATTACTAAAACCTAATCAACTGTCAAAATAATTAATGCTTCTCAAATTCTTATCAATCATACTGATCTCCGACATAATGATCCTATACCTACCAAACATAATACATTAACAACAACAAAAATAAAAACTAATTTTTAAAATTAAATTTTGTTTTAATATAGAATGTCACCCATATGAATAGAATTAATAACATCAAGATTAGACGTAAAAAAAAACCCACCTACGCGTTAATTACATTTAAATGTATATATAAGAAATTTGAGATTAAAACAAACAATAACTTGAACAACAAGTTACACCAAAAAAAATCTTATTGTGTTGTTCATAACCTTAAAAAAAATACAATTCTTATACCATGTATATAAAATATACCAAGGTATACTAAGTTTAGTCCCAAGTTTGTAACGCTTAAAAATATTGATACTAGAAAGAAAATTTTGGTTTAGGTGTTCATAAAATCACCTAATTAGTCCATTTCCGGTTGTCTGTCTGTCGTCTGTCGCCTGTCGTCTGTCTGTCTGTCGTCTGTCGTCTGTCTGTCCGTTTGTTTTCACGATTACTCAAAAACCAAAAGAGATATCAAGAAGAAATTTTTATATGAGCAACATAGTTCAATTGGGTCTTCTTATAAACCGTTAGAGATAGAATAAAAGTTTTAAAAATTATAATTATAAAAAAATAAACAACTTTTGTTTGAAACATTTTTTCATAAAAATCACTGTTTACCCGTGAGAGCGCAAATTATGCGTAAATTGTATAGTATGTATTATATTGGTACATCAGTTATATATGTGTTACATATATGTATGTGTAATGTGACAGAGTAATCAGCACTGTCAAGTCAATACATGGTATTTCAACAATTAACTAAGTCAATAGTTTGTTTTCACTTTTTTTTTTTTTATAAATGCATAAATCAATTTTAAATATTTAAAATTTTGATTGGATAAGTCACTTAGGTCAATAACATAACAGTTTTTAAATTCATTATTTCCGTTTCATTATTGTTTTTGTACAAATTATACTTTTCTTCTTTCGTAATTTTGGTTTTGAATTGATTAGATGTTGTTATTAAAGACACATTTCAAAAAAAGAGATTATTTTGTATATTCTACCTATGATTAGATTTGAGTAATGGGGAAACGTGATATTTTTTATTTTCCATTGATTCTATAAGATTAGATCCATGGCTATTATAACAGAGTATTCCTTTGATTACGTTTACAACTAGCTACTACATTGATTCTTGGAACTATGTTTCTTGTCGCACGTTATCTTTCTGATTTGTTTATTGGTTGGGAGGTACTAAAAAAGTGCAACATAAAAATAACACTGACCATTTTCGTCTAGGTTACCTAGAAAACTAAAACTTTTTCAGCTTGCTATGCATTTTGAGAAAAAGCAAAAATATTTTTATATTTTGTTAATTTGTAATTTTTGTTAAAATTTTACGTTTTATCATTTAAAATTTTTACATTCCCATTTTTACAAAAAAAGTGTAGAACGATTAACTATTGGAATCGAGTCATTAAAAATAATTTAACAATCAGCTTCAAATTTAAAGAATTGGGTTTCAAAGGATATAAATTACGAAACTGAAAAAAATTTTTGTGCACCTAATTTCAGTTTGTAAGGCTTTTGGCGAAACTATAGAAGCAAAAATGATTTTTACACATTTATTCTAATTGTATACCAATTCTACCAATCCCTTCTGATAATACTAGGGAGGCTATTTAAATACAGTCAAAAAGTACCATTCACCTCAAAAAATATTCCGGTCGTAAAACATAAATACACTGTCACCGGGACACAATTCTGAACTAAGCAGCTTTTATCACTAAGCAGCTTTTAAACCTCCGAGCTAAAAAGAAGTTTGACCGTTATGTGTGCGTGTTCTAAGCGGATGAACCGATTTTGATTTTTGGTTTTTGTTTTGTCTTGTTTTTTTTTGTTTTGCTTTGCTTTGTTTTTTTTTTTGTTAATAGGTAATTAAATGGTTCTTATCTATGTTTAAAGTTCATAATCGGTTCAATTTGGAGAGAGCTATAAGGATAAAGGTAATTTAATGGAGTGTTCTTAGCTGTATTTCAAGTGCTAAGTTGAGGATTCCGTACAATAAACATTTGTTGAATTTTTTTAATTTCACTTGTTCCAGAAAACATAAAATATATGTCATTGGGGAAAAACTTCCAGTTTTTTTTTGCATAAATTCATATCACCCCTTCTTGTTCTAATTTATTGACATTTTCTATTCTAATAATGTTTCATTCTGATAATAATTAGAAAATATATAATATACAAAATTTTAAAATGCAAGGGAAATATAATGGGGATATAGGTTAAAATCAGGTTGGTCTGTGTTTAGAAATGATTGAAAATAGAGAAGCAAATCCAGAAAAAACTGATTGAAATTAATTTATAGATAAACAAAAACGTAGAAATTGGATCTTCACTACGAATCTTCGCGACGCCGTCATAATTCTATTTTCGAGCATTCGAAAAAAGCAAATTAACTAGAAATAGTTTGATATTAGTCTTTAGCATGTTATTGTCAAGAAAACGATTAAAATTTAACTTTAACTGTACAATATTCTTTTTTTTTTTATTCTTAATAGCTAATAAAACAAAAATATTCAAACTACCATTTTATAAAATTTTAAAACTTATATTCATCTATCAAAGTGCATATTACAATAATTCTCTATTGTCCTCTTACATTTAAATAAATGACAGTCGGCTAGTCCCTCTTAATGTTCATTTTTTTTAATGAATTATCATATTAAAAAAATCGTTTTGAATTGCCACTAAATATTTTTTATATAACGTATATATGCATACACACAGAGTTGACACCACACCAAAAACCATTAAGTACAAAAAAAAGGTCTTCTGGTTACCTTAGGTACATACCTTACAGCCATTCATGCTGCTTGATTATTTGACAAAGGTTTTCTTTTATTTAAATTCGACAGAAAGTAAATTCACCTATAAATTTTTAATTTATAATAAACTCACATAAATTTGTCAAAGATAAATTTTCCTCCTAAATTTGCTAATAAATTAAGCAAAATTTGTATTCTTCGCCTCATTAGTTCTAAATAAAAGTTAATTTTTTGCTAAACTTCAAAATATTCCATATAAGTGAAAAGGAGAAAACCGACTAAGTAACATACTGTATTATTTAAATACCTTGCGTATACTTCTTAATCAATATTAAAAGTGCTTACAAATTACATAAAATAAACAAAATGGATTAATTTATAAACAATATTAAGTTCTAAACAATAGCTGTTTATATTGAGGAATTATAACTTTGTCTTTGAACCTTTCTAGGCAGCCTTTCTTAGATACGGGATAAAAAAATATTTCCATGTATAACATAAATTGTTAACTTGTATCTCGATTTTAATCGTACCCGACATCGAAATCACTCTTTGATTACAATACTTTTTTTAATTTTGAGATAAAGCATGCGGTCAAATCGTCACTAAACAGTCGGTACGAAATTTATTTTACTCTTAGTAATATTTCTTACAAATGGACTAAATTTGTTGTATTTGTGTGTTTGTTTGAAAGGCAATTTAATGGAGAGTGTGTTTCAAGAAAACCGGTTGTTTTGGAGAAAGCTACAAGGAAAAAATCGCATTTTTCGAGTCTTTATCTTTTGATGTGGAAACTTCTTTTGGCACGTTGAGCTCTTTTTGGGTGAACAAAAATCATAGAACTCGCGTCATCACGTGTTTGTAATTAAAGTCCTGCTAAGCGGATGGTCCGATTTTGATGAATTTGGGTGTGTACAAGTGGATACGATGGTGATTTAGATTCACAATTCGGTCCACTACAAAATGTTTTTGAGGGTTCCACAACAAAAAATTAAAACCCATGAAGTATATGGTGGAAACGCATATAAATTCTAATACTACATTGCATCTTACTTCAAATGTATTTATTTGCGCTCCCACCATATTTATGTTGAATTCTGAACAGCTATTTGAAAAGTATTGATGCAGTTTTGATTATTATTGCAGAAGGCTCCAGCCAGGCTGATTGCTAGTTATTCCAAAGTTTTAAGGTTTCACTTCCGTCGACGGTTCCCATGACTGACTATCGGTTTTTGTTTTTTTTTAATTGAATTTATTTCATCATAAAGACCTGTTAAACTTCGATTGATTTGCCTACGACCTAAAATGCATATGCATTTAAAAATATCGTTAGGCTGATGACTTAAAAAAAACACTGATATATCATTTATTAATAACGATATTGTTTTTAACTAATGATCCGCGTTTTTAGTTGAGACATTTTTTTCCATGATCAATTGTACATTATGGTTGGTGGTCGATTTGATTCTTTTGTATATTTGTCAAGTCAAGATAAAAAAAAACATTATGAGTTATTAATGACTAATGAGCGGGTTTGATTGTTGGAATAAATGTCGGTAATGTTTTTCAAATAGTCCAAACCTAATATATCTAATCACAATTCTAACTTACAAGGCAGAATATGTTTTACTATCCGACCCGTACGGAGTTTCGCAGTAAGCACTTAAGCGTTCTATGTGTCATTCCATTCTATACAAATTTGGGAGAAATGACGTACGTCTATAGTCAACAGTAGCTTAAACGGATGAACCGATCTTAGTTTTTTTGGTTTCATTTGAAAGGTAATTTAACGGAGAGTGTTCATAAATATGTTTCAAGGTCGAGTTTAGTGTTCCGCATCCGTAAAACTTGGCGATTATAACATATAATTTTAACATATAAATAATAATTACTATGGAAATGAAATAGTAAAATAATTAGGTAATTCAAAACAATAATTCAAAAGAACAAGGTCAACTCAAATATTTCAATTTCAATAAAAATAATTTCAAAAATTTGTCCCAAAAAATGATAGCTCTCTAAATATCATTTTCATCTCATCTAATGTCCTTGACCACCACTTTCATATTGATTTAAGAAGAAGTGTTATAAGTTTAAAGTGTTTATCTGTACGTCTGTGTGTTCCTCAGTGGCTTTGTAGCCCCTAAAGGGTCGAACCGACTTGATTAAGAATATTTTATAGTTAAGTTTCCAAAAGTTGGTTTACAACGAAGAAATCGCATTTGTCGGGGGTTTTGTAAATTTCACTTGTATTATTGAATTTCACTAAGAGTATTTCTGTTTTTGTCTATGTTAGCCCACAAATGGTCTCTTTGACTTTTGGAAAGAATTCTTAATTGACGTATTCGGTATCAGACAATCTGACACAAAAGGCAGAACGAGGGCGGAAGGAGTAACAATTCATGACTTTTGCTTTTACTTTTCAAGCTGCTTTAGACTGTTAACTTCAGGGCATTCAAGGGAGATCCAAAGATACATTGCCACGTTAAAACAATACTTTGTGTGTATTTGACTTCAATCTTTCAAGATTGTCAGAAATTATTCGAATACAAGATGATGCACGATGAATTATATAGTTTAAATATTATTAAGATTCATATCATAACACATTTTAAATAATAACCGTAGCATATACATGTACATTTTACCTACCATTGTATTAATTTTTTTAATTTATTTTTTTCTTCTTTTAAATAAAAAAATATTCAATAAAATTATGAGGGGGTTAATCTCATGATTTAATGTGATTTTGTTTCATTTTGTTGGTATATTATTATTTAAAAAATATAAATTCTTTAACGACTAAACAATTCGCGTTGTATCTTTTATTATAACTTATTAGTAATGGTATGATTTAAACATTGAAAAACGCACACAGGAACACACATTCAGGTAAATTGACTGTAACGATGGAGCTGGATACACATGCAATTGTTCACTTTGAGAGCTACTTTACCACCAATGAATACGATTTATAGAATTTATTCGAATATAGAGTTGAAACCGTTTATTGTGACATCAACCCGATATGTGATATGAATGATATGTTTTTGGTATAGCCAACTAAATTGATTGTCTTGCAATTTTCTGAAGTAATGGTACTATGTTTAGAATTGACCTTGAATTCACATTTGATTTTTAGTTTCATCAAGCATATTACCAATTTGGTATTTTAATAATTTTCGATAAATCATGAAAGAAAATGCTAGAAATCTTTTAAAATTGGCTGGTTGACTGACACTATTTCAATTCTTTACTGAGGGTAGACTTTTAAACAGCACCGTGGAGAGGTTTTTCGGAATACTGATCCGTAATAGAAACCATTCATAAAGTTTTCAAAAAGTTTTTTACTTTTCATAAAGTTTTGCTTCGAAAAGCTGTTTGGGTAAGTAGTATATTCAAAAAATCCATTCAGTACGGCTATGTAAAAAATATGTTTGCCGACCTAATTAGCCCGCAAAAACCTTTTGAGAAATTGTTCCCGATCAAACTTGCTGAAACCTTAGGAAATGTAAGGTATTGGCGAATAGGAAAAAGGTGAAAATTGACACAAAACTCAAATTTCTAGTGTCAAAGTGCTCAAAACTCCTATCTTTCGAAAGTTCGATTTAAAAGTTGAAAAAAAGAGAGAAAAAAGTTGCTTGATTTAAATAGAGTGATCAAAAATGGCATGTTTCAAAAAAAAAAAAAAACATTTTTGATCTCTTCCGATTCAAAAAGAGTGCAATAGTGTATTTTAGAATATGTATATATTTTAAATATAGCCCCCAAGGTATCACCTATAAGTTATCTAAGTTCTTGTTGGGTAAAAAAATATATAAAATTATCGCCTGTCTGGCTTTTGTAGTCGTAGTTTTTTCTTCCTGATGTGAACGTCACTTTAAAAGTTTTTCATTTTATATGCATAAGAATAAATAAAATTAATTAGTGTTGTATTGTATATAACATTGTGAAATATAAATATATTTATCCTAAGTTATGAGGCATCTTACTAGTGGTAGGTATAGTAGATATCTACTATAATGCCTTGCTACACACTAATAAAGGTAGGCAAACAAAATCATTTTGTGTATATTCATTCATACACATATCTTGATGTATATTTTATATACTTGTATAAAGTATATTTATATAAACAGTTCTTGTTGGCTTTTTATACTTATTTCACATACTTTTAAATTTACAATAAATAATTGCTATTTTTAAGATATAGGATGATTATTGAAAAATTTTTTAAGATAAAAGTAATTAAAACTAAGGCAAATATTAAAAAAATCACAAAATTCGCCTTATTTAACGAAAAAAAATTCGTTTCGATAATATTTTTACTTGAATGTTATAAGCGTATTAATATTGTAATAGTTAATACTTGATGAAAATTTGAACAGCCGTTAGAAAATCATCCACTCTTTTTTCGGTTTCATAAAACTGTATAAAATGACATTATTTATTACTTCCCTATCTTAACAAAAATCACATTTATTTTGTATAGAAACTAAAACCCTTATCCCTATCCCTATATATTATAAATGTGAAAGTAAGGATGTTTGTTTGTTTGTTTGTTTGTTACGCTATCACGCTAAAATCAGCGAATGGTTTTTAATGAAACTGTGCAACATTATAGCTCATACATCAGAATAACACATGAGCTATAATTTATAAAGATATATTTTAAAAAAAAAATTAGAAAATTAAATTTAATCTGACATCGACTATTTTAAATTTTTACAGAAATCTTTAATTTATGGTTCGAAATGTTGATTATAGATAGAGTAGATCTATGATCATCATTTTAAACCATAAATTAAAGAATTCAGTAAAAATTTAAAATAGTAAATTTCAAAGAATTCATGACCAACTATTCTGATATACTCAATGAATTATGACTATTTTACATTTAACAAAATTGAAAACTGTGCATATCAAGAGAGGTGGAGGGTATACAACGGTGATTTTTTACTTTTAGGCCCATTGAAGTGGACGGGTATCAAGCTAGTATCTATTAATTTGCTGATTAATGTCGAATCATTATAAAATTTCCAATCTGGTACACGTGTTAGTAGAATATAGTCCTAATTCCAAACATATTTAGATCAAGAGGTACAGTAGTTTTTCCATAAAATAATAAATCATGAAACACACGGTAGCAAAGCATTACATACTATCATATTAGATACATGTATGCCATAAAATTATTTTAATAAACTTTAAATAATAATATTTTAATAAATTGTTAATAATAATAATGTCCTTAAATCATAAAATATACCCTAATTGATTTTATTAAGTTTATTTATTTACAGATTTTGTGATATTTATCAAATAATTATAAAATATACGAATATGTGAAATCAGTGGGTGTATTGTATTTGATACGCACGGTAAATTCAAAAGAAATTTTTCTTTTTATTTATTTTAATTGGAAATTATATTTTACATAAATATTATGATTTTGTTGCCCACTATTTTATATTTCTGCTGGATTCGTTAAGTATCAGGTAAATTCTTATTTATGTAAGGCCCTTAATATTCAAATTTACAACTGTTTGTTTTGTTGAGCTATTTTAATTAAGTATCAGTCATATTAAGGATAATGAATAATCGTAAAAATTCAAAAGTAGGCAGTATCAGAGGATGTAATTATTTGTTTCTTGTTTTTTTATTAGCTTATTTAAAAAAATAAATAATAAAATACGCCTGTAAAATCTTACAAAAACAATAACTAAAATCCCAAAACACAATGTAAAACTGCTTTTTTTATTATTTTATTTCGATCTCTTAGGGAGTTTGAAACTACGAAAATTTGGGACACAACTTTTTTTTTGCTTGTAAAACATAATCTCACATTTTGCGACCATAATGTAGAATTTAACTAACCGAAAATGTCCTCATTTATGCGATGAACTATACGAAAAATAATGTTTATCCTGCTAATATTATAAATGTGAAAGTTTGTATGTTTAGATATTTGGATTTGTGCTACTCTTTCACCCAAAAATTGTTTAGTTGATTTGGATCAAATTTGTTACATATACAAGCGTTGGTCGTTATAGCCGACATGGTAGCTTACAATTCCAATAAATGTCGGTCACTATAGGGAACTGACCATTCTGTCGTTGTAACAACTTCGTTGTTATAGCTGATGTTATAACAGGTTTTGACTGTATATTTTACTACATTCTTCATGAGAAATGACAATAAACTCAAACAATGAAACTCAATTAATTTTGACAAAAAATTAATTTCCTTTTTTGCTATTACGAATAAAAAAAACATTTTATTTAATAGAAAAAATAGAGAGCTTTTATTGTAATTAACAACCATTTTTACCCATAAATAATATATGATATAAATGCATTATATTTTCCCTGATTCAATACAATAATGAACAATTAGTTAAATTAGCGGATATGACGTCATACATGTGAATATATAGTAAATAAATTGATCAATAATTATTATTGTTATAAATTTGTATGCATTTTTATTTTATTTTAATAGAAAAAAATATATATTTTATATACAGTTTTTATAATATTGAAAGCGTTTATCTAAATATGGGGTCACACGATAGCGGAATTATGACTGGCGAAGTTAATCTTAAGAGAGTGTCAAATATTACTATGAAATTTTCATTCACATTGGACCATTAAAAAACATAAGAACGAAGAGATCGTAAACCCAAGTGGAAATTTTTATTATTTTTATCAGACGAAAAAGTAATTCAAAATCGAAAAATTTAATTTTCTACGTACCTCCAGCGACAATTAAAATCTCAATTTTTCTCCAAGGACTTGCTGGAACAGACTATTGATCGAAATTTTACTTGACTCTAATTTGACTTGATAAAGCTTTCAATTTCGTCCTTCAGCGAAACCATCATTCATTTCCACAATGGTTTGTACTTTTATTAAATTAAGCTGTCAGATCGTAGTTATGCTTAGATCTTTTTCGCTGAACCGTTTCTTCCTTATTTCCTTACCTTATTAATTACAAAAGATTAAAATCATGAGCTTATTTTAGGATACGCATTATTTAGTCCCATAGTTTAGATGGATTCTCTCTAGGGATCTGAATGATTTAAAAATCAAATTTTGTGTACTTCTTCTAAGAATGTTTATAGCCCTAGAATATAACTACGAATATATTTCTAATCTTCGAAAGTCTTTTATAAACAAGATATAATTAACAAGTACTACTCACAGCCTAAATCTAGAAGATAGCCCTGACCTTTTAATTCATAAATTACTGCCAAGTAAATAAGCTATTTTAGTCTATTTGGAGCATTTACTTCCAATCACGTACATATACACCCGAGAGGCTGGTTTTGTAGCTTTTTTTTGTATGTTGAAGTTTAAAAAACGCTTTAAATAAACATAAAAGCTAATGGAACTCTATATAGCCTCATTTTGGAAAAATGGACTTTAAAATTTCAAAAATCTTTAAATAAGTTATGTTCAGAATCTATCTTAAAATTTATCGGTTTTTTTATGATTGGAGAAATTTTCGGTAAATTGAATAAAAAGCTTTTTTTTTGCCTGACGACAGATGATAAAAATATATGGATTAAATGACCTGCTAAGTCTGCGGAGGTTAAACATCATAGATCAAACTCATACTTGGACTCATCGAATAGATTTTCCCTGAGTAAGAAACATAACTCAATCATTAATTACCAGCATATGAATAGACATGAATATTTTTTTTAATGTATGGCGGTAACGACATATACATTTATAGATGCATACAGTTGAAGTGAAGGGTATGATGGGGTGATAATTGACTAGCTATTTAAATATTAGTTGGAAGCAATTATTATTGGATTTGACCATATATTATTTATATAATGATAATCAATGATTATTGTATTGTAGTATGGTTAATTTAAATATAAGGTGACACAAAAAATTGATGACATAATCGGTTTTTTATCTTCACAATCTTCTTATAAATTTTGTTCATTTAAATAGAGAATAAATTTTATAGTTTTATTACTAAGTTGCTTTTGGATTTAACGAGCTTGAGTGATGATTGGGAGAAGACAATAAGCTTAGGCTAGATTGAATTGCAGAGTTTCTAGGTCAGATTCAAGGCTCGGTTAGATTAAATGGTTCTGAAAAACACTTCTACATCAATTTTCAGCCAAATGTTAAAGCTACGACACAATCATCTCGATATTTTCATAAATTCCCATTTTTCTTTATAATTTTAACAATATCATTTCTCTTTATTGTACAGGTTTTGGTATAGGTACCTAAAAAACTATTAAATCAAGCTACCCGAAATTGAAAGTATGCCCGATTACTGAATTCACTAAGCATCTTTGTCACTCATTTAAACCATTTTCCTATTTTCCCAAAGCCTATAAGAATTTTTTTTTTGCCATTATTCCATTTTATTCACTCATTTGCATTCAAAAAAATCCTTCATTTCCAGTTTCAATTGTGAAGTGTGTCGTTTATTAATTATTCGTCAATTTTTAATCAAGTTTTTTGTAACATCTTGTGGTTAAAAAAATTCAATGAAAAAACTATCTAGGTATTACCGATTAGATGAGAACATAAAAATTATTCAATAAAATAATAATTTGAGTGCGTTGTTCCATCAATTTTAAATAACAAATTAAAAAAATTAAATCGACATCGGCATTGATAGAAAATTGATTTCAAAAAATTTTTTTTTTTTTTAATACTATAATTGTTCAAATACTAGCTGGAAGCATGATTAAAGCTATATTGATAGTTAAAAAAATTACTTTTAATTGAGCTATATGAAAATTTAACTAACATATATTCTTTTTTTTTGCCTCTATACTAAATCTACAATCCAGGGTTTATGAACTGTTAGGAGAGACTTATTAGTTGCTTTTTTTCAATAAATTGAACAATATATTTGATACAAGTACGTTCCCGTATTTGACAAGTACGGGAACTGGTATGCCGTCATGTGTTGGTTCGATACTTGGACCATTTTCAAAATTATATGAGTGTTCTTTCTTTTCTTTCACGTCTTTCACAAAAAGTATATTAATTTAATATTCTTCCTAATTAATACACGCCCTAAAGTAAGTGTACTGAGAAAAGATGGTTTACAATCTTAAAAAACAGTTTTCTACTACTTTAAAGCTTTATCTAGTTAAGCAATATTCATATTTTATACGAGTTTGTAGCAAGAAATTGTTAAATATATTTAAGGATAAATATAAATTATATATTTAGCTCAAAATTCGTACATTTGTACAAATGTAAGAACATGATATAAAGTTTATAAACTAAAAAATGCATGTGTCTTTTTCCTACATAGCTATACTTACAGAGTAATAGCTTATCGACCGTAGAATTTTGTGGTCGAAAAAACACGGCTTACTTTTGTTTATAGGGAACCAACCCTGCATTTTATTAACACACTCATTAAATAAATGCTCATATACACAGAGGTCACACGAGTGGCTTTTAATTTCTAATAAACATTATTTCTAACCATGGCATGAAACAAGCAAATAAATAATATTAACCAACCAAATGAAATGCAAAATAATTATATTTAATATAACTAATTATTAATAATTTTATTATAATTATAAAATTTTATATACCTATATATGCATAATAAAATAAACAATAATTATGCGAAAAAATTCATTATATAAGCACATGGTAAA
The DNA here is from genome assembly GCF_905475395.1 of Chrysoperla carnea. Classification (NCBI taxonomy): domain Eukaryota; kingdom Metazoa; phylum Arthropoda; class Insecta; order Neuroptera; family Chrysopidae; genus Chrysoperla; species Chrysoperla carnea. Next base: position 23,243,917 of record NC_058340.1, read on the forward strand.
TACTAAATAATCATAATAATATATTTAAAATTATCAATTAATTTGAAATTATAAAAACAAATAAATAATTATTGAAATATACAATTAATTCTATGCACGATATCTATTTAACATTAAATTGCTATACCTATAAAATATAAATAATTTTATAATAATTATAATAAGGCCTTGGATAAAGGTACGTTCCGTTTTGTTTCTTAAACTTTAAAAATAAAGCACCACTACTTACGGTAATCGCCTAATTAGCCTTCTATATCAAATTTCCTATAAATCAGGTATGGTTTAATTAAACGTAGCTATGAATATCCATCACCATCTCAGTTTTACGTGTTATTTTCCAAATTCAACGAGACAAAGATCTTACACAGACGATTGAGATTAAGATTGGAAACCAATTTTGACTGTACAGGTTTCGTGGCTTCTTGTAAATTTGTTACATTTTTATTGGTAAATTGAAGATGAAAAACTGGTTTCGAAATCGGAAGTTTATGTGTATAAGGTCTTATGAAAAATAGCAAAATAAATCATATTAAGGGTGTAAGAGTGCCAGAGTAATTTTGGATAAAAGGCATGATTTTTTTGTTATATGAAGTTTAAAAGAGTCTTAAATCAATTCTGATAATTTTTGGGGGGTCGTCCCCGATGATTGATATAAATAAATAAAAGAATTGCATATTTCGGGTTACTAAGATCGATAATCATTGAAAGCAAACACTTTTTTATTTCCTTTGAAAAAAAAGATGCTACAAATTTGAATTCTTTGCATTCTGACTATACAGGTACTTATCTATGTTATTTTAGCTTTCATATTTACCCCATTTCAAACTGGATTTGTAATTGCCTTGAAAATCTGATGAAATATATAATATTAAAAATTCGTAATCTGTACTGTATTCTTTGTATGCACAGTATTCTAACTTCAAAGATAACGTTACAGTGCTATCTCTTAAGCCGATGTAATTAAACTGTTAAATCACTCCGGCCTAATAGATAACGTGTAAACTTTACATATTGTGTAAATGAATCCTTAATTTTTACTTTCATCTATTTTACGTATTTCTAGGACTTCATTTTTGGACTTTAATCGCGAAAACTCTAAAAAGAAAATTCTGAAAACACCCTAATTTAACAAATATGATATATAGTAGTAAATTATTATATAAGTAATTAAGATTGCGCAAAATACTTCGATCGATTAGAAGCTAAATAAAATAGGTACTAAAATTTGAACCAATAGGTTATTCTACTATGTTTGAAAAAGTACTTCAAAATGTTGATTTTCTTAATAAAAATCCACAAAAAATATATTTCGGCAAAATAAACAGGTTTTCTTCTCCTAAAATTAAATTAATTTTTAAACCTTTTTTATTATCGCATAAACCCATTTAGGTGACATACTATTGGTAAAAACAACAGTCGTGTATGTAACTAATACATTTATAAATAAAGTTGATGGTAACATAATATGGTAATTAACGCATATTATTTTTGCCAATATGACGTCACGTCATGGTGGCTCGTGTTTTAGGTCACGTGATATACAGATATAAAAATTACGACTTTTCATTTTAATATAATAAACCAATAATTTGTTTTTATGACTCAAAATCAGAATATTTTAGTATATTTCTACACAAATTTTAATTTTTATCAAATTTCACTACCGAAAAATTTCACAATCAAATATCTTATTTGACAACTATTTTTCACTTACGAAAGTACCTACCCTATTCTTAATCAATTAGAATCAATCATTTAATCTATTACGTACGCAAATAAACCAAAATTTACAGAATAGTTTTCTAAACATCCCATTCTCTTTAGCCGACTAACAGGAGAAAATAATAATTTATTTTAATTAATTCAGTCTCAATCAAATAAGTGAAAACCACTCAAGTGCTAATCATATTCTCGTGTAAGTACGTTCGATATGAAGCTATTTATCGTATATTAGGTATACTAAGGTAAAAGCTCAACTATATAATCAGTTTGTTTGGTATGTTGTTTACACTAAAAACACGTCGAGAAATTATTAGATGGTAGAGGTAGTCTCTCAATCGTAGGTCGTCAGTCACATACATAACGTGTACGATGTATATGTATATATATTTGTGGTAATAAACACGTTTTATATTTCGTGTTAATGATCAGATTTTGATTTGCCATCATCGTCGTAGGTATAGTAAACTAAACTAAACTATATACTCTCTTAATATGGGGACGTAATATGTTGTTGTTGTTGTTGTTGTTATTGTTGTTGGTTATATTAATATTATTTGGTTGGTATTATAAGTAACTAACACGCTAACGTTTTTATGCTTAATCTAGTTATTTATATCAGGTGAATTTATTTTATTAATAAAATATTAAATAATATACAAAATGTATTTCAAGTTGGTGTATTGCGTATTTTTAAGTTGAATTATAAATTTATTCGAGGAAAATTCTTCAAACGAAAAAAGTTAGTTTCAAAGGCACACGTCTAATACCGGCATCGATTTTGGTCATCGAATTCGAAGTATTCACGTTCAATTAAAACCTCACTCTGTTTTATAACTGACAAACATTAGTTGAACGCTTTAAATTAGAGAGTTGTCCTTAATAAATAAGCATACATTTTTTGTTTGGAACATTTTTTTTGAAAATCAAATAGTTTAGACACTAATTGATTGCAAAAATCTAGCTTTTTGTGCGTTTGTGCATTCAATTTGAACAAAAATGACCTTTATCAAAAAAAAAAAAAAAAACAAGGCTAAGTTTAATGTCTAAGATGTACGCATACACATCCAAGTTTTTGCGCATGTAAAATTTTTGTCGGTAGAAGTTATTTTTCGAGCTTTAAGCATATGTCACCTTGAAAATACTTATTTTTTTTACATTTATATGGCTATTCTTTCAATTATTCTGTTGTTGATTAAAAACGTCCGAACTTATTTTAATAACTGTAGTAAAGTTAGGATCCTGATGGCAGTCCGGAAGATAAAGAATAATTGAAGTTACAAAATAATCAAGGGGAAGGCGTTAGCTTTTGATACATGATATGTTTTTGAATGCCCTTTTCAAGAATATTCCGAAAAGCTATACTTTTATGCTCTCCTATGGGTTAAAAACTCCTCAAGTAAATTCAACAAACGAGATACCGTTAGAAACAAAGCAATGGTTGGCTTAACTTAGGATCACTTAAGTAAAAAAGGTGGGAACAATCTGGATCACATAGGAAGGGTTTATTCTCAAAAAGCCTACCAATTTTCAAAAAAAGGATTATCGATTTGCATTTGTTTCAAAACTAAAAAGTAAAAATTGAAAAGAAAATTGATAAAATTCACAGTTTTTATAATTTTAGGCTAACCTTAGGCTAACAAAAGTTGAAAGAATAATTCCTATGTCGATTGTCAAGCAATAAAAACTGTGTTAATCGTTATGTTCTGAGTTGTGAATGAAAATATTCGAAGTATATCAAAATTTTTGTTGAAAGCGTTCCAAAAACTGATCCGAGAGTCTTCGTGATTCTGTACCAATTAAAAACGTTACAATAACGGTAAACTGGTTTTGAGCTTCGCTTTTTGCTTTAATCAATTTATTAAACAATTCTCCCCTTCCTCTTTCTTTCCCCCTTCTACGGTTTTTCTACGGAATAAGAAATTTAGTAAGTGGTGGACTGTTCATTTAATCCGAAAGTTTATACATTTTATCGGTTTGTTGCATAACATTTATTTTATAGATACGTATAGTGTACGGTTTCTATACACAACATAATGATTTGAAAATAACAAATATTTGTTATCAAAATGCACCTAAAGAAATAATTGAAATTGAAAAGTAGTTTACAAAATAAAATGATTTATTACATAAAATACAATTTTCATTTTCATTGATTTAATGATACGCTTTTCATTCAAACTTGATTACAATATTATATGAATACAAAAACCTAATCAAAATATTAGTTTACGACATTCACATTTTTTTCTCTGGATGTTAAATAACCTACTACGATAGAAAAGTGGAAAATGTAATTTTCACACATAAATTGTTATTGTTTTGTTAATTAACAGAAAATGTATTGCCACTGGATATACAGCCACTAATAAGTACGTACAGAAAAAACACTTTTCTTTAGTTACTTATAATCACAGATTGATTGAATATACTATGGCCAATCTTCGGTGTCAATACTGAAATACTGATGTATAACTTAATGTTTTTCTTAACATTGTAAGTAGTAATCAGTATTTCTTACAATAAAAGAGTCAATGTAAGCTAAAAATCAACCAAAGTTCTTAGAAAACTGTTACAAGATGCACAGATACAGAAGGGCAAAAAATCAGCTCATGATAATTCACTCTTTTTTCAGGTGAACTTTTTCAACTTACAATCTTTTCGAGGTATGTTTTTTTACGAATTTGTTGTCCCAAAACCACAATAAAGACATAAAATTTAAAAAAAAAAGACTTTTAATAAACTTTTATTGTCCTAAAAAGTAGAAAATAATTTTGTAAAAGCCATTCATACATTAATATTTGTAAAAGCTTGACACGACCAAAATTGAGTTGCAAGATTCCACCCGTAGTTACATACATTGATTCGAAACATAGTTTCATACATAGCAAGTTAAATAAGAGCTTGTAAAAATATTTCACCTCCTAAAACTTTTTGTTTCTTTGTAGATTAATTCATTTCGATCGATTTTCGATCGGTAACCAGTTGACAAAATAACTCAAAAACTAAGAAAAAAAAGAACAATATTCAATAATATAGTTTTTTTGGCTCAAATTATGAATCGTTTGTCTCAACAACTTGATTCGAACGCTGGTTTATTCGGATGGTAGTTCTCAGCTGTGACCGTGAAAATCTTTTCGAACATCAATCAATAGCTTTTGCGTAGTTAATCAGATTATCTGCATCAGAAAACAAACCATCTGCTCCCACTATAGTTGTATTTCATAATTTAGTAAGTTTGTTTAATCAGATTGGTTCTTAAGTCCGTGTATACATTATTATTAAGAGAGCTAGGAATGAAGTTTAAGCCAAATTAGGAATTGTTTGATTTTTCAACAAGCTTTAGTTTGCTGATCACCTTTTGTAGGTGTAGAAGTAAACACACCAACTACGTTCATTTCGCGCGTCTGTTTTTCATCTTCTGCAATAATTTTCTTTTTTCATTTTATTTTTAGCGAATTTCCGAAGGAAATGGAGCTATTGATTTTGTACTGATGATGGAATTTAGAAAAAATTTCTTCAAATGCTCATCGATCCTACCTCTCTCTAGCGGTCGCAGGATTTGAATAAAATTTGGTATCAAGAAGGGTTTTGGTATTTGAAAGGTAAAGTTCTTTAATGAAAAAAATCGGCATATAAACTAGGAGGGAGGGTTACGCAAGGTACAAAGTTTTTGGTTAGTGTTAAGCAAAAACAACTCCTCTGATTTTTTCTCCGGACCTTTAGTTTTCGAAATAAAAATTTTTGGAAAATTAAAAATTCAATATTCCATTTTAAGAAAAATGTGTTTTTTTTCAATCTCTGTGGGAATTTGCATAGCTAACACAGCTCCTGCGTTACGAATTTTATTCCTTGTAAATAAGTATCAACCATACCACCAACAACTGTATCTTCACTAAATAACTACTTCAAAGTACCTAGAGGTAGGTAACATTAGTTAGTTAACTAATAAATAAAAGTAATGTATATATGGCATAGCTCTTAGCAGCTCTTTTAATGATTAGCTCTTAATTGCTCATACTATACATGTATACGGTATTTTGTTATGAATACGAATAAATGCATGTTTATACATATTGTGTTATTATGTTTAGCCTTCCTTTCCATAATTTTTATAGAGGAACTAGGAAACGCTTACGTTCCGAACTTGATTGATAAAACAAAGCATTTTTTTTAAATGTATTTTGATCAAACAAATGTTGAGTAACAAACTACAATGAAACGTAGTTTCTTTGGTGTTTCGGTTTTATTCAATTTCAGGCTTTTCCTTAATATAGCTTAAAACTACAAAGTAATATATATCCCCCAGGGTCTGATCCAAAAAATGGGAAAATGTAAGTGTTTCATCTAGAAATCATACGTATGTTAAAACAGAAAGTATTTGCTAATTAATCACAATTAAAAATTTTTTAATTCTTCAGTCTCGAGAAGAAATTGAAGGATAAAACTCCAATTATTTACCTGCTATTTGTTGAAGTTTTAATTTTATTTAATTTTTATCAGTATCTTAGTAGCTGACTTGACTCTAAATGTGAAGACTGATAAAGATACATAGAAATTCGAAACGTCAAGAGAAAAAACCGGAGTTCGGTTCACGTCTTAGCTTTATGTAAAAATTCTTCCAATAAATTGACCATGGATACAATCAATCCAAAAGTTTAATTTACAAAATTTAAAAAATCTCTCCAAATTTTTTTGATGGGGAGCCCTCGCACTTGAAACATATCTAAGAACACTTTTCACTTAATTACCTTTTTCTTTAGAGCCTTCTCCAAATAGAACCGATTTTGAAGACCATTGCCTATTTTTAGTTGTTCCGGGTACGGAACTGTAAACTCGCACTTGAAACATAGCTAAGAACACTTTCCATCACAGACAGACAGATAGACAGACCACACACAAAGCGAATAAACTTATAACACCCCATTTTTGGTGCGGGGGTTTAAAAAAAATAAGATGTGAAGCTATTCATAATTTAGAGTGAATTTATAATTTGAATATTCTTCATTTTCGGTATATTATAGGAGCAGCCAGACCATGAATAGACGAAAACCTTTCCTGCAAAACCGTTAGTCAACACATAATTCTTGAAAATAATTTTTAACGAATCAAATTGTTATGGATTCGATCCATTTAAAAGCGCTTTTTTGAAAAGTAAAGTTCTTTTAAAGCGTTGAGACAGTCTCAATAATATCAAATCATTTATTTCATGTAACCAATTTCAACAGCAGCGAAAAACCAGTGTTATCGGTATGGTTATCGATTATCATTAGATAATACCATGCATATAGCTTAACAATAATAATGATAATAGATTAGAGTAATTATCATTACTTATGACGATTATATGTGTATAATCGGTATGGAAATAATAGTAATAAAGCAACTAATCGTCCACCATATAAATTTTCTATACATTTTTAGTAATATATTTTCTTTTAGTATATTTTCCCCCTAAATATAGACATATCTCTGTATCGAAGTTTAACAGGGAAATATAAAAATCCATTTCATAACCTTCAAAATACAAATGAGTTTTTGAAGATGCAAAATAGCCTCTTTCTGTTCAAGTGATCTGAAATTCAATATGCAGGGTTGGTTACTATAGCCGCATCGATGTTATTCCAAAAAACTCTGGAAAAACTCGGAAAACCGTTTTTTATAAACTTAAGTACAGCCTCCCAAAAGTATAGATAGAGGGTTGAAAATTGGTGTGCAAATTGACTCTGTGTTAAGGAGGTGGTTTTTAATGTTTCATGTATGGAAATTCTATGTTTTCTAAACTGAATCCCTTTTTCAATAAGAAACATTTAATGAGGGGGAAATATGACTTTAGTGATGGAGCTTACGAATTTTTTTTTTTTTGTAAATAATTATCATGAACTTTTCTGTTATTTATTTTTATTCTATAAATGAATTAGTTTTCAAAAAATAAAATTATAAGGTAAGTTTTACCTTTGTTTGCAGGGTGTTTGTGTATGTATGAAGGAATAAGTAAATATCTTAAGTAAATAAATTGATTTTCAAATAATAATTTTGTTATTATTTTATTAATATTTACGTATTATTTTCGTATGTTAATATATTTCGTTTTTCTTTTTATTGATATTGAAAATTAATTACCATTGAATGAAGTCGTTGTTGCTTCGAGCGCAGCAGTAGTATCAATAAGCGAATGATTTCCTAGAAAAAAAAGAAGCATTAGTCAGTTGTAAAGTTATTGTCATAATAATGAAAATTACAGTAAAAAATTAAAATTTTATGTGTTCACCAAAATCAATTTTCCATTTTTAATTTTGGAACATATCGTATAATATTCACGTGCCACAAAATGAACGTTCTGGATTGAATTCCTTATAAATTTATAATCAAATGCGGACAGAATGGACCGTGCAGAAAAACAGTCGTAATTTATTAAACCCCATTAGCGATAAAGTGTCCATGCTCCTTGTTTTCGTAAAGGTAACGGATACTTATTTTTTTAGCTAGGTGGTTCATGTTGGCTTCTAAGGATTCAATTCCCACATTCAAATATTCCAAGTTTGCATCTTCAAACGAATCAAAACAATGCAATCAATGATTTTCTGCAAAATCAGGTAAGATAATTTTTCATCATCATTGAAATAAAATTTCAGAGTTACGAAATTTTTTAAACCCTTATAAAAATGGTGATGTGCTGGAGGAATTTCCTCACCCATTTTTTCATTTAATCTCATATTTTTCAATTAAATTCATGTTTGAGAAGTCGGCAAAACAAACTAAAAAATAATGGGATAAGAAAGAAAAAAAGTATGAAATGACTCAAAAAATGCCTCAGAAAAATTCATATTCCACGCTTTTCTTTGCACAATAAATTTCATTGACAGGCTCAAACTGAGATTTAGCATACGTTCGATAGAAATTAAGAAACTATATTATTTACAAAAAATTATTGAAATGTAAGAACGAATAGTCCACTTTCTTAATGGTCTAGTCCAGGCATGGGCAAACGTGACTCACAGAAGTCCTTCGGACTCCCAACTTAACATATGAGTAAGACAGTGACAACCTTACCAGTGACAACTGAAAATACGAGTAAGACAGAGAGATACCATTTTTTTTCTACCTATCTCATTACTATGAGAGAAACTGAGATAGGTAGAAGAGTCGTATACCCGTCTCACTTCCTCCTCTATGAGCAATACCGACTTGGATAAAGAGACACACAATAAAGTTTATGATACACAATAAAGTTATAACAATAGTGACTTTGACTTAAAATAACTCGCCCATGCCTGGTCTAGTCATTCCATAGACGAATTCTGTTTTTTTATTAGGATTAAAGTTTGTTTATGCCTGCCATATTTGCTTGACTGCTTGACATGATTAGTGATATTCTCAATATCGAATATTGGTGCCTAATATCCAATTAATACAACATTAAATAATATGTAGAAAGGTATTTACTTAACTTTATTTGCTAGTTAAATTAAAACATAATGAAAACAAAAAACTGTAATTATTGTAAAATCGAACTGAATAATTAATAAGATACCCCCATGATTGTATTGTGCCAACCATACACTTATACATAGGTATACATATATTTTTATTTATTATTCCATTACACAATACAATACAAAAAAAAAATACTTCAAGCTTGAATATAAACGACACAAAAGAAAATAAACAAAAATTAAACAAATAATAATTATAATGAAGGTTGTTTTAAAAAGTATATAAAATAAATAAATTAATAACTTTATCAATAATATATATTTTCTTCAATAAATGGGTGGCATATCTTAATTACAATACAAGATTATATACAAAAGGATATGATTATACAGGATAAATTATCTATAGCGATTACCAGTTTATTCAATATACATATTGGGTATATCCACAAAAAGCAGAAAGGCTTAACAAATAAGGATAAGTAAACTCAAGCAAAGAAGAAACCTCTTGTCAAGTATTAGTATATTCCTACAAGTGAAATTTATAAAAATAAAAAAATCCCCGACAATATTTCGGTTACGGAACCCTAAACTCGCACTTGAAACATATATAAGAACACTCTCCATTAAATTACCTTTTTCGTAAAGCATTTTGAAGATCGTCGCCCATTTTTTAATTTTTTTCTGGTACGAAACAGTAGATTTGAACTTGAAACATAGCTAGGAACACCGTAAAATTACATTTCAAACAAAACCAAAAAAATTAAAACCGTTTCATCCCTTTAGGAGCTACAATGCCACAGATAGGCAGACAGACATACACACATAGCGGTCATCCTTTTAACACCCGTTTTTTTAGTTCGGAGGCTAAGCAGATTGAAATATATGTCAACCTTTTTTAATAAGAATGCATGCCAGCATAGATCATACAAAAGCTTCTCTATTTTAAGAATTTAGATCTGTCAATTATATAAAAACTTTTAAGATGGGAAACCGTAAGATTGGTTCAAGTCTGGGATATGATTGTTCAGTATTGGACCAAGCTAGAATACTAAGGCTGGCCCAATCTTGGAATAGCATCGAATGATAACAGCCTTTCAAACTTGAGTGTCCGTTGCCACTACGAATTTGACATGAAAGGTAAAACAATTAAGTTTAGGTAAACTCAAACAAAAGAGAAATTTGTTGTGGAGTATCAGTGGTACATCACATTGTTTGATCCAATCTACATTCAAGATCTTTCTTTTTAGTATCTTAAAGTGTTGGAATAGCAAAATGGCCACTACCCAATAAGTATTGAGATAGAATGTGATTTAAAACACAAATCACCATAATAAATTTGAAACAAACACACAGGGAAAATCAATTTCTTGCTTGTTTGCCTGCTTATAAGTAGTCCTCTCTAAAAACGAAATAGTGAAAAGTACGACAAATCAGTGACGATGATTTTGCAGTGACTGTTCACTATTTCAAACTTAAGAGATTCTTCACCGAATTGATCTTTCATGGGTAATAATGATTGAGAAACAATGAGTAATTGATTTTGTCCGGGTTACTAAAAATTAGTCAATATCATGAAAAATAATTTAAGGCATAATTTACTGCGTATCTATCTCTCATTGCTAAAACGTTTTTCCCATATTGGTATTAAAAATAAAGAAATTACATTAAACAGGTGCCCCTCTGAAACATTGTATACGAAAAAGAGTTTTCTAGTGATATTTTTACAGAAAAATAATCCAATTTGAGGTTAATTCTTAAACCCTATAAATTATCAAAACAGAGTTTCGAAAAACTCATAAAATTGGTTCAAGGATTCTAGCAGGGTAAAAAATGAATGATGTCAGCCAAGATATCAGCTGTATTCTCACGTAATGATTTATGTTATTTCGTATCACTATAAGTGAATTTCACTATTTACCTTAATTTTAAATAAAATTGTCACACACGCTTTGAATTATTATTTAAGGTGAAAAATCATTAATTATTAATTGTTATAATAACAAAATATTTTTAATTAATTATTAATTTTAATGTGTTTGTATATTCATTATACACAGGTAGTGATTATTCTTGTATTTTTAATAAGGAATCATGAATAAACATTAAATAATAGATGAAGTTAATTCCGACATGTTTATAATATAAAAATTTCTTAGAATTCTATTCTGCATTAACATATTATTATTAAAATAGAGCTTGAGTTTTGTCCGATGTGAGTGCAATATTCAAACATCTTGTATCTTACAAAAATATCTATTATCAAAATATATCAATATATAGTCGTTTTATTGAGTTAATATTGTTTTTCTTACTTTCTTGATATTTGAGTAATGGGTCGATTTAAAAACTTGATTTATTGAAATTGATTAACATATATAAGTTGAGCAATCAAAAGTAAGCATTTTCGAATTTTAGCAAAAGTCGAATTTTCCTCTTAGTAAAAAAAATCTAAGAGCTCAGTTCATAAAAGGATACTTTCTATTGGTCTAGATTGTCTCGTTCAAAAACAAATCGGTGGTTCATCTTTCAATATTGGTAAGATGTGAGTATATAAGATATGTTAAAATACGTGCGCTATTTTGTCCTTAGATTGGTCATACGGTAGACCATGTAGTCGTTTTTTTTATGCAAACTTTGCAGGTAAGATTAGTTACTTGACTTGCCAATTAAATTTTAACGGTTACAGTAAGGTCTCCAGTTTTGGTACTCCAATATTAAGAAATCAGAACAGTTCACTTAGCTGTTTTAACTCCAGACTATTCTAATTGTTATTAAGACTTGTATATTACCACTCATCATATACTTTTTATGTAAATGTAACGAATAAATAAGTTGACAGGTAAAGGTAACCCACTGGGGTTGAGTAGATATAACAAGGTGGTAGAAACTTGTGGTTTTTATATTCTGTACATGAAGGGTTAGTTAAAGAATTTAATGTTATTTTGTTCTATTTAATTAATTGTCTCTAATAAAAATGATAACTGTCATCGCATCGGTATAAAATAACGAAATTCAGTGAGAAATATTTACAGTTCAATAATTTCAATTGGACTCGACGAGCTCTCGGATAAATTATGGTTGGATTGGACAAATTTTTTTAAAGCGTTTTTTAGTTTGTAGACAAATGGACTATTCAAGCAGGACCAATCTTGGAATAGCATCGAATGATAACATATTCTCTAGCTTGGGTGTCAGTTTGGCAAATCTATACTTCATTTTAAACCTTTGATGACATTTGGACAAAGAATGACAAATTAAAGTTTGGTTCTGTAGATTGCATTGGTTTGAGATCTAAGTAATCAACGACTGGTATAACAAAGCTAGAATGCTAGCCCAACCTCGATCCCATCACTTGGTATACGATCCTTCACAAAGCATCCGATATAATAACAGCTACACTATAAAACTACATATATCTCTCCGTTTGGTTGGAATGAGTTTTTGTTCTTTCTCTAAGATCCTAGCATTTTTTTTCTTATTTTTAGCTACGAAGAATATAAGAGTTTAAATTCTACTAATAATTTAATAATTTTAAAATGTATTGCTTTCCAGTACCTACTTGAATTGTATTGGTATATCTTTTATGGTATATCTTTCAACAAAAACAATCACCCACAGATTTGTGCTTTCTTAACTCAAAACCACTCACAGCGTACCGTTTATGATCTTTTAATTAACATGAATAAAATATTTGGTTTAAAAGTGTTAAAAATTTCTACTAGGTATTTATTGAATAAAAAATAAATATAAGCTACGAAAAATGATTAACAAAAAAACTAGTATAAAAAAGGTTTTAGTGTGTGTGTGTATTAACTACGTGTAGAGACATGTTATTTATCGTTAGTTAATTACAAATAGTCGATAGGTTATTGCCGCTATAGTTATATACCACCATCACAACACTATAAACCACCCTATAACAACACTATATAAATATTTTTAAGGGTGGTTAACAGTAAACTACACATATAGATATGGGTTACCTTAAACCGTGCAAGGGATGATTGTTTTATACCGTGACTACAATTAATACAACAAGAAAGTGGAAAGTGGCGCAATTTTTTTTACCCTGTATACATGAAATATATCAGGGTATATTACATTACAGTAGCAGGTTTGCAATGCTCAGATATAATGAAGGTACTAACTAAATTTTGGTATGGGTGTTCATAAAATCTTCTAATTTGGTGTATTTATTTGTCTGTCCGAATATGAACAAAATAGGGAATATTAATGTATTTTTTTATTTATTTTTAATTCATTGTTTACACCGTTATAACAAAGTAAAAAATATAAATACTGCTTAAAAATGCTGTATTTAGGTGTCAAATTTCTCCAAACCATAAAAGATAAAAAGCTTCAACTAGTCTTAAAATTCGTAAATGGGTTGGTTTTTTAACATTTCTAATCTATTGAAAATTATGCAAACACAAATACTTGTTTTTTTATGAGGATTCAATGACATATGTAGGAGAACTATTTTTAGACAGTTTCGACTGAACTAGAAAATATTATGTATTCATATTTTTAGGACGATCGAACTATAAATGTCATTAATTTTTTTGAATTTCCTAGAAAAGATGTACAACGGCCCATATTTAAAATGGGTAATATAGGTTTTTGTATACTTATTTGGTCTCCTAAGAAATTCTAAAACCTTTATTCTAAAACCTAAATTCTAAAACTGAACCATTTTTACGTGCCAGGGACAAATGTGATTCACATTTATTAAATCGACAATTTCAAATCCATTTGGAGATAATATCATAAGTGCTGCCGACAAAAAAAGTATCTAGTATGCAAAAAGTGAGAGGTGAAAGCCCAAGATGGTTTTACTAGAAATTTCAGAGTCTTTTTTCCCATTTTTGGACTTAACGTCTTTTAAAGTAAGGGCGAAAAGATATATATTTTGAAGTTTAGAGTTGGTATCTGTATAAATTATTACTCATATACTATAAACTTATTCTATTAAACTTTTCTTCTATCTGGTTTGAAAGATACATTTTTATGCTGCACACAAAAATATTTTTACAATTTTATCTTTTAGACGTTTATAAAAGACATAATTGCCATTAGCCATGATTTAACCATAAAATAATTTCTAATGATGTTTTATCAATTACATTAGCACCAGGACTACGGCAGGATTGCGGATTTGTGTGACTTAAAATGCGTATACTTTGAAAAGAGATAAACATTTTTATACATCTGCCCTAATACTCTTAACACAACAATATATTTACAGTAGAAATAGCGTAATAAAGGGACAGCACTAACAGAAGCAGAGTGGCGCAGTGGAAGCGTGCTGGGCCCATAACCCAGAGGTCCGTAGATCGAAACTACGCTCTGCTAAGTAATTTTTTTTTAAATAAATTTCAAATTATTTTATATTATAAAAAAAATTATTTAACAGAGCGTAGTTTCGATCTACGGACCTCTGGGTTATGGGCCCAGCACGCTTCCACTGCGCCACTCTGCTTCTTTAACCCCTAGTTCGTAATTCAATATACAGATTGTTCATATTGTAGATATATATTATTGTCCTGGAGATTCGACCAGCAGTAAAAAAACTTTTATTGCTTTCCAAAGTATGTATTTTAAGTTACATAAATACCCTGTCCTGTCGTTTCAAGTAGTCATTGTGTCCATATAACTGATGAAGCATCTTTAGAAATACAGTTTTCTTCACTCGTACGTTTGATTTAACTCAAATAAAAAATTATTATTTAGCAGAGCAAAGTGACGTATCGACCTATGAACTGTGAACCCAGTACTCTTCTACACTCTAATTCGGTATAAACTTGATTTATATTGCTTTTAAGCTACAGTTACTAGAACAGGATGCTATAATATTTTAGCTATATCTTTTCTTTCTAGTGATTCTGAACTGCCCGTGGCTCTTAAGGAACTTTAGATCAAAAGGATAGGGAATTTCAGTTTCATTTTTTTACATTAAAACTAAGCTCTTATGAATCTCAAGTGGTTCAAGCCCAACAAGGACAATTGCAAACAAATGTGGCCACAATTTTTGCTTAGTATACCTTTTTTGAAAATGATTTTATAGTTTCCAATTTTTTGCGTTGTATCAATTAATACTAATTAATTAATAAAAAATATTTTTTGAATCATCCTATATATTTATGAGTATGTAAACTTAATGAAACAAATAAAAATCTATATATGAAGTATAGAAAACCTCACTCCCTGCCATATCACCCTCCTACACACATATACTAACACACATCAAATAGCAAGCATATTCATTGTATACTAATAATAATAATATACACGGATATATATTGTGCATGTCTGGAATAATTTCCCCAAGACCACTAATTTATGTTTTAATCAGGTTCGAGTCACGCAAATGTAATTAGTTTTTATAATTCTAAGCGTTAGAAGTTCTACACACACACATATATATATATATGCACCATGATTGTGGTTTTTCTAACTTTGTGTAAGAAATTTATTGTTTGAACCCCGAAATTTGAAATAAAAATTGTATTCAAATTTTTCCTGATGCCTCGGATCTAGGCTTTGGAAGAATTTGAGCTCTTTAAAATTATGCTCTTATCGTGGCTTCGTACATTATAAATGGAGCGCTTGCTTTTTTACTAAGATTTGGTTTGTTTTTTTATGCAAATTTCATTTTTGTATTAAAATGCGAATCTCATTTACAAAGTAGTCTTTTTATCAGTACGGCTTAGCTAATCGTAATTGTTCTCCTCAGGTACGGTACTCATTGGGTAAAAAATTGACCCGAAAAAAAACAGCCTCGAAAAAATAGACCAAAAACTTTATAAGCCTAGAGTATTGTTGTAATTACGAGTTGGTTGGGTTGAGTTTGTCGACCAGAAAAGAGTTGGGTTCCGAAGTTTTCAGCCTTTGCGTTCAAAAATAGGACACTATTACAGAAATTTTTTGCCGTCTATTTTTCTCGGGATTATTTTATCCGGTCTATTTTGTCCTTTAAATCCCATTATTGGTGACTATTTCCCAAATGATTTTGTCCAATATCCTCTTCATAATAATTTAGAAATTTAAAACAAAAGCTTCTATTCAATAAAGAAATTGAATGCATTAATAATCACCTAATAAAAATTGATATTGATAATAATTGCTCACACTACTTGATTATTAATTAATAAAATAATTTACTTTAGCAGAAAGTTGTGTGTCTGGCCTCAAAAGTCCATATCCACGATTTGTTTTAGTTAGACCTAACGTTTGTTTCCTGAGTTGTTTTTTTAGTGTTTTTTGTTTGTTATTTAAAAGTAATAATCTTTGATTAATTAACATTTATTTTTTTCATGTAAGTCTAGTGCACACACCATAAGCAGGACATTTTTAATGTGTCCTTTATAACAATAATTCGCTTTGTAATTATTATTTAGTTTGGTATATTAAAAAAAAGACTAATTATACCTTGATTAAACTTTTATTATTAAAAATAATGGTAATTAACTGTTATAGAAAATTCTTCGAAATCAAACTTTTGTGTTTATTTTGATTTTTTTAGTTAGATAAAGTCCGTAATTATCAGCTTGTCCACAAGGATTTGAATGTAACTACTTACATTTCATTAACATGCTATACAGTTTCTGGTTCTCAGATTTATACGACATCAAAAAATATAGTACCTATTATGTACATTAAGTTTTGTTTCAGTTTATTAAATCAAAAAACATTTAAAATTTTACGTTTCAAACAAGCTATTTAAATTACCTTTTAATCTCACCCCAAACAATCAAATCCTTGACAAACAATTTCGCCAAGGTGTGTTACATCTTCAATCACTCGGCTGCTTATTAACCCCATTAAAAAAACAAGAAACGATTATTACATCAATGTAAAAATACACAAATCTCTTAGAATTTTTGAGTGAAGAATTATTTGCAATAAATCCCAACAAAAAATAAAAATTATACGAATTTATTTTTTTATCTGCTCAGCCGAAGAATTTAGTTTGAATAAAATGGGTCAAAAATGACAACTATTGAAGGCAGTTAAATGTTGACAAAGATTTCATTTCGTGTTTTATCTTATAAGCACACTTTTTTAACACTTTCTGTGTTAGAAAACTATATGAACTTTTTTGTAAAATTGTTCCTTATTTATTTTTGTAAAATTATGGCTGATTTCGTTTGACTAGCTCTCAATATCCTTCCTGAAGGCATCGGTGGTCGCAGGTTTGTTATCATAAGGCGTACATTCCATAATTT
The DNA here is from genome assembly GCF_905475395.1 of Chrysoperla carnea. Classification (NCBI taxonomy): domain Eukaryota; kingdom Metazoa; phylum Arthropoda; class Insecta; order Neuroptera; family Chrysopidae; genus Chrysoperla; species Chrysoperla carnea. The sequence continues at coordinate 23,261,300 of NC_058340.1, forward strand.
GAGCAAACTTATGGTTTGATATTAAAAAAAAATTAACCTTTCAAAAACCCTTAATTGTCTGCTATCTATAAAGTTGTCTTTGTTATTTCATTTTCAATACTCTACAACAAAAATGACAAAAAATAAAAATTATGTTTTAATTTTGGAACATCCTTTACAAGAAGTATAGTAAATTCAAAAGTAATCAATAAAGAAAAGCACAAATCACATATCT